>NC_089504.1:234946764-235249794 GCF_036850995.1 Saccopteryx leptura | reverse complement strand
CATTCAAAAAGTGCAACACAAATATCTGCTTTTTGTTGTCTCCATGATATTTTATTGCCAATTTCAATTTTCAGCTGACTTTGACGTGGTTCACAGATAGGCTATCCGTTACAGTTAACATTGCTGAATTATACCTCACCATTTATGGACTTTATACAGCTCTGATTTAGCTTTTCTTGTAGCACAAATAAGAAAGCGCTTCTGGTGCCCTGGCCGGGTGACTCAGTGATTAAAGTGTCCTCCCTGCACACTGAGGTCACATGTTCAGTCCCCAGTCAGGGCACATATGAGAAGCAACTAATGAGTGCACAACTAAATGGAGCAACTTTGTGAAACAACAAGTTGATGCTTCTCCCTCTCTCTCTTTTTCTCTCTCGCTCTTAATCAATGGAAAAATTTTTTTTTAAAGTTTCAGGTGAGATATAAAGACCACCACAATTATTCTATGCCTTTATGTAATAGCCATTTAGAAGCTACTCCTTTAGAATCATTTGAAACACTACTGGTTTATTCATGGAAAAATAAATTAAAATAATGTTCTGGTAAAATAGCTATAGAATAGATTCTTATTTCAAAGGTGGAGGAAATAGTCATTATTAAATGGTTAAAATAGGGAGTGTATTACTGTAATTCACCGTAAGATGTGCACCGTCAGAACATATTAAAGTCCAAACAGAAGTTAGCCTGACCTGTGGTGGCGCAGTGGATAAAGCGTCGACCTGGAAATGCTGAGGTCGCCGGTTCGAAACCCTGGGCTTGCCTGGTCAAGGCACATATGAGAGTTGATGCTTCCAGCTCCTACCCCCTTCTCTCTCTCTCTGTCTCTCTCTCCTCTCTCTCCCTCTCTGTCTCTCTCTCTCCTCTCTAAAAATGAATAAATAAAAAAAAAATAAGTTAGACATTTGGGTGTCCTGTATACAAAGGGCCATTAACCATACAGTTGGGTGACATCCTTTGAGTTGAAATTTCTTCCCCCACCAACTTTATTGAGGTATGATTCACAAATAGAAATTGTATGTAATCTAAGGTGTACAATGTGATATTTTGATACATGTATACATTGTGAAATGATTACCACAATTAAACTAATTAACATATCTATCATCTCTTATAGTTACATTTTGTTTATGTGATGAAAACATGATCAACTCTTCTTGATATAGTCACCATGCTGCACATTAGATCTCCCGAGCTTTACTCATTCTCACAACTGAGACTTTGTACCCTTTGACCAGTATCTCCCCATGTTCCCCACTTCCCAGCCATTCTACCTCTGCTTTTATGAATACGTTTTTAGATTCCACATATAAGTGAGATCATACAGTATTTGTCTTTCTGTGTTTAGTTTATTCCACATAGCGTAATGTCCTCCATATTCATCCATGTTGTCACAAATGGCAGGGTTTCCTTCTTTTTAAGGACTGAATAATATTTCCATTGTGTATATCCCTTCCCACATTTTCTGTATTCATTCATCCATCAATGGACACTTACGTTGTTTCCATATCTTGACTACTGTGAATGGTGCTGTGATGAACATGGGAGTGGAGAAAACTCTTCGATAAATACCCAGAAGTGGGATTGCGGGATGATATGGTATTTCTATTTTTAATTTTTGAGGAACCTGTATACTATTTTTCATAGTGGCTTCACCAGTTTACATTCCCACCAACAGTGCACAAGGGTTGTGCTTTCTCCAAATCCTCACCAATACTTATATCTTGTCTTTCTGAGAATAACCATACTCACAGGTATGAGGTGATATCTCACTGTGGTTTAGGTGTGTACTTCCTTGATGATTAGTTATGTTGAACACTTTTAATATGCCTGTTAGTCTCTTGTATGCCTTCTTTTGAAAAAAATGTTTATTCAGATCCCTAGCCCATTTTTTAATCAGGTTTTAAATTGTTTTGTTTTGCTATTGAGTTGAGTTTCTTATATTTTTGGATATTAACTTATCAGATATATGGTTTGCAAATATTTTATCCCATTCCGTAAATTTCCTTTTGCACTCTGTTGATGGTTTCCTTTGCCATGCAAAAGCCTTATAGTTTGGTGCAGTCCCACTTGTCTATTTTTGCTTTGGTTGTCTGAGTTTTTGATATGCTACCCACAAAAATTGTTGCTCAAACCATTGTTAAGAAGCTTTTTCCCCTGTGTTCTCTTCTAGTAGTTGTATGGTTTCAAGTCTAAGACTTGAAGTCATCTTGAGTTGATTTTTGTATATGGTGTGAGGTAAGGATCCATTTGCATTCTGCCTATGGCTCTTCAATTTTTCCACACCATTTATTGAAGAGACTATCCTTTACTCATTGTGTGTTCTTGGCACCCTTGTCAAAGAATCATTGACTGTAGATGTGTGGATTTATTTCTAGATTTTATTCTGTTCCATTGATCCATAAGGTCTGTTCTCTATGTCAGTACCAAACTATTTTGATTATTGTAGGTTTTAAAAAAATATTTATTTATTCTAGAGAGAGAGAATAAGGGAGAGAGAGAGACAGAAACATCAATTTGTTGTTCTAGTTATTTATACACTCGTGGGTTGATTCTTATATGTGCCCTGACCAGGAATCGAGCCCACACACTTGCCATATCTGAGCAGTACTCTAGGCCTGATTCCTGTAGTTTTACAAAAGATTTTGAAATCAGGAAATATGATGCCTGAGTTGATATTTCTTATTAAGGAGAAGAAGGGAGTGAAACAAAAATACTCTGATAGTAAATACAAAATGTTTTTTATTCTTTTTGTTTGCACAATTGATGTTAGAAGTAAATAATTGCATAGGCACATTTGGTAACAAAGGTTGGAAGGGGTCCTGGCTTACATTTAGGTGCCTAAAATTTGCCAGGCCCTGTGTTTGGTTTTCAGCATTCTTAGTTTTACTAAATTCTCATGACAGCATTGCAAGTTAGCTATGGCTCCCCCATTTTACAGGTTAAAGGAACTGAGAATCAGAGAGGTGAAATAGCTCATGAACCCATATTGAACTCTGGCTTTTGCACTGCTTACCTGGCATACTGTAATACTGTGTGGTTCTTTTGTTGAAAAGTGGCAATGTGGTGTATATACTCAGTCTTAAGAATTTCTAGTAACCTTTGTCTCTTACTTCATTAGCAGAATGTATGGGATGTTTGATAAAATATGAAAAATAGTAATATAGTTTTTATAAATAGAAAAATCTGTGATATACAATTTTAGCCTTTTTATAGGTCTTTGAACCCTTGATCTGTTTTATCTTTTGATGTCTTTTGAACCTCTCGAGATTCGTGGCCTTCAGTCTTGCCCGTAGAGGACTTAGTTTAGATCAATGTTACATGTCATCATAGAATCCTAAGATTTCAGAGTCAGAAAGAGCTTCAGAGAGAGAGTTCAGCTTTCCCTTTTGCCAGGAGGGGACAAAGTCCATCTGGCTTTAGTGACCAGCCCAGTCCCTGCCCAGGACAGTGCTAGCCCTGTGCGGTGGTGGAAGTGGTCTCAGCCCCAGTCTCCTTTCTGCTGCAGGAAGTGAGGCCCCCGAGAGCTGTGGCTGTCTCACTGCCTGAGTTTGGTCACTGTGGCTTCTGCGCACTTCCTGGTCTTAATCACTTGTCTTGGATTGTTTTTGTCTGGTCTTCCCATTTTTTAAGTGTTCAAAATTATCTGTGAAGACACAGAAAAAAATAAATTTGCATTATTCAGTGAGTGGATGATATCAAGATATTTGACAAATCTATCTAATTGATTCTATGCCAAACTGAAATGTTAGCATTTGCTATTGTTGTAGTTCTTGATTTAATGTTCATCTTATGGAAAATAAAAGTCAGGTTGTTTACTTGGTAATATGTAAAGTGGAATGAAATGGAAGTAGATTGTTCCCTGTAGGGGAAAAGTTCAGCACAGGGGAGCCGGGAGCCTTTCCTCAATCCCAGTTCAGCCATGATCTTGCTCACAGACCTTAGCAATGGATCTGCCCACAGCCTATGTACAAAATGAGGATTCAGATGACCTTCCCCTCATCCATCCCTCACCCCCTGAGGTCACCTTTAGCTCTGTGATTCTAAGGGGTGAAAAACCAATAAGAAAAATAGTTAATTTAAAAAATTTTGCTCCATGGGTCCCCTAGCATTTAGTCTTTAAACTCATTAATAATGCTGATAATTTACAGTAGTAATCTACATGATGCATTACATAACTTACTGGGCTCACTACAAAATAAAAAGAGCCCTTTGTTCAGAAATGATTAAGAGCGTTATGATGGTGACAGCAAAGCTTGGTGCTCTTCTGCGTGGAGCTCCATGAGACCACACAGGTCACACACCCGCTGGGCTAATTCTGGTCATTTAAGAAGTGTTTGTGACTTGCAGTGGGGATATAATGCCAAACAGGGTGGACCTGTCCTTACCTCCAAAGACTGTGCCATCAAGTAGGTAACGATTAAATAAATGCATATGCCTCTGTGAGTGACACCTGGACAGGTGCTGAGAAGGGCAAGTCCAAGGCGCCATGGGAGAAGTGCGAAACTCCGAACCTCACCTTGTCTGAGTCTCACCTGTTTGTTTTTAACTGAAACACATTTCTATTTATGCAGTGTGGAATATCTTTTCTTTCCTTTCCAGCCATACATAGAAGAAATTTGTGAAAGTCTACGAGGCAACATTTTTCAAAAATTTTTGGAAAGGTATGAAACTTTATGCATGTGTGTGTGTGTATAAAATCTTTTTATTGAGATACATTTAACATATAACATTATATTAGAATAGTAGTATATAGATAAAATCCTGTACTGTGCAGGTATAACCCAATTTAACCCAGCAAACGCTGTGTGTTAATTTATTCATTCACCAAGTGTTTACTGACCATGGGCTCTGTGCTAGGCTTTGTGGTAGTCTCTTTCCTCGATACTTCACATTATAGTTTTGATTTGTGTATCTGAATGTCTCCTTGACTTTTAGTTCTTGAGCTTCAAAATAGTTTAAAATTTACATAGGCTAGGGAACCTCAATATTAAAAGTACTGTATTGGGACACCTTTACTAATGCAAGCACAGCTACATAATTTATCTATTTTGTTTGTTTGGACTTTGAAATCATGTCTCCCAAAGTGGGACAAGCCTGTGCTTGATTTTAGTAGAGTTTGAAGGGTACAGTAAATATGTCATCACATATGTTGTTACTGTACCTAACACACATGTCCCTTTGGGTTACTCAGGCGATAGAATATTGTCAGAAAATTCTGAAACATGTCAGTGACATCTGTAAAAGCGTCCAGCTCATCAGCTTTTCAGTCAGTTCTTCCGTATTTGGAGGATTTGCCTGTGATGATGAACTGTTGGGGATCAGACTTTCTAAAACCAAATCAGCCCTCACCCTGATTGTGTTTTTCTCCACACACCCGGCTAAGTTCTGGACAGTGGACACGGCGATTGCGCCTCATTGCGGGAGCTGCCTGCAGCTGTTCCATCCATAATTGCCCTTTAAGAACAAATGCTCTTCATTACATTCCCCCCCCCCCCCCCCCCCCCCCCGCATGTTCAAGTGATTTAGAAAAAAAAACAAACTCATGTCTTGGTTCTACTAGAGTTCAAGAGATAATTTTATCCTGGAGCAGAGTCAGTACTTTGGGAAATGAATGTGCATACAAATAATTACGCTGCTCTGAGTAGGAGCAGAAACTTGGCCCAAAAGCAGCTGCCTCAGACCGAGGGGATGGGTTGCTGGCTCAGGGCCCACTCCATTGCTCTTGGTTCTCAAATCTGATCTTTCCCAACTCTGGGTCAGCCTGGCGTTCGTGTGAGCCTTAGGGGACAAGGGAGAGTAGAGGGTGGTCATTTAAGTTGAGGAAGGGGTTCAACCTGCATGGCTATGTTCTCCTGCCGAGGGCGCCAGTCTCTGCTACCATCACAGGAAACACACAGGAGGCTGTTTGCATTTGAGGCAAGCATTTAGGAAATTCTGGATTTCCTAAAACATTTACTATTTTATATAAATAGATGATTTTTAAAGTCCACTTGTTCATTTGTGTATATACCATACCTTTTTGGGTGCTTTTTTATGTTAATTCATTCTCAAATTGGTATGAAATATCCATCATCAGACCAAGAATTTCGAGCTTGGGGTTTGGAAAGCATGGACAGTCCATAGAGAGAACCTTGTAACGTTCACCATCCCCAGGACCAGCTGTGCGCCGAGGGCCTTGGGGGCGAGGCCGTGTCTAGGTGGCCATACCACACTGTGACAATAACGGTAACCCTCCAGCAGCACAGGGACTTCTCTTGCCGTCTCCTGAGGCCCAGCAGGGACACAGGGCTCAGTTCCAGGTAGCTCCATCCGGGAGGGAGGCTGTTCCTCTCCCAGGTGAGGCTCGTGAGCCATGTTTGTGTCATGAACTTCATCTGCTCAGCAGTCTAAAGCCAAGTCAGGGATCGGAGTTAGAGACACGCGCTCTTCCCCACCCCTCTTCCCTTGGCCAGCAGGGCACTTCTCTCCCTGGCTGTTAGCTAGTTTGCTGGTTGGTAAAATGTGCTAACGCACCACCCGTGTTGCCAGCTCTGAACCCCAGGGGGTGTTAGCCCAATGCACCACGTGGGTTTCACAGTAACAGTCATAGGTTTATAAATATGGAGTATACCCAGTGTGGTTTTGCATTTTGCTCTCACCATACTTTAAAAAAAAAACTGTTTGAAATCTCAAAATACAGTTTTCTTTTACCAACCTCATTGAGATGTTAGGCGAATCAATGAAACACTCATAAAAAAGTCATTGTAGATTCACTGAAAAAAGATGCTATGTAATTACGGAAAGTTCTTCCGCTTTTGATTTTCAGTTTGATTATTAGCTTCGGAAATATTGTTAAATGACCCTGAGAAGGCATACTAGATGAAACCCCCAGGGAACTGGGATACTTGGATGCCTTGAGGCATTTTATTATAATGGTGATAGTACTTATGAGTTGTACTTCATAAGAACTACTGCCTTGTCTCTTTTCTCCCTCCCTCTCATCCTTTTTGCCTTTTTTTCATTCATCCAAAGAACCCTGAACACTGCTTATGTGTGAGAAATCATACCTGGTACTAGATGAAATCCAAGTCACCAAGAATGTTCTTTGATTTTTCAGGACTATTCAATCTAGAATGCATCTCTTTTGAAAACATTTTTTTTTTTTTTTGTATTTTTCTGAAGCTGGAAACGGGGAGAGACAGTCAGACAGACTCCCGCATGCGCCCAACCGGGATCCACCCGGCACGCCCACCAGGGGGCAACGCTCTGCCCACCAGGGGGCGATGCTCTGCCCCTCCGGGGCATCGCTCTGCCACGACCAGAGCCACTCTAGCGCCTGGGGCAGAGGCCAAGGAGCCATCCCCAGAGCCCGGGCCATCTTTGCTCCAATGGAGCCTCACTGCGGGAGGGGAAGAGAGAGACAGAGAGGAAGGAGGGGGTGGGGGTGGAGAAGCAAATGAGCGCTTCTCCCATATGCCCTGGCCGGGAATCGAACCCGGGTCCCCCACACGCCAGGCCGACGCTCTACCGCTGAGCCAACCGGCCAGGGCCTTGAAAACATTTTTTTAAAAAAAAATCAAAACACCTTGTAGATATGTTGCTTGTTAATAAAAAAAAGTAATAAGAAAATGATGTATCTATTAAATAGATATTTTTCTTCATAGATGGAAAAGCACTCATCTGAGAGCACATCACTGCAGGGTGACATAGGGTATCTTCTGATTCTAGTCTGAGGGTTCCTCTCCTACACTGTTGTGTCTCTGAGAGGCAGTACTTGGTCTGGGTTCAAATCTTAGTCTACCCGTTCTCTCACCATGTGACCTTGGGCATGTCTTAGTTTTGGCTGTGAAGTGGTTATCAACATAGTGTCTGCCCATAGAGGGTTGGATTGCATATATGAGCCTTTAGAGCCTGGCACATTAGAGTGTCTGCTACTTTTATAGTTGTTTGTAAGCATTAATTTTTTTGTCATTTAGAGCTGCTGTCCAGGACGATAGCCACTAGCCATAAGCAGTGTCGAGCACTCGAGATGTGATAGTCTGGATGATAACATGGGGCTATGATTGTAACATACACACCAGGTTGCAAAGACTTAATAAAAAAACAAGAGTATAGAATTTCTCCATAATGATTTTGTACTGATTACACATTGAAATGATTATTTTTTATATATTGGGGTTAAATTAAATATATTATAAAAAATTTAATTATGTATGTGGCTTGTGTTATTTTTCTTTGAACAATGATGATTAAGATAAAGATGTTCCTGTAGCATAATGACAGTTATAGGAGAAATGTGATGCTTTTCATTTGAATCATAAAATGAAGGCAATAGGTGCACACATTATGAAAAACGTGTTTAAGAAAACTTACTCTGGTGCTGGCTGGATAGCTCAGTTGTTAAAGCACAGAGGGTGGCAGTTCGGTCCCCGGTCAGGGCACGTACAAGAATATATCAATGTTCCTGTGTCTTTCTCTCTTTCCTTTCATCTCTCACTAAGTCAATAAATAAAATTAAATTAAATAAATTAAAAAAATAAAACTTACTCTGTTTGAGAAGTAAAACAAGTACACAGTATAATTCTGATTTATGTTACAGCATTGTTCTCTAAATTCAGTTAATCTGATATTTACCTTTCTAGTAATTATTTATGTTCTCTTTTAGTGACAAGTTTACTAGATTTTGTCAGTGGAAAAACATAGAATTAAATATCCATGTGAGTATCATTTTTTTATTTGTGTGTTTTGTTTTGTTTTTAAATAAAAACTCCCTCTGGCTTTAGTATGTGAGAAAAGACTTGGTTGTGAAGTCTGCTCCCGAGGGTGACACATGGCCTGAGCAAATGTCCTTGCAGCTTTACGTAGGAAACGTCACCCTCCCTTCCCTGCTGTAAACAAGTTAGGTTTTAATTCTCTTTTTTCATATCCCTATAAGGATGTGTTTGTTTATTTAAGAAAGGATATTTTAAGCAGTAAACGACCCTTTAATGGAAATACTGGTGAAAATGCAAGTCTACCAAATGTCATTCCTATACACCCTTGTCTGCTGTCTTGTTAGGTATTGTTGTGTAATAAAAACGATGGCATCTTTTCTTAGACCAAAGTGTTGTTGTTATTGTTGTTGTTGTTGTTATTATTATTATTATTATTTTGACACTGCTAAAGCAGTCCTTAGACCCTGGCTACTCTCTACCATGTATTTCCCTAGAGTTACATCTTCTTTTAGCTTCCAGCATCCATAATTCTAGGATGCGATCTCTGTGTCACTTGTAGAACATACCTTTCTTTGTCCAGCCTCTCTCACCTTCTCCTTCCTGCTCGCCCTTCACAGAGGCTTGTGACCGGGGAAAAGAAATTATCAACTGGATTTTTTGTGTGTGTGGGGGGGTGTTTTTTACTTGAATGGGCCTATTGGAAGAGGAGTTGGGTTTTTATTTTTTATTTTTTAACCTCCCCTTTCGTCACATTTCCTGGCAGGATTTGGAAGCGAGAGGCAGTAACACATTTTTAAAAATCCGTTCTATCTGCGGTGGCTCTTCCTTATGTTCATGACCCTTCAGCAGGCCTGCTGTCCTCATGTCCCATGTCTGCTGTGTATCCAGCCTGAAGCCCTTGGGGCCAGTTGCCCCTGCCTGACTGCAGACATGGTGTTTTAAGGGGGTATTTAGAGAAACCACGAATCTGACCCTTAGTTTGCCAGGATCTGTAAACTAGTAGACATTTGCTCTTGTCCAGCGGCATCTTACCATGACTGTGGGTTGTCTGTCTGCCTTTGCTCTGTCTAATGCTGTTAGAACTCTGTATGAAGCAGGGCATTGCTAAGTTGTTTTTTAGCAAAAGGAAAGTGCTTCTGAATAAAGCCTCTTTATATAGTTAGCTCACACTCAGTCTTGTTTCATGCTCACATGCCCAGCATGAGTTCTCTACTCACTGATGCTACCGATAGAAAATTCACATGGCCGGCATCTGTTGGGTTTTCTGATCGTATGGCTCACTCTTAGGAAAACACAGATGACCTTGACAGGGACTTATTTTGCTACATTGATGGTTCCTGGAATTGCTGAGTAATTCCCAAACTTTTGGCTTCAGAGTCGCTGACGTTGCTTTTTATTTTGACTGGAAATGTCACAATCGCTTGACTTCAGGGGATGAGTCTGTAATCCAAGATCTATGAGATTGGAAAAGCAATCTAACTTGGTTCCCACTTTGTTATCTTCCCATCTGACTCTACCTTGCACATTCCGGTGGTGGAGCAGGAGGTTCTAGAAAGCCTTTGCCACCTCGTGCAGCCCCGTCATGGAAATGGCAGGTCCCCACCTCAGAGCTGCCATTTTAATGACTTGCGCATGTTTTGTATAGAAAAAAATCTTTACATCATCATTTTTATGCCATTGTATGTTTCTATTTCGTATCCTGAATTCACAGTTGACCATGAATGATTTCAGCGTACACAGGATCATTGGACGGGGAGGCTTTGGTGAGGTGTACGGTTGCAGGAAAGCAGACACTGGAAAAATGTGAGTTTTCGATGCTTATGCAGTTTTTTTCAGGGACTATCAAGGGGATCTTCTGCTTACATCCAAAGAAAATTCTTGCAGAGATTTTTGGGAGCCCATGATCTCATTCCTGAAGAAACAGATATTCTCTTTTCAGTGGTGGCCACCCACAATTTAGCCTGTGCAGTTCAGCATTCCAGGAGATGTGGGTTCCACAGATGAGTAGCTGACGAGGACGGTGGATGCCCCTGGGGCAAGAGGCAAGGTCATGGGGCTCCGTCACTCATCTCAGTCACTTGTCTCATGGGAGGTTGATATGAGGCAATAAGGTGCACATCAGCCGGGTGTCAGCGTCTTCTGGGAATGAGTCATGGAATTCTGAAGTGAGGGGAGAGTTTATGTTACTCTAGAAGAAGTTTAAGTGAACATATCTCTGAAGGCAAAAGAGAATGGAAAAGTATGATTTGATAGACTAAAACCTGCAAGTTTGGTTAAGTGACAGGCATGTCAGATCAGTGGGCAAGTGAGAACAGTCTGTGATATTGGTTTGTAAAGTCATTGAGTCAGTGCAGGAAGGAGTAATTAGGGTGCCTAGCTCAGTGCCTGCCCCCCTTGCTGCCCCAGCGTCTCTGTGGGGTTCTTCTTCGGCCTCTGTGTTGTCTGTCCTGGTCCAGCAATTGGCATGTTTTTTATTAGGTGGGGGCTGAAATTTACCTTCAGTTTGTGCCCATTGCTCTTTTTCCTGCTGTGGGCCTGTGGGCAGGGTAAACCCTGTTCCTGGCACCCAGTTGTCTGAAGTCTGGCCTTGTGCTGAGACACGATAGCTTCGGGATTTCGGATTGTGGGTCCCTGGCGTCACACAGCTAGGTCAGAGTCACTTTTACACTGTCTCTCTGGCTTGGGCAAAGCCTATGTCTCTGAGCCATCACATCCTAGTTTGTAGAGATAAAAAAAGGTCACCTGCCTTCCTGTGAGAATTAAATGAGATAATTTATTGTAAAAACAGAATCCTGTTATGAAAGCATTCCTCCCCATTTGGTACTTGCCCCAGAGGACTGTTTGACCCTAGATGTTATAGTATACTTGTCGCTTAGTGCATTTCACTAAATTAGTTTTATTTTATCATTGCAGCTTGTTGAGATATTTAGAATAGGCTGTCGCAGGATGTTGTAGAAGTAAATGATATCAATTTGTCTCCTCATACACATTTGTTATTTCACCTCTCAAAAACTGACATATAGTAGAATGTCTTTCAACTTCGGTTTGTCTGATGATTTCCCACAGTTAGACTGGGGTTATGGGCTTTCGGAAGGAAGACCCCAGAGGTAAAATGTCATTCTTATCACATCATGTCTTTATTAAAGTGTTATTAAAGTGACCCTGGTTTCTTGTTACCCTCCCCCTTCTCCATGCTGTGCTCTGGAAGGAAGTCACTGTGCACAGCCCACACCTAATAAGGAAGGTGTGTGTGGGGGGGTATGTTCCCTTTCCTGGAGAGGGGAGTGGATTTTCTCTTTCTTAATACATGTAATAAAATTTTCTTTTTTTCATGGCACTTGGGTGCAGATTTGCTTCTTTTAAACACTGCCCGAATCTTTAGAAACTTCCCGCAGTTTGCTGTGCCTTGTTCAAATCAGTCTAGATGTATTTTCAGTGTTGATTTTTCAACAGTGTTTATGTTTCTAGGTATGCAATGAAGTGCTTAGATAAGAAGAGGATCAAAATGAAACAAGGAGAAACATTAGCCTTAAACGAGAGGATTATGTTGTCGCTTGTGAGCACGGGAGTAAGTAGTCCATCTGGAGCACTGCCCTTTTTTTGTATTTGTTTTATATCAAGACAGTTTGTTTAAAGTGCAGGCATTTTCTGGTGAATTATGGGGCTAGCTGATTCTCAGGTGAGTTAGGATTTATAGCAGGGAACCGTAGCACTGGGTTAATATAGTGTCCAGTTCAAACATTATCTCTGTTTATTGGGAGCTAGGAAGGTACTAGCAGCCATCACTGGGAACACCGCTACCTTCTGCCTTCAGTGCTCATTTATGATTAACTTCACTGTGGGATACGGTTGGTGAGAAGGCAGAGAAACAATCATACCAATAACAACAACAGAAATCACTTGAGTGCAGTTAAGAATTGACTGCACAACTGAGAAGGACTAAACCAGAGAGAAAAAGTAACAGATAGTCGCTCCTGTCCTTCATAAGCAGACAGAGAGGGAGCGACTGGGGTTGGTCAACGCCGCATCGTCCCCACGAGGTTGTCCTCAGTCAGCGCTTCCTTTGATGGTGACTTTATCTTCTCAGCACTTGCCGCTCTCTACCTGCTGTGGACTTTGGCTATTTCCATTTCCAGGACTACATGTCTGCCTGTTGGACGTTTTATTTGTATGTCAAGCTAACGTGTTTAGCTCAGCACATGCAAAAACTTGCAAAACAGTGTCCCGTTCTGATTTCTTTTTCTGTTAATGGTATGACCCAGGATCAAGGCCTTGCTTTTGTTTATTTGGACAGATGTATGTAAAGACATATCCAGAAGAACTCACCGTCCGAGAGGCTGGGCCTTGCCTGTGTGCACCTGTAGGCCTGTCGTCCAGCGGTCATGGTGGTCAGGGAGCCGGGTATTAGAAGGAGAGGAATGATAGGAGCCTGGAATGGCCGGCCCCGTGCTGCACAGCTCGCATGGGATTTAACACCAGGTGGCCAGGAAGGTTTATATGCAGCGAGACCTATGTGGGGCTGCCAGATATCATGGCTGGGTTCTAAATAAGGTCATCTACACCCGAAACATTTGAAAAATATCACATTTTAATGGTCAAAGAATCCCTTTCGTCTAGTAAGCAAGGAACCGGAGACCCAGGAGGTTAGTTTCCTCACCCAGAGTCTCTGGCCTCCCTGGAGCACCCCCAGGTTCCTTCCCGCCAGCGCTTTATGGGCCCCCTGCTTTTGGTTTATCACCTGCGCTGATTGCTTCGAGGTTAATATTATTCTGGCAGTAGATTTAATGGTTCTCGAAGAGCTCTCTGCTATTGGAGCCAAAGAATGTCATAATTTACCTCGACTCTAACGAATGAGAGTGCCGTAGCTATAAATAATTCTTAATCACGCTCCTCTCGCTCCCCGCACGTGGACACGAAGCATCTCAGACAAGAGTCAGTGCCCTGTGCTGCGACCAGTGTTTCAGCTGACAGGAGTGTAAGCCAAGCAGGCTGCATGCACCCCCTCCCCTGGGAGTCGGCCCACGTGGCACTGGCTCCCCCTTTCTGCTGGAAGTGTCTGTCCTCGATTCCGAGCGTGGATGTGTGCACACTGCAGAGTTTCAGTGGTTATTAAAATATGAATATTTAATGAGTTATCTCACAGCTTTGGGTGTTTATTCTCTAGAAGGCCTGTGGAAAACAGTCGTTGGTATTGGGCAAATATTCGTACAGTTTTTGTGTAGTGATTTCATCTTTTTTTTTTTAATTCAGCTGAGGGAGAATGTGGTTAAGGTGTTAATTCCCCACCTATCTACCACTAAGGGAATAAATAAAAAATTAGGGTTTTCTGGGGCTACTGCTTTGAATTAATTGAAGAGAATTGTTTATATAATATTATTTTTATTCAAATATCAAAACTGTTTAGTTTTTTTTTTTTTTTACATATAAAATTTAACCAAAAGAGTTGTATTAAAGTCAAATTATTTGGCATTGTTTTTGCTTGTCAGAGCCCACTTTATACGTTTTTAGTAATCTTCTTAAAATTGCCTCATTGCGGCGAAGTTTAAATCAGCCTTTACCAACATGATGCTGTAGGACAGGTCCCCAAACTATGGCCCGCGGGCCACATGTGGCCCCCTGAGGCCATTTATCCGGCCCCTGCCACACTTCCGGAAGGGGCACCTCTTTCATTGGTGGTCAGTGAGAGGAGCATAGTTCCCATTGAAATACTTGTCAGTTTGTTGATTTAAATTTACTTGTTCTTTATTTTAAATATTGTATTTGTTCCCGTTTTGTTTTTTTACTTTAAAATAAGATATGTGCAGTGTGCATAGGGATTTGTTCATAGTTTTTTTATAGTCCAGCCCTCCAACGGTCTGAGGGACAGTGAACTGGCCCCCTGTGTAAAAAGTTTGGGGACCCCTGCTGTAGGATGTTGGTATGATATTTAGCTACACTCCCTTGTTATAGTTGTTTTTTGTTTGTTTTTTTACTAGAAGTATTTTTTTTTCTTTCAATCTCAAATGGAGTAGTTTACCCCTCACCACTCAGACAGTGGGAAGTCCTGTTGCCAGTTTTGTTCTGTAATTTTTGCACGGTAACAGGGTAAGTCTTGTTTGAGAAGCAGAATAAGTACGTCCATGGCTGGGAGGAGTGCTCAGCACCGTCATTTCATAGATCCCTTAGTGTTCCTCTGATGTGTCCTTCCTCCCTCCCTCCCTCCCTCCCTCCCTCCATTCCTTTGTGGAGGACCTAGACCATGCCAAGCAGTCTGTTATAAGATGGGGTCCCAAAACCTGACTTTGCTCCTTGCTCGTATAGAGCTGCATAGAGAATGAGAGAAGGTGGTAGTATTCACATCATCTCAGAAGAGTACAGGTAATTGGACCATGTGGCAAGAGCTATGAAAGACAGGTATTCAGAAGGCGCTTACCAGGGTGGAGACGTCAGTAAGTGTTCCTGTGGAGTCAGGGGAGGTGCCAGCATGTGTCAGGTCCTGAGCACAGAGGGTTTGGGGACCTCAGAGAAGGCCGCCTGGCTGGTGCCGGATGTGACGGGGTGAGCAGCACAAGAAGGAGCTCAGAGAGAGAAACAGACATAGGCCAGAATGGACCATAAAGAGCTTTCTGGGCCGATGTGGAGAATTTAAAAAACCTTACAGCAGTTGGAAACAACATGTGTTAAGTAGGAAGATAACATAATAAGCCTTACAGTTGGAGACAATTCCTCTGACTGCAACATGGAGAAATTTCTTAAAGAAATACTTCATGGCTCATTTTATCACAGTTTTATGCAGAGTTGCTGCAAAATGCAAGCTATTTTGCTTACTATCAAAGACAGTTCTTTGCTGAGGGACTTTATTTTAGAGTCTACCTTGAAAAATTCACTATTACTGATTTTTATTTGTAATCAAGGCAGAACATCTTAACAGAAACCATCTTTGGAACTGTATCATCACCATTCATTAAATTGCTGCCTGTTTGTTCGTGTTGGTTGGTACTTGGTTCTTTGTGTCCCAGAGTCCACATGAGACTGGATGGTGTCTGCTCAGTGTTGCAGTCAGCGAGTCAGAGGAGGGAACCGAATCATCTTTCTTTCTCCAAGGTTTTACTTTACGTTGCTCTGGAAGTCTGGCTTTTAGAAGCAGCCTAGCGTAGATTTCAGCAGAGGGTCAGGAGGCTTGGGGTTGGAATGTTGGCCAGCCACCAAATTTCTCTGTGACCTCAGACAAGTCATTTCCCTTTTGGGAAGCTTGCGTTTTCTTAACATCTTTAAAATAAAGAAGTTGAACCAGGTAACTTAAAATTTTTTTAAAGAGCCCTTGCTACTCAGAAAGCCTATGATTCTAAATCTGCAGTTCACACCCCACCTTAGTAATGTATTCTCTTACGTATACTTTAACCTTTGGACATTTTCTCAGCACTGTCATGAGAAGGATTGTGTATCATCGTGTTCAGAAATGCCCCTGGGTGGGGTCTACCTGTCCCTGTGGTGAAGTGAGGCAGTCACTGTCTCAAGCCAGGAAAGACCCTGGCTTTACTAAGTCCTGGGTCCAGCCACTTCCCCGCTCTTCAGATGAATCGCTCACTGGATCAAGAACCAGAGTACGTGGGGAACTCCATTTAGGAAGAGGCAGGATGAGGCATCTCCAGCAGACTGTTGGAAAGGTCTGGTGCATCATGGCTGGGTTCCAAGTGGGACAGCCCCCAACCCCCAAGGTCACATGGCTGTTAACAGAAAAGCGATAGCATCTTTAGTTACAGCAACACAGATCTTGAAGTCAGTAAACGGTAGCACCATCTCAACAAAACTCTAAAGAAAACTAGGTAACCACAAAATGAATTTTGTAATTCACTCTGGGGTAATTTTCCCCAGAAGATTTGTGGAGATTTGAGTTCAAGTTCACAAATCTTCAGCAGTTAGGGATGCTTGAACTCTCATTTAGCTGGATGCCCTTAATACAGAGGTTTGAACAATGTGAATTTCCCTGCAGGTTATTCTGTTGAAACTTGAATTTAGTCATTCTTTTATTTCTGTTAAAAAAGTAGATATAGTGAGTCTTTGCCATTTTTTATTTGAATCAGTTGAGTGGCAAGTGTTTAGTGTATGTAAAGACTCTAAATAGACCTTATTCTAGAACCAGCATAGCACTGATGAATTTTCATGGGGGAGCCCACGTGTGAGTCCAGCACCCAGATCATGGGGTAGAAAGTGACCAGAGTCCCAGAATCCTCCCTGTGCCCCTTTCAGCCACTCACCCCCACGCCCAAACTAACTGCTACCCAGATTTCCAGCACCATAATTTAGCTTTGCTTGTGTTTGAACTTTAAAGGTTCTTGTTTGTGTGTAGCGCCTCTTCACTCAGTGTCGCTTGTGACATCGTCTATGTCGCTGCACACGACCGCCGTGCACTCCGTGGCTAAATATAGGGCTTGGCAAGCTATGTATATAGCCTGCGGAACAAATCTGGCTCAGGGCCTTGTCTTGTCCAGCCCACGAACCAAGAATGGTTTTGATATTTTGAAAAGATTGTAAAGAAAATAAGCAAAGAATACACGACAGAGACGGTCTGGGGCCTGCAGAGCCGAAAATATTTACTGTCTCGCCCTTTGTCGAAAAAATTTGCTGACCCATGTTCTCTGGTATGTCCATTGCACACATATACCAGAATTTAGGTATCTACTCTCATGAGATAGGCATGTGGGTTATTTCCTGGTTTGGGCTCTTCTGAGTAGTGTTGTGAGGAATGTTCTCGTGCAGTCCTCTGCGGGCACCTGAGCGCAGGGTCCGTGAAGGGTGTAGCCTGGGCGAGAATGCTGGTCACAGATTCGCAGGTGGTGCTCAGCTTCTGCGGGTGCTGCCCAACAGCTTGTGAAAGCAGTCACCGCGTGGTACGCTCCTAGCAGCCACGTATAGAAGATCTATGTCCTCCATTCCTGCCCAACACTCAGTATTGTCAGCCTTTTTAAATTTTAGCCAGTTCTTGTAAGTTCAGGTGATGATGGCATGTTGTGATTTTTAATGGGCATTTCCTTGAGGACTAGCTAAGGTTCAGCATCTGTTCCTAGGCTTGCAGGCCATTCGATAGCCTCTTATATGAAGTGCCCATTTAATTATTATTATTGTTATTGTTATTATTATTTGCCATTTTTCTGTTGGATTGATTGCAGTTTTTTTTCTCTGTTGATTTACAAGAGTTCTTTATATGTTCTAATAAGAGTTTTTCCTTTATTGCATTTTTGGATTACAAATATTTTCTCCCATTCTGGGACTTTATTTTTTTACTCTCTCAGTGGTGTCTTCTGAGGAACAGAAGTTCTCAATTTCATTTTGGTACAGTTTATCAGTGTTTCATTGTTAGTGCATTCTGTGACCTGTTGAAAAAATCTTCACTTGTCCTAAGTTCAGGAAGATACACTCTTTCATTTTCTTCTAGCAGCTTTATTGTTTTAGCCTTATGTCTGTGTCCATACAGAGTGGACGTCAGTGTGGTGCGAGGCGGGGGCGGTTCCTTACCTTTCATTGCACAGAAATCCATTTGCCGCAGCACCATTGATTGAAAATGTCACCGTGCCCTCTGCTCTGTTGTGTCACTTTATCACAAGTAAATTGACCATTTACATGTGGGTCTATTTCAGGAGTCTCTGTTCTATTGTACTGGCCTATTTGTCTATCCTTAGAATAATTCCCCACAGTCTGAATTACTGTTGCTTTATTGTAAGTCTTGGTCTCTGGCATAATGAGATTCCCAGCTTTGTTTTTATTCAAGAGTACAGGGGGGTCCTTGGATTATGACACAGTTCCATTCCTATGACAGTGACATAACCCGAATTTTGGTGTAAGTCGAAACACACCCTAGCCTAAGTCACTTACCTATCCTAACACAATTGTAAAATCATAATCTAGAACATAAAACCACAACTAAGCCACAGAAAAAGGAGAAGGACATAAATACACTGTACTGTACACTGTACTGCGTGTTCTTCTGCCGTGCGCAAACTAGTTCGCCCATGTAGTCTGTAAGTACGACACTAATGGCGTGAGTCAAGACATTCACATCTCCACTTTTCAAGTTTTTATGGGAGTGAGTGTCGTATACTCGAAACATCGTATATTGAGACTGTCGTAACCCGAGGATCCCCTATCTATAAACTTCTCTTGTGTGTCTGGGTTATTGTGTACATTTTAGAATCAGCTTGTCATGTTTCATTTTAATTAAGATTGCATGGCATCAATAGAATAGTTTTGGGAAAATTGGCATTGTTGCCACTGAGTTCTTCAGTCCTTGACTCTGGTGTATCTTGTTCACTTTCAAATGCTAATTTAATTTCACTTTTATTCTTAGTGTTTGAAGGTAATAATACAGATCACATTTTACCCGCCATGGTATGGTTGTTCTAGCTCCAAATCAGAGATTGAAAAGGGCATTTGGCCTACCAGAACCAAAATGTAGACCAACAAACAGACGAGCAAGGAAGGAATAGCTTTCTGTGGAATCTGAGCCTTTTGCGAAGACATAGATAGAAGAGACATGATTAAAGCCAAGGGAGAGAGAGAAGACCTTGGAGTTCATTGCCCCATTTAGTAATGCTGTGTCTCTATGCATGTTATCATGTAACCTGCTCTGTTTTACTGTGACTGTCCAAGTTACCCTGTAAGTGTCTGTGCTCAACGCGTGGGACAGTGATGTGGGTGGATGCAGTGATGTGAGGTGTGCTTTTCAGGGAAGGTTTTGCTTTTCTTATATATATATTTTTTATTCTAGGATTGCCCTTTCATCGTATGTATGACCTATGCCTTCCATACTCCAGATAAACTCTGCTTCATCTTGGATCTGATGAATGGTAAGCAGACCCTGCGAAGTCTGGATACCCTGAGCGTCTTGGCCGTGACGGTGAATCTTTGCACGTGCTGATGCAGGCTGATGGACAGCTTGCCTCTTTCAGATAATTAGTTCCCCCCTGAAGATTAAGGAAACCTTTTACTCTTTAGTTTTTCATTAAAATTCATTTTTAAAGGTTGACTGTGGTTTCCCTCGAGTCCTCCCAGTCTCTCCCCAGCAAGTTGCATTTTCTAGAGAAGATTTTCATAGACTCCTTCCAGTGAAACTAGCTTTTCTGGAATGCAGCTGGCCTAGATCTTTAATTAGCTCGTTTGCTGATCCTCGACTTTTAGGGATGAAATATCTCATAAGAATGTAAGAATATTGGTTAAATGTATTTAAAAACCTGCTTTGAAGGATTTTAGCCCAATTTTCTGTACCTTTAGCCAAGATCAACTATCTATTGATTTTTTTAAGCTATGAATGAATGATGACCCTTAGAATGCCCAAAAAGTTTTAGCTAAAAAAAAAAAGTTTATAAAACAGACAGTGAGATAGTATCTAGTACAATTATTTTTAGTTACAAGAGCTGAAATTAAAGGACATACAGCTCAACAAATGAAATACTTTTTTTTTTTGAAATTTACATGAAGTTTTACTGTGTTTTGAGTGTTTAAGATGGGGTCTATCTGACAGTATGAGGGATTTCACAGACATAATGAACAGAAGCCACACAGCAGCATGTATTCTGTAGAATTTTATTTGTGTGACTGGCAGGACAAGCAAAACAGAAACTCTGGTTGCCTGATGGGACAGGGGTTGCAGGGTGGGCGAAAAAGGTTAAAGGATTACGAAGTACAAATTACCAGTTATAAAATGTAAAGTATAGCATAGGGAATATAATTAATAATATTGTACTAACTGTGTGGTGTCAGATGTGTGCTAGATTTATTGGGGTGATCACTTTGTAAGTTACATAAATGTCTGACCACTATGTTGTACACCTGAAACTAATATAATATATTATGTTAGCTATAATTGAAAAATAAATTTTACTGGCCCTGACCGGTGGCTCAGTGGATAAAATGTAGGCCTGGTGTATGGTCATACCTGGTTCGATTCCTGGTCAGGGCCCACAAGAGAAGTGGCCATCTGCTTCTACCTCACTTCTTCTTCCCCTTCTCTCCTTCTTCCCCTCCCACAGCCAGTGGCTCGATTGGTTCGAGCATGGCCCGGGTGCTGAGGATAGCTTTGTTATTCCAAGTGTGTAGGCCTCAGGCACTAAAAATAGCTATGTACTCGAGCATCGGTCCTAGGTAGGGTTGCTGGTAGATCCTGGTTGGGGCTCATGCAGGAGTCTCCCGCTCTATCTCCTCTCCTCTTACCTTAAAACAAATTACTGTATTTGCTTTATGAACTATCAATATGACCAATTTATTTATCTGTTTACTTATTTTTCCACAAGGCCAATTGCTAAGCCAGCTACTGTATCCCTACATATAGGTTGACTCAGTTATGAGATAGGATTGAAGTAACCCAAGCAGAAGAGCTAATCCCACCCTGTGGGGTTTTCTGGGAGCTGTGCTACCAATCTGAGAATGACGACTTCGTTTGATATTGTCCTAGCCATCACTGCATTTAAGTCTTCTCATTGTTTAAGTTTTCTCTGTAATTTTTAAAGTGTTTTGTCAAACTTTAGAAATCGAAGATTGGCATATAGACGACGCAAAAGTTTTCGACTATGTCCCAACTATTTAGGATGACAACAATTTTTAAATTAAATTCTTTATCTCTGATTCTAGGGGGTGATTTGCATTATCACCTTTCACAACACGGGGTGTTTTCTGAGAAGGAGATGCGGTTTTATGCCACTGAGATCATCCTGGGGCTGGAGCACATGCACAATCGGTTTGTTGTTTACAGAGACTTGAAGGTAAGGCTGTCCGGCCGACTCACTGTGACCGCACCTGCACAGTAGGTGTGTGGTCCAGCTCTCCAGACAGCCCCTTGTTGTTCAATGTATCCTGTTGTTTTCCTTATCTTAGCCCCAAAGCAGTTGTCACCTGTGTGATGTCTTTTTCTTCCAGACTCTAAACTCTGTTCTAGGAGCTTGTGTCTGTCCTAGTTGTCACTGTCACTTTGGTGTCTGCGACAGTGCCTGGTACGGCTTAGAGACTAATTCAGAATTTTTAATTAGTTCATTCATGAAGCGCAGGACAGTAGTTATTTGGTGTTGCTTGTTTTACAGTTAATTGTAATTCAATTACTGTTCGCTAAGGAGCTGATGTGATCCTGGCTGTGTGTTCGAGCTGGAGCTGTACAAAGATGACAAGCAGAGAACATATGTCTCGCAGGACTCACACTCGTGAACCAGGCAGAGCTTGGCTGAGTCATAGCTGGTCGGCAGCGGCTCAGCAGCCTGCAGACGTTCCCCCAAGGCCGCTGTCACAGCTTCACATTGTTTGGAGATCACCTTAAAAAACCACAAGTAGATAGACTTTTAGATCCCTCAACTCCGTAACCCCAGAGGGCTATGTTTGAGTGTCTGTTCTTGTTTTGTACTTGTTTTGTTTTTTGTTTTTAAACCTCACTGGACTTTGGAAGCAAGTAAATAAAATAATAAAGAGTAAATAGAAAATAAAGCAAAAAAACAACAAAAACGAAATCTCGCCATTTGCGACAGCATAGTTGGACCCAAAGGGCATTAAGTGAAGTAAGTCAGACAGAGAAAGACAGATACAGTAGGATTTCACTTATATGTGGAATCTAAAAAAACAAACAGACGAATAAACAAACCAGAAACAGCCCGTCCATACAGAGAACAAGCTGATGGTTGCCAAAAGAGAGGGGAGTGGGGGACTAAATAAATAAACAAAGTTTGTAACTCTCACTACAGTTGGAAAAACAAAAATAAGTCTATTCTGAGTTTTTCTGTTCCAGACCGCAGTGCTTGGTCCTGGGTTCTGCTCTGATGAGGAAGCTAGGAGTTTGCTCAGTACATCTGTGGGGACACTCATCTGGTCAGCTGTCTGAAGACAGGGCAAGAGACAAAGGGGCCATGGCACACTGTGGACGTGATCATCTAAATATATAAATGTGTAAATAATAATGAGAAGAAAATGATAGGCATGGCCATTTCCCAATAGGATGGGAAGACCCTAGGAGACTGGGTCCACCTCCCATCTCAGATTCCTTCTTGAATGAACCATAGGTAACCAACCAAAGTGTACAGACTATGTTCTTCCTTCCAAGGAGCAAGCATGTTTTGATTTGCTTTTTATAATTACCTTCTAAGAATCTAAAATAAAATACTTTATTTCTTGAGCATATTATTATTATTATTTTTAAAATATTTGGCAAGTTTTAAAGCTCTTTCAAAGTTAAAGAATTATTCCCTTAGCTTTCATGTGAGCATAGAGAAGAAAAAAATGTATTTTCATTGAATCAGAAATAATTAGACACTGGTTGGCACATGACATTTTAGCTCCTCATGTGAGTTTTGTAGAAGAATAAAATGCATGTTGAAGGCCCATAAAGAACTACTGTAATGCATTTTAATTTAAATCTATAACCGGTTCCTAATCGTCTTTAGGCTGTAGTTTTGTTTTCTAAGCTATTTAGTAGGCAGTGGTATTATTTAATTTCTATTCCAACTTAATTCTAGTCCCTCATGATTATCTGTGCTTCATTTTTCTAATAGCGTGCCATCATTTTTATTTCAAGCAAAACAGTAGTTGATCTCCAGCAGAAAAAATATGAAGACACGACTGTAATTCAATGTATGTTAGGGAGAGGAGCTTTGTTTTTCATGATTATGCCAAGTAAATCTAATCGTAATGGATACATTTCATCAGCGTTGCGGTCAAAATTATATTTGTGATTTGGTGGAGCCCGGTGTTGATCATGCACCCATAAACAAATGACACTGATCGGGACTGGTGTGGCATGGTGGACTGTTTTGACTTCTTAGGCCAGTGTTGGTACATTCTTGCAAGATTCCTTTCTGTGCTGAACTGTCAGTCACCTTTTTGGAAGTCGTTATGCGTTACAGAAGCCATGAAGCCAGTGGCTGCAGTGCAGAGAGGAACAAGCTATTTGCTGATTTGTGGTCCCAGTCCTCCCTTCTTAGCTGTACTGTGTTTTATTTCCTAAGTCGTAGGGTCCTTCACCTGTCATTGCCACTTTCCTGCTGAAGCTAACATGACAAAGTTTACTCTCCGTATCACGCCCTCCTTGTCTGTGATAATGTAAAGCTAGAATTTCTGTTTAGGAAGAAACGGCGATAAAATAATAGCATCTTAAGTGCCTGCAGTTTTAGAAGTTCTCAAAGTCTCTGTGGCATATGGGGAATTCTCAAAGATCATTTTCTTTTTTTTCTCTTTAGCCCGCAAATATCCTCTTGGATGAATACGGCCATGTTAGGATATCAGATCTTGGTCTCGCCTGTGATTTTTCCAAAAAGAAGCCGCATGCAAGTGTGTGAGTAGTGCATCGACTCTGTTCGCTATCACTCCTCCTAATGCAGCTCGTTGACTCCCTCAGACCCCAACCTGGTCACGTGTCCCCCCTCGCCCGTCCACCTTGCCAGCAGTGATTTCAATATAAGATAATGCTGGGCCCTGGCCGGTTGGCTCAGCGGTAGAGCGTCGGCCTAGCGTGCGGAGGACCCAGGTTCAATTCCCGGCCAGGGCACACAGGAGAAGTGCCCACTTGCTTCTCCACCCCTCCGCCGCGCTTTCCTCTCTGTCTCTCTCTTCCCCTCCCGCAGCCAAGGCTCCATTGGAGCAAAGATGGCCCGGGCGCTGGGAATGGCTCTGTGGCCTCTGCCTCAGGCGCTAGAGTGGCTCTGGTCGCAACATGGCAACGCCCAGGATGGGCAGAGCATCGCCCCCTGGTGGGCAGAGCGTAGCCCCATGGTGGGCGTGCCGGGTGGATCCCGGTCGGGCGCATGCGAGAGTCTGTCTGACTGTCTCTCCCTGTTTCCAGCTTCAGAAAAAATGAAAGAAAAAAAAAAAGATAATGCTGGCTCAGGGAAGAACCCATGTCCCCATGTGCGGGAGAGGAAGTAAGAGCCTGTGCGCTCTCTCCTGGTCTGCGGGAGCGTGGACAGTCCCCAGTGTAACTGCACAGGGACCGGGTGGTCTTTGGGAAAGGTAGGGGCCTCGGCAGCACACCCGAATCCCTGTGGGCGTGTGACCCTGGGCCGCTCGTTTTTGCCTAGTGGACCCTTGGGATCTCCTATGAAGGTGGTAATTAATCTCTGAATGTTGTAGTAAGGATCAATGACAAGGTCTGTGTGCCAAGTGCAGAGGCAGAGGTCAAGTTTCTCTCTCCTTCTGCTTCTTCCTTTTCAAAACAGCTTTTTCCTTTTAATTTTTTCAAGAGAAATTAGGAGTATTTTTTTAACTGAAAAGAAAAAGTCTACTGTTGGCAGTTCAGGCTTTGAATGTGGGTCATGTTAGGTTTGAGTATTCTATCAGTCCTCTGCATGTCCACGCTGAGGAACCTCCCCGGCTGCTGAGCGCGCCCTGGCCTGCGCCTGGCGATGACGGCGCTTTATCTGTGTGTGTTGACCCTGGCTGAGGACTCCTCTGAACCCAGAATTGCTAAAATGACAACGGGAATGTCCCAGGGCTCTGCTGACGGACACCGAATAGAATCCCGGCGGGTTTTCATTTGTATATCTGTTATCAGGTTTTTTTGGTGGAAAGTACGGAAAGGTGTATAGTTTGCGGAAAAGCAGACAACTTTTGCTTTATTTATTTTTTTCTTTTGAAATGTATCATTCTTTTAACATGGTATCATATGGTACCTCTTGAGCTCACACTCTTCTCTGTGTTGAATGGCCATGCAGACACTCTCAGGAGCCCGTTTGATGCACCCATGCAGAAAATACACCACAAACCTTTCCTTTTGTGGAAGTGGGGTGCTTCTGAACGGCAGTCCCTTCTGGGGGACTGCATTAAATCAGAATCGCATTTTCAAGCTGTAATCCATCATTAACAGTGAACAGCAGTACCATTTCTGTAAACACGCTTCTCTTTCTACGGAATCTGGGATATGGTGATAAAAGCATTAGCGTTTGGATAACACTTTTAACGTTATGAGGCCAGACCTCTGGTCTCAGGACCTTCTCCCAGGGAGTCCATCAGACGTTTTTTTAAGAGTCATTTGAATTTTTAATGCCCCAGCTATTTGGTATGCTAATTTCTCCAATTTAGTCAAGTCACCACTGCATATGGATCCAAAAGCTCATAAGCGTTAATCTTCTGATACAGGCTATTTATTTCTTTATAGAGCCTTCCCCACTCTTTGCTGTAGTTCACACGTCAGTTTGAGGCCGTCTGTTCTCAGTATTTGAGCAGCATCAGTGACGGTGATGGGGAAGATTAGTTTCCGTGTTTAAATGATGATAGGCCACTGCCTAAAAAAGCTAAGCACACAATAAAATACTGTATTTAAAGTAACAAGAGGTATACTGGGGCCAAAACACTGGCTTTGGAGCCAGCAGATTGAGGTTTGACTCCTTCATATTTTATGGTAATTTATTTGTATTAATTCCTGCACTAATTGAGACAGGAAAGGTTGTTTCCCGTTGGGTGTCGGATGATTCGCCTTTGTGTGGAAGCTCCTCTGTCCCCTGTGCCTTGTTTACAGTTGCTGCCATTTAATGAGCGATGCCTGAACCTCTTGATGAGCTGTTAATATGTTATAAGGTGGCTGCACTCGGATAACGCACGCCCCCTCTCTTCTCCCTAGTGGTACCCACGGGTACATGGCCCCTGAGGTGCTGCAGAAGGGGACAGCGTACGACAGCAGTGCCGACTGGTTCTCCCTGGGCTGCATGCTGTTCAAGCTGCTGCGGGGGTGAGTGACAGGGCATGGGCTGGGGTCACAGGCACGAGCGTTTAGACTTCATTAGGCCCTAATGCGGCTTTGCTCGCACAGTCATCTTTAAGCCACATGCTAATCTAAACGATGACTGTGGCTCTTTCTGCCTCGTTAAAGTGACAGCTTTATTCTCACAAGATTACGGACAGAAGCTTATGGTATGGTGTTTTTGTTCCATACCATGTAGGAATCACGACATACTTATATCTAAAATCAGACTGCTTTGAAAAAAATTTTTAAATGAAAAAAAAAAAAGACTACTTTGAAATATTTCTCATTGATATGCTTTATTTGAGAATAAGTGTTATCTTAAAAAAATGTGGGTAGCTGAATAAGGTAGGATTTTTTTTTTCCTAGAAATTTCTCATGATTGGCTTTGGAGCTCGGGACATTTTGAGGGTTACAGGAGTAGGTGAAGACCAGAAATGAAGCCATTGTGAAGTGTGCATTTATTTGTAATCCTGCTGAAATCAATTTGTTTTTAACACACAAAAATGCAATTGTGTAATTTTGTGTTTTTAATGGATTTGTGTTATAGTTGACCCTTTGTCCTAAACTACTGAAAATAGTGAAACCAAGAGGAAGGATGAGATGATGACAATACTCTCAAAATATGTTCTCGTATTGAACGTTTAAAAACTGTTAGCATTTCCATTCATTTTAAGAATGTTTAGCCTATTTTAATAGGGTGCTTCAGTTTTCAAAATATGGTTTTTATTATTCTTCACGCACAAAGAGACAAAAAGTGCTTTATGTTAAAATTTCCTGGTCAAGATCTTCCCTCTAATGTTTCTCTCATGAACATACAAGGCTGGTGTTTTGCTAAACTCCTCAGTTTCTCACTGGGAAGCCTCCCTGAGCGTGCTGCACCTGGTTATTACAGTGAGAGCACTCTGGAGGGAGGCTGGGCTCCACTCCTCACCCGCTGGGCTCTGAGCTCCCCCGCTGCTTCCTCCGGGCTCTGACAATCCGGCTGTTCTCTGCTCACCCTGCTCGCTGGGAACTAAAATTGTATTACCGCTTAGAGAGTCAGGTCTTGTTGGTCCTGAATTGAATTATTGTATTTGTGGAGCCTGGATGGCCTTAATTCATGTCATCAGACAAGCTGACCTAATTAGAGAGCTCCTGCAAGGCCAGCCAGAGGAAGCCACTTCCACAAGAGACATTTTTCCAGCCTGGCTGAGCCACCCGCGCCCAATGAGTGCGTGCACACTTGCCAGGGTCTTTGCCTGGGTCTCCACTGGAGATGAAGTTAGAGATGCAGCATCTACGCTTAGAAGAAGTTCAAGATGGTAAAAAGCTGCAAAGCAGCGCAGCTGTTGATCGCGTTAATTCAAGATTCAAAAGTCTGTAGTATAACGATTTGAGGAAACCTGCAAAAGGCTTGCGTTTAGGACTTTGTGCATATCTTTATTTTTGTTTAATGTTATTTTGTTTATCATAATGTCCATGCATATAAAAGAGGGATGATCTGGCATAGCAGTATTATTAAAAAGATCCGAGTGTTTGGTTTAATAACACTGTAGAAGCTAGCATTGTGATTTGTGGTTAACAAGGTGAATTCAGTCTTATTTGGCCATCATTCAAATTCGGAGTGCTGAATTGGAAGGTATTCATTCATTTGCAAAGCCCTTGATCAGGCATGGTGCAAAATTACGTTCAGTGTGGCTCCTATTGAGCAGAGTCTTGGCTGACAGGAAGGCATCCAGAGGTTGGTCATGAGGATGGGATGGGGTGGATGACGAGAGGGGAGAAGGAGCTAGAAATCATGGCTCATAAGGAGCTGGGTGTAGTCTTTAGGGGAGCCATATGATTGGCTTCAGCTCTTGGAATGCCCATCTTACTGATGGGGCAGAAGTCATGCTGTATAGCTCCAGAGGGTAGGCTTTTTAAGGATGGAAAGTGTTTCAGCTTGACACAAGAATGTCCTTTCAAGTGTTTGAGCTGCCCAATAAAGGTGGGTCCCACCTCACAGAAACAAGCTCCCTAACACTGTTGGGTGACCCTTGATTGAGCTTGAAATGGAAAGAATCTTTCCAGTGCAGAATGGATCAGATTTGATGACTTCCTCACTAGGATGTATGACCTAATGCCATTCGATTGCTCAAAAGCCATTCACAGGAAAGGATATGGCGCTGAAACCAAAGAGTAGGGAAATATATTTTGACTTAATTGACTTAAATTAAATTTGGTAAGTATTTATTTAGTACCTTTCATATGCAAGACTGTGCTTGACGCTTTGGGGAAAGGAAGGGAGGAAAGGAAAGAGAGAGGAACGGGAGGACAGAAGCCACACGCGGTCCCTACGGAACCTGCAGGGAGCAGGTAGATTTGCACACAGGATTGCGAGCCACATGAGCTGGGCTGGTGTGCACGGGTGCGGCGGTATGTGGGGGCAGCACAGAAGGGGGTTGCCCGTTCTGACGGGGTGAGGGGAGTAGGGCCGACTTCGTGCAGGAGATACGCAGAGCAGGCTTTGAAAGATGAGGTGGCAGCAGGAAGACCTGGGGTGGGAATAGACATGTTTTCTCTGGGGTGGGGACAACATGGAGCAGGTTGCCTTTCCCACTGGTGACCTGTGAGTGATGGGTCAGCTCCTTGTCAGGAGGGGCAGACGTGCTGAGAGAGGAGGTCGAAAGGATTGGGTCAGGCCCCGGGGAGAGCCTAGAATTCCTGCTGTGGAGTCGGGGCTTTGTTCTGGGGGCCCCAGAGGCTAAAGGCCTTGGAGCCAAGGAGGGACATGGGGCTGTTGTTCAGTACGAGGACCAGGCAGTAGCACGGAGCGTTGGAGGGACAGGGACAGGCGACATGGGTAAGAACCAGACAAAAGTCAAGGAGCGCTTGGGCTGGCACTCGGTACTGGGACCAGAAAGGAGGCAGGTGCCTTAATGATGTTGTCGTTAGAGTCCACAGTGCGACAGTGATTTTTGTTTTTGTTTTGTTTTGTTTTTTGGATGGATACTTGGATGTGGAAGAAATTTGGGATGGTGCTGGTTGTTTTGATTCAAGGTAGTTGGGGGAATGATGATACCATGACCAGAATCAGTGGTTGTAAATGTCAGTGGTTCTCATGAAGCTGATGTTGACTGAAGGCCCTTTGTTGTACAGGGTCCGCTGGAGCCGGGGCTGTGCCCAGGGGCCCTCCTTACCTCAGCTGGAAACGAGCAGATACTGTCACCTGTTCCTCACAAGGTGGCAAGTGGGAAAACCTTGAAAACATGTCTAGAGCATCCTATCCAGCTTTCATACACCAGAGAGGGGAACCCGAGCATGAGGGCCATAAGACACCGAAACAAGCAGAGCAGGAGGGCGGGGCGAGCACCGGAGCCCTGGCCGGGCAGCAGCCTGTCCCTCTGCAGGCTGGGCTCTCATAGGGCAGCCGCCAGGCCAGCCACTACCCAGTGCTTGTCCTCAACCCACGGGGGCTTGGCAGTGCCTGGAGGCATTTTGGGGAGGGGCTACTCCTGGCACCTAGCGGGCAGAGGCCAGGGATGCTGCTGATGCCCAGGACAGCCCCCGCTGCCCCAACAAAGACACCAGCCCAAAAGGCCAACAGCGCCGAGGCTGAGAAGCTGCTCTGGAGTACTTCCCTCCTCCGACATCTGTGCAGTCAAGTTCAGCCATGGTCACCAGGGGTCTTTTTTGTTCCGTTTTCTGTGGTTGAGCACTTCCCACATGGACCATGTGTCCCACAGCTTTTCCTGCAACACTTCTCAGCACACCCAGATTTTTCTTGATGCCCTGGGAGACCAACTCGGGGCAGGAGGGAAAGGAACCTGGACACGAGAAAGTTTCCAGGCCTGAGAATGTGTCTGCGACCCGGGACTCCCAGTGATGGACTGAGCCACTCTGAGGCCTGTGTTTGGGTGCGGGTCACTGTATGCACTTAAGAGGCCTCAGATGCGTGAGAGTACCCACATATGAAGATGTGGCCACCCTGCAATATGTGGGTCCTTAGTCTACTCCTCAATCATGGTCCTGAGTTTGGGTTTCAGATGTCACTTCAGGGAATGACCTGATGGGACAGTAGCCTGACCTCAAGCTTGTCACCACTGATTTTTTTTTAATTCATTCAGTCAGAGGGAGGCAGAGAGATAGACTCCCACTTGTGCCCTGACCAAGATTCACCCTGCAAGCCCACAGGGGGCGATGCTCTGCCCATCTGGGGCATTGCTCCATTGCTCAGCAACCAAGCTCTTCTTAGAGCCTGAGGCAGAGGCCATGGAGCCATCCTCAGCGCCTGAGGCCAACTTGCTCCAATGAAGCCATGGCTGCAGGAGGGGAAGAGAGACAGACACAGAGAGAGAGAGAGAGAGAGAGAGAAAGAAGGGGAGGGGTGAAGAAGCTCATGGGTACTTCTCCTGGGTGCCCGGACGGGAATCAAATCCAGGATATCTACATGCCGGGCTAATGCTCTACCACTGAGCCAACATGCCAGGATCACCATTGATTGTTTATCTCCAAAGGCGTCAGACTCAGGGAGAGAGCCCAGGTGGTGGTCTGGGGGAAGTTGAGCTCTGCCTGAGGTTGGTAAGTCTGTTCCATGTGGAGAAAAAAAGGAATGTTTATAAATATTTTGGCAGCTATTGGCTTAGGTTCAAAATGCATGTAACATGCAGTCATTCTGGTATTCTAAAATTAATGTTTGATGTAAGGGTTTTTAATTAGTTGTGATGATGCGCGCGTGTGTGTTTCCATCATTTGTCAGAGTTTGAACGACTTCCCAACCCGTTTGGGGGAACTTTGCAGCTCCCCCACTCTCTCTGTTATTCAAAAGCCACATCTGACCACTGCCCGTTGGAGCTGTGTTCCCATAACATCCCCTGGTGCGGTCAGAGTGTTGCATGTGCCATCGGGAGAGCTTGGCTCGCCTGGGAAGCTGTTGACAGGCCTGTGGCTGCATCGGGAAGCAGCTGTGATCACACAGGCTCTGTGAGCACCACGTGCCTCATGCCGAGTGGCGATTATTACCAGTGGAGGTTTTCTTTAACATTTTCCAAAATAGAAACCGAGTCTTTGGTTTTGTTCACAAAGAATAATCAAGAGTGCATTGGAAACAGATGTGCCTCAGGATTTGCACTTGAAAACCCAAACTTTCTCAGCCCCACAGCATAGAAATGAAAGGCTGGAACACACTTCCGATCATTTCTTCTTGAGTCGGCCGTGGAAAGAGCTATATTTATAACACGGGATCTGTAGTGATCAGGCCCATGCGCTGGAAATGTTTTTGGCACTCGCAGCCCCTGACTCCAGCCTCCCGCCAGTCTCACGAAAGACTTTTTAAATTTAGTACAGAGCATTGCTGTCAGAACACAGCGGTCCTTCTCCACCAGTGTCAGGACCCAGCCCTGTCCTTCCGGCGCCAGATGCAGGTCAGTCCTTGGGGTCAAGAGCAGGAGCGGGGTCTTTCTGGCATTGCGCGCAGGAGCCACGTCAGACGCGGCCACAGAAACGCAGAGGCCGTCACACAGTCCCTTTGTACACGTTCAGGGACTTTGTGGAAACAGCTGTGTCAAACAGAGAAACCAAGATTTTAGTAAGACTGTAATAATAAGCTTCTATTCCTTTTCTCTTGAACCGTGAATGTGTTAATATCTGTTCTGTATATTTTGTGTAAAAGAGTGATGCTGTTGTTGTTTTTTAACATTGTATTTTCTTGTGAAGAACAACTCAGTATTGTTTGCTGTTATACCCTATTCGGTTTTCAAATGCAGTAATTGTACCGTTTTGTCCTTGGACACAATCAGGGTAAAAGACTATTTCCAATCAAGATCGATTTCAAAGATTAGTGTATGTTTGCTTGGTACCAGTTCTTGTTTAGATTTCTTTTTCAAATTAGTGCGTTCAAGAGGTGGAAATTACTTTGTGTTTCATTGCATGATTAAAGGGAAAATAAAGAGTGAGAGTGCCCTCTCTTGTACAAAATGAAAATTAAAATACTTAAGATAATAAATACTTTGAAGTGTTACAGTCTCGTTAAGAGATGAGTCATTGAGTAACTTAATCAGTTCATTAGGATGGCCGATTGGTTGCAGTAAGTGGTAGAGCAAATATAAGTGGAATTTTAGGGTTTTTTTCCTAAATTCCTTTGATTTGTGTGTTCAACATTCTAATCCCTTTTATAGAGTTAACTTTGAAATATCTTACAAAATAGCCCAACTCAGGTTTTGTTACCTATGCCTTAAAAATAAATCCATAGAATTAGTAATTTTACAAGCATGTTTTACTATAAGAAAACTTAATTGTTTAAATACTTATTATAAAATAAAATAAATTACAATATAAAAATGCATATTAATTATATATTATATATCAATTTCGTCTTTAATTTTCATATAAATAAAGGCCATGGTTTTCTAATTTGCATGTTAACTAGTCTCTCTTAATGCTAAGATTTCCTTTAAAAGCCAGCTTCTCCATAGTGTTAAAATGTGGTAAGGAGTAAGAATAATTTGTTCTACAGAGGGTGTCAAGCAGACACTCATTTTGAAAAGTAAGATTCACCTTTATTCATGTCACAGAGCGCTTCTGCAGTAACTGCCTACTGTTTACTGCCGTTGTCTGCACTACCAGCATTGATTATTTTGGTTGTTCCCTTTACCACGTGTGTAAGGTATGAGGCATTTACCCGTCTATAGAGGAAGAAATCGATGCTGAAGGTTTACGTGACTGGCTCACCACCAGTATACTGCCAGGTGACAGCTTGAACATAGGTTTTCTGACTGTTCAGACTGGGGGACCCGTATGTAAATAATGAGTAGGCAGGCTCAGAAGTCTGGAGACCCGAGGCTAGTTTATCTCTGTTACCATCAAAGGAATGCATGGCTTAAAATGGCTGACTTTTGGAGGGAGGTGTGTTCACCTTGGTGATGCTTTGGTTTGACTGCAGTTCCTTGGGTTGTTTGAGGGACTAATAACCATTTTTATAAAAAAAAAAATTGTATAGAAATGATCTCAAACACTAATGTGACAAATATTGTATAAATGATTTTCATTTTCATGACTACCTGTTGACTAATTATTTTTAATGATATTTTACCACATTGATTGGAATATATTTGCTAAAATATATTTTAGGACTTTATTGATGAGGGCAGCAGGTAGTTCAAATAAGCATAAGCCTTGCTTTTTCTGGACTTAACATAGCTGATCACCAGTGCTTTCCTCTGGAAATGATCAATGTGATGACTTCTCTATTTCTATAGCTTTGAATGAACAGTGACAGGACACAATACTTATTCATCAATGATATGTGCTAAGTTAGCTGATACCATGTTGTAATAGACTGTCCTTTATTTCTGCAGTCACAGCCCTTTCAGACAACATAAAACCAAAGATAAGCATGAAATAGACCGGATGACACTCACCGTGGTAAGGAGATTAAAAACTCACTTTTTATTCAGTTTCATGTTTCTATTACAACCAATGCAAAATTTTGCTGTCTCAAAATAACTCAGTGCAGACATAGTCCCTAGAAGAACCTCAAAAAAGAAGAAGAAGAAATAATGAAAATAGATGCTAAAGCAAAAGACCAAGATTTGCTAACAACTAGTAAGAAAAAGATGTAGAAAATCAGGAACAAAACTAAAGAAATCAAACAGAAGGGAAGGTTTACAGAGATGCAGAGAGGGGAGGCGAGCTTCTGATTCTCTCTCTCCTGGGCCCAGCCTGGAGATTGGCTTTGTAACCGAATTATGTTTCTTTAGAGGAAATAATTCAATGAGGATGAATCTGTAATGTTTAAAACCATTCTGATCCAAAAAAATGGTCTTCGAATCTGGTTGGGTGTGAAGGCACCATTTCCATGACGGCACTTTTGAGATTGTGTCTCTTTCCCCCCAAGAATGTGGAACTTCCAGACACCTTCTCCCCGGAACTGAAGTCCCTCCTGGAGGGTCTGCTCCAGCGAGAAGTTAGTAAGCGGCTTGGCTGTCACGGAGGCGGGTAGGCTGGTGTTTCTGCCGTCGGAACCTTTACCAGAAAGCAAATCAGTCCTTTCTTTGTTTCCTTGTTTCTTTTTCATTTTTTAATTTCTTAATCCATCATTTTAATATATCGAAAATCATTCTGTTCTGTAAAAATCTTCCATTTTGATTCCAGGGAGGTAAAAGATCACATGGGAAGTATGTATACTGTCCCATGGGTTTGGTCATTAACAAGTTGAAGAAGTCACTCACTTTTTGACTTTAAACATCAATCGTAGAGGTGGTGGAGATGAATTCTGGTGTTTTATACATCATTTGGTTAGCTTTTAGTAATGATTGTATCTGTAATTATGGCAGTTTACTATTCTGATCAGGTTCTCACGTGTTTTCTCTGATGTATAACTGACTAACTGTCATCTTATATGTAGTTTCTGTCTGTCCCCTTCCTGCCCCCACAACTCCCCACCACCCCGAAGAAAAACAGGAAAACCCCCAGGAATACCTGGAGAGCTTATAGAGGACTTTAAAACAGACCTTTCCCTTATTTCTCCCCTCCCTCAGGCTTGCTTTATATAAAAACAGCTTTTAATCATGTTATATATGTGTATGGCACATATATGTGTGCATTTTAGAGCAGCATATGTGTATGTATACATATTATATCTATGTATTGTATGTATGTTATATAGATAGCTAAATAATGTGTGCTATGCATATTTCCTTAAATTTATTAATTTCTTCTATAGTAGATATTTAGCTTACTCGTTACTTTTTACAGAGCCTTTCCTTTCTACCACCCTCTCAAAATAATGAAGAACTATTTTTGGTTCCTCTTTTGCTTAACCTTTGCAGCTTCAGATCACATACTTACCCAGTTGTGTCTTGTGGCATCAATTATAAACAGTGTCTCTGGGTCCCCACTATATAGTGATGGTTTTGGCATTCATGTCTTTCATTGTCCTCTTCTCTCCACTGATTAGCGTTTGTCACTGTTAATTTTGATTTTTACATCCTCAGGTTGGCATTGTTGACTCCCTATTCTGTCATCATTGTCAGGCTGCATGCTTTTGCACATAAGCTGACTTCAGAAGTTACAAATGAAGAAGTCGTATTTACACTCTAGGGCCACACGCAGTGCAGGACCGTCAGCATATCCTCTATGTTCAGACCCCACCGCCCCTACTGAGCGTGGCATTGGGGATCCGAGGTGGGAAGAAGCCGTCAGGCCCAAAACAGGCTGAGGAAGAGCTGTGGGGAGGACGCAAGAGAAGAGTGGTGGTGAGGGTGATCCTGGCTTGCGGTCCTAAGATGGCAGAGTGTGGACAGGAACACCAGGAGTTCCGCTTGGACCTTGAGCCTCCTCTAAGTGGAGATACAGAGTGGGCACCTAGCTACGTGGGCTGCCTTCAGCGCAGGACAAAGGCCAGCATTTGGGACACAGATTTGGGAATTATCTTTAATTACAGGGCACTTAATTCAAGGCCTGGGCAGGGTGACATCACCCAGAGAGTGACTGTAGAGGATGAGGGCTGAGAGCCAGCCCTGGGGCTCTGCGACATGGACAGGTGGAGGACCCTGGGCCGGGGCTGGGGAAAAACCATTGTGTGGGACATCAGGGACACACGTTCCTGATGCAGGCTTTACCCAGCATGTGCGCTTTTCCTGTCCTGTGTAAATCGAGCTTTAGCAATGCCCCTCAGGAAAACTTGTTTCCTCTATTTATAAAGCGGGTCGGCCACATGATTCTTTTAGATTTCTTGTCTGCTTCTGATGAAATATTTGGTGCTTTGTATTTCTGTCATGTATCTCTTGTGACGTGGAGGCATTGCTATAAATCTCTCTCATGTATAGGTCTTGAATTTAATTGTTATTTAAATTTGTTCTCATGATTACAGAAAATAATAAATATATGATGTATGAAAGAAAACTCCTCAGTTCTCCCAAACTAGATTAAATGTTCCAAATAAGTTATCATGTGGGATCATATTTCTACCTTTGGCATGCAACATTTCTAAACATCACCGTGTTTCCGGTGTTGCTGTGAAAGGAGTATTTTTTTTTACTTGCTTTCTTAAGGGACTGAAAATAGTTGTTCCTCTGTGTTCCTAATAGACAGTTTTCACAAAATATTCCGTGGGTTCCCTGATGCACACTCACCCCTGTTGTGCCCCTGTCTTCCACAGAGCGCAGGAAGTCAAGGAACACGGCTTCTTCAAAGGCATTGACTGGCAGCATGTCTACTTACAAAAGGTGCTCCCCGTGGGACCCACCCTGGGCACCCCCGTGCTCTCTGTCTCTGCTTCCTGGTTCCGTCCCCGAGGTCCCCCCACCAGCTTCCTGTCCATAGCACCTTTCCTGCTCTTTTGTCCAAGTATGGCTGGCTGGCTGGCTCCTAGGGGACCACTAGTGGCTGCCTCTCTCTCTCTCTCTCTCCCTCTCTCTCTCTTTTTCTCCCCCCCCCAAATATATATAAATCTTAAAAAAAAGATATTTTTATATTCTCATTGATACAGGAAAATACTCTAAATTAAAGGTTTGGGTTTTTTTAATGTTGATAATCAGCTTTGAACTCATTTTTGTATGAACTGAAACTGTGGAGAAATAGTGGAGTGGGCTGTTTGTCCTTCCTGAATAGCATGGGAGTCCGCCATTGGCTCAGTGAGTGTCGGTCTCGGACCTTTGTGGGTGGAGAGCGCCCTCTCCTGCTGTATTCCAAAGCCCTCCATAACCCGAGAAAATGTGCTTCTTTAAAGTTGCGCTGGGAGCCTGTGCTGTCTTGAGCCTTCATTACATGTAACAATTATTTAAAACTTTGGACATGAGTCTTTTTTTTTTTTTCCTTAAATTCGTCTGTGGTCTTCCTTTGGGGCCATTCAGTGCAGAAGCTTATCTGTAACCTGGAACGAGCTTTGTGTGAGCTTGACGTCAGGTCTGCAGAGAGTGTGGCGTGTGGAGACGGCACACTTTGTTCTGTGTGGAGCGGTGGACTGGGACGGGGCCGTGAGGTCGTCTGGTAACTGACACCCTTCCTTCCTTCTTTGGGTCTTCCAGTACCCTCCACCCTTGATCCCTCCCCGGGGAGAAGTCAACGCTGCCGACGCCTTTGACATCGGCTCATTCGATGAAGAGGACACCAAAGGCATCAAGGTACACGTATGATGTTGGCTTTCAGTGGTTTTAGGGGGTAGGAGGATTTTAAAATTTTATTAGAGATCAAACTTTGTGATTGTTTTAGTATTGGTCCATTGGTGGGATCTAACTTACAAATGAACATCTACACATTTGAAGAATGTAGGAGTCAAGGACCTAAATTAGTTAGACACTCAGAAAGCTATGGGAGCTAATAACTTTATGGTTGAGAAACTGCAAAATGGCCAGGTTTTTTACTGATTTGGATATATTTGTGATTGACATGAAACTTGAATGTATAGGAAGCAGGAAAAAAACCACCTTGTAAAAGCAACCATACTTCTCCTGTGATCAAGAGCCAGGCACCTTAATTCTGCTAAGTATTCAGAGCTCTCTGTGTCAGGCTGAAAGGAGCGACCGGCATGAATCATGTTGTGTTTGTCAATCAAAAGTCAAATAATCACTGTTTTTTTAAATGCACCCCTCTGCATTTTTCAAACTTTTATTCAGATCATTCTTTCCCTAAGTAGACACGATATAATTACAGAGGGTGAGTCATGAGAGAAAATCACCCTCTTTGGAATGCCAAGTCAAAGTGTCTCAGAACATGTCAAGCTCTCATCTGCCCCCACTTCTCGCCGCTTTCCCCGGGATCTCCCCACCTCCTCCCAGCTGCTCCCGGTCTCCTCTCAGCTGCCTGAATTGATGCCCTGCTTATCCAAGCCCCCCGATTTTTGCTTCCAAGTAGTCCCGACTCCAGAAGGCTGCGGCACTGCTAACACACACACTCCTGAGGGGTGTAGATCTGACAGGTGAAATGCCAGGGCCCAGCAGGAGCTGCAGCTAGAGATGCACAGAACTAGAACCAAGCAGGACATGGGTCCGTCAAGGGTAGTGAGGGCTGGAGGAAGATGTGAAGACTTCTGGAGAGGAGAGCAGCCCATGAGAGCAGCGGGGGACGGGAGTGACAGTCGGTATCAGGAGAGGAGGGGCTGAGCTGCATAGGACCAGCTTCCCAGGAGTGGGAGGGTAGGTAAAGGGGGTGTGGAGAAGGTCAAGGCCACTTCTTTTGGGGTCTGGAAAAGTGGCTCTCCTGGGTGACAGCTGCGTGACCCGGTGCCCCCACTAGGCATCTTTCATGTCCTTGACAGACATGACGATTCAGGTGTGCAAGTACTGGTCCACAGTAGTGCTTTGGGGAACAATCCATCTACAAAGCTATTTAAAAGGCTTAGTGCTGTCACAGCAGAATGATGTCATCAGATACCCTGCCCTCTGTCTAGGGTGCTAAAAATAAAATGACTATGATGTGGGAGCCCATGAACACTTTTGATGTTATAAAGAGATTCTCCTACTTTAAATTATGTCCACTGTAACTGGGCTTCGGAGTCCGACAGACTGGGCTCGGTCTGCATCTACTAGCCGAGTGGACTGGGGCCAGTTAGGTAACTTCGTGAGCTTTGCGTCTCTTCCCTGGAAAGCGACTGGTTTCACTGCCAAGATTCCCTGAGTATAAATGGCACAACCCGTTAAGCCTCTCGGCGTGTTACTGGTGTGCACACTAGCAGCTCCTGTCACTGTGGTTTGGGTTCTTCCTGACAAGCACATTTGCAACAGGAAGTGGCCTGTGGCTGGAAGCTAGGAGCCCGGTGGCCTGAGGATGGCCTTGTCCGGCTGGGGAATCTGCATTTTAAGAAACTGTCTAGTCTCTGTCTTTAGGAAGCAGCCCAAATAATTGTCTTCTTTACCAAAATAAGCTCACAGATAAATATAAATCTTAGTTTTAGTTCCTGTAGGAGTGGAGGGCAGGTCACATAGATCAAGGCATTCTGAGTTATAGGAGGCAGAACAGTTTTGTGCGTAAAACAGCTGTAGTCTCAGAAGAACTGCTTTGGGAAGGAGTGCTCTAACTCTCCCAGGCTCTTCAGCAGCGGTCCCAGTGTCCCTGACCTCAGGGTGCTCTTCTGGCCTTGGTGCTCTGCCACCCCAGCACATGCACTCACATGCTTACACACGCTCACGCACACACATACCTCCAATGTTCACACCCAGGGCGGCCAGAGTTTTCAGCTCTGGGCCTGGTTTGCATGTCAGAAGAAAACTGAGAGGCTCCCTGAATCAAAGTGATCTTAACACCAGAACGTTGTTGTTGTGGTGGTAGGTCAGGGAGAGAGGTGGGGGCAGGTGGACAGCATCCTGGGTTGGGACCCGGATGTACGTCCTTCGATGTTCCACTGTCTGCTTAGCGCTTGTGGGCAGTGCCTCCCCCTTGCTTTCTCTCCTAAATGACATGCCTGTCATAGTCTCTATTCAGTACAGATTCCCCTCGACTTGCGATGGGGTTACAGCCCAGTAAACCCCGTGGTAAGTGGAAAATACTGTAAATTGAAGGTGCATCTAACACAGCCGACCTGCTGAGCGTCAGGCGTGGCCTCGCCCTCCTCCGCTGTGCTCCGCACACATCCGTCAGCCTGCAGTTGGGCAAACTCACCTCGCTGCTGCGGCCTGGCATTACGCAAGAGTATTGTACTGCGTGTCCCTAGCCCTGGAAAAGATCAGAATTCAAAATTCAAAACTCAGTTTTTACTGAATGACTCTCACTTTCACACCATCATCAAGTCGAGAAATCGTTGAGTTGACTCGTCTCAGGTCGCAGACCATCTGTGCTTGTCTCGCAGGCAGATCAGGTTTATAGAGGGACCTGTGCTTTTGAAGGACACATGTTGGTTTCTCTCAGGAGGATCACTGGCCTTTCTGTCACAAAACTGTCACTCCAGCGCGCAGAACTATTTTCTTATTTTCAGAGTGCGGTCTTAGGGAGAGGAATGGAGAAGTCTGAGTGAGAGTTTGGAAGAGAAACACAACCATTAAGAGTAATTTTTATTACAGCTCCTCTTAACCCTGAGTAGTACGAACGTTCATGTACGTCCTCGTGCCTCCTCCTGACCATCTAGAGTACGATCGTACATGTGTAAGGCAACATTAAAAAAAAGGCAAATGTGTGTTCTTCTTGTTTCCATAAATTGGTTATCAAACAAACATGATTTTAAGTTAATAAAACTGGAACTGAAAAAACTCACTCCCAGGAGTCAGCAAGCATGAAAAAACTCACTACTCCAAGGGTTAAAGGCTAAGTTGCCTACACTCTCCATGTAGTTTGGGCTTTATGCTTATACATTTGACAATGCTGCTACATTTGGATTAGCTGGGGGGTTCATGGAATGAATGATAAATTCAGCCTCGCTTTGGTTTTATTTTCCTCACTTTTCAGATTAATTGAAGGTGGTTAAAAAATTTTCCTGACTGGCCCTGGCAGGGTAGTTCAGTTGGTTAAAGTGTCATCCCAATACACCAAGGTTGTGGGTTTGATCCCTGGTCAGGGACATACAAGAACCAACCAATGAGTGCATGAATGGGTGGAGCAACAAATCAGTGTTTCTCTCCCTCTCCCCCCCTCCCTCTTTCCCCTCCCTCTCTCTCCCCTCACTCTCCCCTCCCTCTCCTCCCCCTTCCTTCCCTTCCCCTCTCTCTCTAAAATCAATCAGTAATTTTTTTTTTAAATAAAAAGAAAACTCTCCTGGCTTCTCCCATTTATTGTTTCTAAAAACTATTTTCCAATGTAAATGAAGTGTCCTCACCGTAATTGAAATTTTATATTGTTGTCAACACTTTTTAGTACTTCAAATAAAATCTTATATATGTTAGCTTTCATCTGCAAAAAGGTAATGAAGATAAAATTGGAGTGAATTGAACTGATTCAGGAGTGAGAAAGAAGTGGTCATCAGGCATAACCGTCTGTGACTCCTGGTGCTTGGTGGCTTGGTTGGCATTAGCGGTGATTTGTCACAATAAGTAGTAGGTTCTAAATGACTATATGCCATCATTGGGTTATGTTCCTACATAGTTATGATACTTTTCTATCTGCTGCCTTTGAATGTATGGTCACTCATAAAAATCTCGATTTCTTAAAATAATAAGCTTCTTGATTGCGACCAAGAACTCTACAAGAACTTCCCGTTGGTGATCTCAGAACGCTGGCAGCAGGAAGTAGCCGAAACCATATATGACGCGGTGAACGCAGACACGGATAAGATCGAGGCCAGGAAGAGAGCTAAAAATAAGCAACTTGGCCATGAAGAAGGTGAAGTAGCTAATGTTTCTCAAGATATTCCTAATGCACTTAATTTTCAAAATTTCTTATAAAGCTGAAGAAGTCTTTGGGTCACAGAGTGCTTTCCAATGGAGAGGGGGAAATGCCATAAATTGTTTTAATTTTATCTGGTTTGAAAAAAATTCAGTATAACATTTCAAAGTCTCTAGTCAGCATATAAATTAAAATGTGTGGAGATAATCAGCAGTATGGTTAGTGTGTCTTCTTAGGAATATGGGGGTTACTTGGGAAGTTTTTCCTTTAAGAGTGAATATAACACTGTCTGGCACAGGACTAGTGTCATGGGTATGGGACCTGTAAAGCCCACTCTGTTGAATGCTCTACTGTCACCATCGTGACATTCTTAATTTTTGAATAAGAGGCCTGCATTTTCATTTTTTTGCCTGGCCCTACAAAGTATACAGCTGGTCCTGGTGAGGAACTTAGCATTTCATATTACTTGTCAAGAGATATACATATATGTACACATTTATATTACAGATTGTATTTTTATTTATAATATTTGTGTGCCCTCTTAGGCTTTTCAAAATAGAAAACATAACATAGAGTATTTTTTTTTAAAAAAAAAGAGAGACAGACAGGAAGGGAGAAAGATGAGAAGCATCATTTTTTTTGTTGCGGCACCTTAGTTGTTCATTGATGTTTTCTCATATGTGCCTTGACCAGGGGGCTCCAGCCAAGCCAGTGACCCTTTGCTCAAGCCAGCAACCTTGGGCTCAAGCCAGCGATCTTGGGCTTCAAGCCAGCAATCTTTGGGCTCTAGCTGGTGACCATGAGGTCATGTTTATGATCTCACGCTCAAGCCAGCGACCCCACGCGCAAGCTGATGAGCCTACACCCAAGCCAGACAAACCTGTGCTTAAGCTGGCGACCTTGGGGTTTTGAATCTGGGTCCTCTGTGTCCCAGGTCGATGCTCTATCCACTGCGCCACTGCCTGGTCAGGCAACATCATTATTAAATAAACTAGAGCAATCATTCTTGAGTCACCAAATATTGTCACTCTTTGATTTTTCTAAGATTTTATGGCTTTTGGATATTTGAAATCATTGTGGTTCATGATTATGGTAAGATACCATTTTGTTTTACCTTTCAGCAAAAACCTTTTGAGGTTAAGTTTGTGTAATACAGTGACCTAAAACAGTGTAACTCTATGAATAAGATCCTTGGGGGCGGGGGCATCTTGATGAGGCTTTATTTGTCTTGTCCATGATTTCCCAGTAGCATTTATCATCTACTGAGAAAACTATCCTTGGTCTGAGATGAATCACCCATTACGTAGTAGTTTCCCGAGCGCAACAGGGGAGTAGTCCAGCCCTGTAACTGTGCTTACCCCCATTCCCCAGGGAGAGCGGCTTTATTTCTAAGCTGTTCCATAGAGAAATGGTCCGCTGAGATCACTCAGGATCGTGCTAGCTGTAGCAGATTTTACGCAGAATTGATGAAATTCTATCAATGGTAATTTGCTCCAGGGAGGGCCATGATTTCACCAGAATCTTGATAAATTAGCCTTAGAAAAAAAAGATATTCCTCAGTGACTTTGCTGAAGTGTTTCTTTTTAATTAGACCTATAATTAGAACACCTGACAACTTAATGAATTTATCTTCATGTGTAAGTAAGGACTTTGGGCATAACTAGGTCTTGATTGAAGATCTCAGAAGTCACCTTCACAGAACAAATCGTCTAGGGCTAGGCGTGTAGATCTCTGAAGTAAAAATGGAAGACTTAGACTTTGAATAGATTTTAGGAATGCAAGCACTTTTCCATTAAAACGACACCTCCAGGAAGCTCACCGCATGCATCTCTGCTGCCCTTCCCTGGTTCCGTCCCTCTCTGGTTCTTTTCCTGCCACGTGACACAATGTGGATATCGTTTATGTGTTTATCATCTGATTCTCCCACTGGAAGTAAGCTCCCTGAAGGCGAGGAGTTTTGCCTCTTGTTCTCTGCTGAATCCACAGTGCCTAGAACATGCTCAGCACTTTGATGTTCACTTGATATTGTTGATTGAATGAATGAGAGTGAAGGAATGACTTTAGCACAGTCACCCAAGCTTTTAATGAAGGCAAAGCAAGCCACTTAAAATGAACCTTTTTTTTTTTTTTTTTCAAGAGTCAGTACTTCCCTGTAGAAAGTTAATCAGGACGTGACATGAATGTGAATTAGCTTGGACTCTCTATCTAACCGTATATGTGAGAAACAAATATAACCTTAAGTCAGGGAATAAACAATTTTGATCCTTCCATTACTCTGGCCTAGTAGACATGGACATTCCCACTCTGTTATTATTTATAAAATAGGAGGTAGGTTAAAGGGAGAGCCCCAGGCCCACATAGAGGCAAAAATACTTTGGGAATAGCTTGAATTCAGTTACCGCCTACATTCTTCAATTCTCATTTTATATAATGGAAAAACAGTTTCAGAACAAACTTTTGCCCTTTCATAGCAATAAATGACCATCAAGAATTTATCAGAAATTGAGAAGCAACTATTTAATGTCAGTAGAGAGAAAGCTGAAAAAACCTCCAGTCTTTAAAAACCCATGTATTTAAAGACTGAAATGATGATTTCTGCAACAAATGAACAGACAAGACAAATAAAACCTCACAGGCAGAGACACCAGTATGGTAGTTACCAGAGGGAAAGGGGATGGGGGGAGGAAGTAAAAGGTAAATGGGGTCAAACATATGGTGATGGAAGAAATTTGATTGTGGGTCGTAAACAATGCAGTATACAGGTAACGTATCATTTCAAGTGCCGAATTCTACACTTGAAATCTGTATGATTTTATTAACTAGTATTAATTACCCCAATAAATTTAATTTAAAATTAAAAAAACAGTGATTTCTGTAATGTTGTATATTGCTAGAAATTTATTTTTTTTCCAGAAAATGTGTAATTCCCCCTCCCCCTCCCCACCCCCGCCAAGACTAATATAGACATTCTGTTCTGGGCCGTATTTAACTTGGAGTGATTTTCTGTTCCTCAGATTACGCTCTGGGAAAAGACTGTATTATGCATGGGTACATGCTGAAACTGGGAAACCCGTTTCTGACTCAGTGGCAGCGGCGATATTTTTACCTCTTTCCAAACAGACTTGAATGGAGAGGCGAGGGCGAGTCCCGTGTAAGTCTAACGCTCGTTACCGAGCACTTACTGTCGTGACGTTGAATGTCAGTCAGATGGTTATTTCCTACTGTTGGCATGTTTTGTACAATAGCCTCCGAAGTTCTGTGTATCTATTTTAACTTGTATGCTTGAGATTTTCATGTTCAGACTGTAACTTTTAGATTTCTGAGTCAAGGAAGGATGTTGTCATATCTGGAAATAGACTGTGCTATTCGGTGAGGTCCAAAGCAAATAAGTTTGAAGAAGGCTGGAGATCAGTCGGGTAAATCCGAAAAAAAAAAAATCTAGGACTTTGAAATCAAATAGAGGCATTTAAATCCATTGCTTGGTGACTCTGGGGCTTGGAGCACATTACACTGATGCTTTGTGCCTCAGTTTCCTCATCTGTAAAATGGGAGAGAAAGAAATCATAACAGCTACTATATATTTTTTTTGCATATTCACCTTCAATGATATGCTGTTTAAAAAACTCATTTAGCCCTAGCCTGTTGGCTCAGTGGTAGAGCGTCGGACTGGCGTGCAGGAGTCCCGGGTTTGATTCCCGGCCAGGGCACACAGGAGAAACGCCCATCTGCTTCTCCACCCCTCCCCCTCTCCTTCCTCTCTGTCTCTCTCTTCCCCTCCCGCAGCCAAGGCTCCATTGGAGCAAAGTTGGCCCGGGCGCTGAGGATGGCTCCATGGCCTCTGCCTCAGGCGCTAGAATGGCTCTGGTCACAACAGAGCAACGCTCCAGATGGGCAGAGCATCGCCCCTGGTGGGCGTGCCGGGTGGATCCCGGTTGGGTGCATGCGGGAGTCTGTCTGACTGCCTCTTGGTTTCCAACTTCAGAAAAATACAAAAAAATAAAACAAAAAAACCCTCTCATTTAATGTGTAGAACCTTTGGGGGTCCAACTAGTATTTTCTTCAGAGGAAACCAGATCTTAGAAAAGCAAGGTCTGGTGCCTACCACACAGCTAGACAGTTGTGAAGAGTGGTTCTGACGGGTCTGCCTGGGTGTTCAGTGTCTTCATTATATAGCTGGCCTTCCCTCATTGGGGACAAATGAAATGAGGTAAGCAGTGCTTGGTACCGAGGCAGAGTCACCAAACCATACTTCCTTTTGTCTCCACCTTGTCGGAAACTTGTAAGTAGATTCCATACAAGATAAAAGATATTTTCAATCCACACCGTCCCCTGTCAGTAAGTCAGGCAGCGTTTATTAAGCACCTGCTGTGTGAGGAGCCCGGGGCTCTCTGCTCTTGGGGAGGGAATGGTCAGTCACTGGGGACCAGGTAAGCAGGTCATTGGCTCCAGTGGTGAAACCATAGTTGATGTGTTGGAGATACCGGAATACTGCCTGTCAGTTCTCTGGTGGTCAGCAGTGTGGAAGAAGGAAGCTCAGTTCTTGTTTATTTGACTTTGGAATATGGTTTTAAACCCGTGTTGGTGAAGTTGCTGTTTAATGATGAGTGATTGCTATTCCATCTTACCGCATTCTTTATAAACAGACAAGATCTTCTCACTATTACTAATGACATAGAAGACATTTTCTAAAAATTATGCACCTAGGATCTGACTTATAGTTGTTAAGACCCTTTGTGGGGACAGGGGCTCCTGAATTATAACTCAGATGCTGGTAAGTATTGTGTAACATAACATATAATATTATACAATATGTAATGTAATATACAGATATATATGCACTCGGTACCTGAGTTATAATTCATATATAATTTATCATTATTATTATTTTTTTTTCTTTTTTTTTTTTTCTTTTTTCGAAGCTGGAAACAGGCAGAGATAGACAGACTCCCGCATGTGCCCGACTGGGATCCACCCGGCACGCCCACCAGGGGCGACGCTCTGCCCACCAGGGGGCGATGCTCTGCCCCTCTGGGGTGTCGCTTTGCCGCAACCAGAGCCACTCTAGCGCCTGGGGCAGAGGCCAAGGAGCCATCCTCAGCGCCCGGGCCATCTTTGCTCCAATGGAGCCTTGGCTGCGGGAGGGGAAGAGAGAGACAGAGAGGAAGGAGGGGGGGGGGTGGAGAAGCAAATGGGCGCTTCTCCTATGTGCCCTGGCTGGGAATCAAACCCGGGTCCCCCGCACGCCAGGCCGACGCTCTACCGCTGAGCCAACCGGCCAGGGCCTCATTATTATTTTTATTATACATAATTCCAGGTAGTGAGTGGCGCTGGGTATACAGTGTTGTAAGTCACTGCTGTGCACATTAAAAGGAAACTGTCCCACTTTTCAGGATATTTGAAAACTAAATTTTTTAAAAACCTCCCTTTGTTTAAAATCAGATACAATTAAAAGAGTCAGCATTTAACATTTTATTTGAGAAGCTACATAACATGCATGGGCAGACCCGCAGGTATCGATAAGGAAAAAACAGACATGAGCATTCATGATGGTGTTGTTTTTCATTTAGGATTCCTGGAGTATTTATCCCTAAAAACATAAAATGCTAAGGTACTCACGGCCCTTATAACATTCACCTTAAGAAATTGTGCTATAGACCTAGCATGACAGTCCTTTAAGGATGTCACCTGTACTTATAACAGCATTTTGATGTTACCAGAATAATGTTAGCAGACGTGTGCATACTGTCCGGCCGCACACTTGTGGCTCCTGCACGTCACGTGCAGCGTTTCTTGTTCGCTCCTGGCTGTGCTGCTGGAATCGAGATGAGTTTGGGGTACAGAGTGTCTGTGATTCATCATCACGCAAAACCCAGTTCTGGTGGAGGGAGCAGCTTTGCCCTTCGACCTTGTAGAGACGTTCCTCTCCTTGCAGTTTTTTTTGTTGTTGTTGTTGTTTTTTTTGAGATGTTATCCCTTGAACATCTGTGTGTGTTCCTTTGTGGCCATCTGTCCCCATCTTCCAGAATATCGCCAAAGAAAGAAAAAGGGCAAACTTTGTTTTGTATGTGTACTTTTCCTAAGTTGGTAGTTTTCGGTATTATTTATTAATTTAACTTAAGAAATCATGAGTGATTGGAAGTAATGTCTGATTTTTATTTTTATAATCAGCAAAATTTACTGACAATGGAACAGATCCTGTCTGTGGAAGAAACTCAGATTAAAGACAAAAAGTGTATTTTGTTGAGGATAAAAGGAGGAAAGCAATTTGTCCTGCAATGTGAGGTGAGTTTTTATTATTTTCTTATATGTGGAATTTAGATCAATCCTTTCTCTTTGTCTGTCTTCAGAAAAGATGGCTGCTTCATTATAAAACATTTACTCAGTCCGTGCTTTGTCACTTACAAACTTAGAAAGCCCTGTTGCTTCTCAGCCTTTTGGCTAAGATCAAGTGTAGAAAGAAAGCCCTAAGGTACAAGGTTTCCAGAAAATTTAATTATCTTTCAGGATGCAAATGTTAGAACACATGAAGAGGAAGTGTGAAGTAATTTGACTACCCTATCTGGAAACTCTGTCTGATACTTATAGAGCCCTATAGTTTTATCTGTTACTCCGGACCTTTCAGTGTGCTTTTGAGTTTGAGGTTGGTGTATTTAAAATAAATGTACGATACCAAAGTGACCATCAGAGGGGAAATACCATATTTCTCTCCCCAAAGCTCTATTGTGGCCCAAATTGAATTCCTGAATACTTATCTACTGGGGCACTGGTGTGTGTGCGTCAGTGAGGGAGGGGGCTTTCAGAGATATAACCAGTAGTAGGTATAAAAATTTGAAAGTATTAAAATCGTCAGATCTCCTCATCTGCTATTTTATAGACTTGAGTCATTTTAGGAATCAGAGCTCAAAGATCATCTTGAAAGAAACTGAAGGCAGTATTGTCAGTGGGGAAGGGCTCGAATGGCCCTTCCTCCCTGACAAGAAGATGGGGGGATGTCCGTGCAGGACCCACCAGCCAGCACTGTCCCCGGGGGCAGGAATATAGAGTGTGCTTTCATTTGGGGCCTCCAGGGACACTGGTCGCTGCCAGCGGCACCCACAGCTGCTGGCACCGTGGTGAAGCTGTCACAACTTCTCCATGTGTTCCCATGTAGAGTGATCCGGAGTTTGTGCAGTGGAAGAAAGAGTTGACAGAAACATTCACAGAGGCCCAGCGGTTGTTGCGACGAGCTCCCAAGTTCCTCAACAAGTCTCGCGCGGGCGTCGTTGAGCTCTCAAAGCCACCCCTTTGTCACAGAAACAGCAACGGCCTCTGACGCCCAGGACGGGCGGGTCCTGGGGAAGACGGTGCCTCGAGGAAGCTCGTACCAGGGGTTCTGGGCCCTTGACATGGAGCCTTTCGGAGAAGGATGGGGACTAGAGGATGGATTCGCTCATCTCCCGGGTTCTTCCATCGCGGGGAAGACCCAGGAAGCCGGATGCTCCTGCTAGGATTCATGACCGTCCTCAGGCGTGGGGTCAGCCTCCCTCCCCTCCGGAGTGCCCTGGCCGCCAGCACATTGGCTCACACTCAAAACTACTGAAGAAAGTTTTTTTCTTGGCTACACACTTATTTTGGTATCTATGAACCCAGGACTTGAGATAATTCCTACTTATCACTTTAATTTTTATGTCTGATATCAAACATATCTTCGACTTGCCAAGATGGCATTTAACTGTCCACAGTGTTGGGTACCAGATCGTCCCAGTGTTGCCATATTTTATCTATAAACAGTCACTGCTGACTTTCTACATCTTTGCTCCAAACTGCTGGGGGATGGGAGATCAACCTTGTGTCTCTTCTGTGTCCTTCAGAACCGACTTCTTGTTGTCCTGGGGTTGGAAGTTGGAGATACTGTCTGAGAAGTTTGCACTTGGGCTCTTACTGTGGGTGCCACACCCCCAGGTACGGGTTTGCCTCCAATAGGGAGCTCTCCGTCCACGGGGACCAGAGGGGGCGGCCCTCAGAGGACACAGGAGTCACTCACGATGGTGTTCAACGGCAGACCATTGGAAAAATTTACGGTGATTCTGCAGGAGAGGCAGTGGGGTTTTCAATTTCAGGGCAATAACGATTTTCAGAAACCTTCGAGTAAACAAACAGCACTTCCACGTGTGTGGGTGCACATGCACGTTTGGGGGTGCGTCTGTTGGGTTTTGACAGTGAGCCGGGGTGTGTGACACAGTAATCCTGGTTCTTCTGCCTGACCTCAGAAAAACATTGGCGATGGCTGTGTACAGGAAGGGAACTCGATTTTACCTTTTAGTATAATTTAAAATGAATTTTATTGCAAAAAGAATGAATGTGTCAACATGGGTTACTTGTGTATATTGGACTTTTATGTTGTCGTTTCTCTGTCATGAGTGAATGATTTTGCACTGGGTGGGTTGTCCTATGAAAATGACATTGGAGGGTAAAGACTTTGCCCGAGACTGGTAGCGTCCTTTCCCCATGGTTTCCCCTGACCAGTTCCTTGCCCGTCTCACGCCCGAAATAAATGCTGGCTCATAAGAACCAGCGTGTTTCCCAGTGAAGTCCTCCATGCTGTCAGACTAAAAATAATAACAGTAATTTTAAAAGTCCACTTACTTGTCCTGTTCTTAGTGCAATTATATTGTACATTCCTAAGTTAAAACTACTAACAATATACGTAACTTGACATCATAATTATCTGCATCCTGTCCTTGATATTTGTAGTGGTTCCAAATTTTTGGTTTTACCTTTGTGTGCTTTTGTGTGTGCTGTGTTCACCGGGAAAGATTACTTGTTAAATGAAATTCTGTTTTGAGAGTTGGAAAGATAATTACTAAAAGAGTTTTATTTCATAGGAGTTACTTTGGGAAATAAATTTGGAGGGTCACTGTCCATCTCAACCATCAGAGTTTAAATTAATGCACATATTTCACTGTCTGCTGTTTCCAATAAGGAGGAGGGGAGTACTGTTTACATGGATTCTTGATTTTAAATAATAATTAAGTTCTGTTTAAAAAAACACCCCAAGACAGAAAAGCAGCTGTTCCTACAGAGTGGGTGTCTTCCCAGGCACGGTAGGTCCCACTGTCACTGTTCTTGTCCCCATGACTTTGCATGCTCAGCACGTAGAGTTTAGAAATCTCTGAGTCTGTGTCTCTACTGGACAGAGTAAAAGGCTTCCTGTGGTCCATGTGCAGAAGGCACACGGACCCCTTTAGGGTCTGGGTTGAGCATCACAGTAACTTCACCGATTCGCATCTCAATGAAAAAGCATAATTTTTGTTCTGGATTGGAAGGCAAGGTACATCTCTTAGAAAGAAATTTAGAAAGTGCTCCTAAGAAATATGAATTGGAGGCCCTGGCCGGTAGGCTCAGTGGTAGAGCGTCGGCCTGGCGTGCAGGAGTCCCGGGTTCGATTCCCGATCAGGGCACACAGGAAAAGCACCCATCTGCTTCTCCACCCCTCCCCCTCTCCTTCCTCTCTGTCTCTCTCTTCCCCTCCCACAGCCGAGGCTCCATTGGAGCAAAGTTGGCCCGGGTGCTGAGGATGGCTCCATGGCCTTTGCCTCAGGCGCTAGAATGGCTCTGGTTGCAACAGAGCAACGCCCCAGATGGGCAGAGCATCACCCCCTGGTGGGCATGCCGGATGGATCCCAGTTGGGCGCATGCGGGAGTCTGTCTGACTGCCTCCCCATTTCCAACTTCAGAAAAATACAAAAAAAAAGAAAAAAAAAGAAATATGAATTGGAAAGGTAACCTCAGACCCTTTCTGTCTCAAACGTATTCCAAGTAAACTTGTATATCCCCCCAACTCACACTTGATTTAGAATGACATGGCTGAGAAGGACTTCACACAGGTGGAACTTGCCGTAGACTCTGTGATAGGAGTGCATGGCTTACTAAGGGGGGTCTGGCTTGGCAGGCCTGGGGAGCTGGTCTTCTCCCTGAACTTGTGCCTGCAGCCCTCCTGATGAGGTAAGTGTTCTTGCTGCCAGACGGAAGACTCTCCTGGGACCCTTCGGTGCCAGCACCTGGTGCCTGCTTGGTCAAAGAAGTTCGTTGGTCTAGAAGTCTTGGAATACGTGGCTGTTTTAGAAGGTTCTAAAAGTTTTATATCATTCCTAGATGTTGAACTATTAAAAAAGACAAAAGTTTGCTCAAGTTTTCTGATTATTTTAGATATGTGTATGGTTGGGATATTTTAACATTGTCAAAGATGATCATCAAATTGATAATTATTTTTATAAAGTTATAAGGAGTCTTGATTTCATAATTCAAAGCAGTCAATAAAGCAAAGTTTAAAATAAAAGGTTACTTCAAGCTGCTATATAGTATATGTGGAGTAAATTTTAAACTTTATGAATCCAAGATTTTTTTTATTTTAACATAAAACATTCTCTTTGGTGTATTTATCCCCTCCTGTCACTGGGGCTCATGATTTTTTTTTTTTTTATGTCATGTTTAAGGATGATTTTTCAGCAAATCTTCTAGAAATTAGCTATTCTTTCACTGCTAATTAAAATATTTCATTACTCATGCCTCTGACTGGTCCAGTCACTGAAATTTCAGTTTCAAATTCTATGTGTAAAAAGCAGGGGGCAGAGGTCGAGGAGCACCGAGGGAAGGAAGCGTTCTGCTCAGAAAGATAGCAACAAAACGGGAAAAAATAAAAAAAGAAAGTGAGAAAGACAGCAACAACCAGCAACGACCTTGCTTAAGCAACGTTGATCTTGATTTGCAGTTTGAAATATACCGTGAGATATTTAGAAACAATTGTTTTAAAGCCCTCACTGGCCATTATAAAAAACGCGTTTACCAATTGACAGTACGATTTAATGATAAGATTGAAAAGGTCACAGTGTGTGTTTTTTTTCTTTAATGGATTATTTTATTCAGAATTACACTTGGGCTAATTCAGTACATTTGACTTTTCAGTGGAATCGACTTTTCTGATGTTTCAAAAGTTTAATCTATTGAGAAGAAATAAAAATTCTCAAGGTTCGACTTTTTTTTTGATTGATATAAATCTGTAAAAACACCCACAAAATAACCACTTTGAAGCCTGTTGGTGTGAGATAAGACTTACCTTGTATGGTTTAATCACGTACGCTTCTTTTTTTTTTCATTCTTAATTCGGAGAACTGTTTCTGTATCATTCAGAGACGCTTGGTGAATGAACCCCTCCACACCCCAGGGGAATGCCTCGTTGTTTGTGCCCGGAGAGGCGTGGGGCTGCTTTTGGATCTGTGACAGGTGGTGTCCGGGAGGTGGGTGGAGCGGGTGTCAGAGAACAGCGGTAGAAACGGGGCAAAAGAAGAAAGGAGTTGATTTGCTGGTAAAAAAAAAAAAATCATTCCCTTGACACCATAAGGCAGCCCTTATCACAGAGGAGTTGAATAGTAATTGTTAGATGTGGTCACTTTATTTTTGTTGAGCTGCTGAACGTATTAAGAAGCCATTTGCTTTCTCCATGAGGACATGCTGTAGAAATTAAGTTGCTACTGCAGGTCATCTAGTAGCCCTGGGAAGGCTCAGGGGACTCAGAGCTAACGCCCACCTCGGTGTGTGTGCCTTGCGGCCACGGGAGGGCCGTCGCGCTGCCCTGTTGGTCAGTTTCACACAGCGTTGCACATCCAGTAATAAAACCCCTAGAATAAAAGGACGGGGCTTGCTGCTTAAGCCATGACTATTTCTAGGGTGAGTTTTAATAGTTTAAATATTCAAAACACTTTTTCTAAAGAGCTAATGTGATTCTTTATTTCTCTCAGGTAAGGTTGACTTGAGAGGCTTGGATTAAACTTAAATTTATGTTTAATATGCTTTTCTTTTCTTTTTAACCAGGCCACAGTTAAAAAAATTTACCATAGAGTGAATGAACATTGAACTCTAAAATGGTAATTCTTGGTTTCCTCAAGTCCCAGTGGGCTTTAGATAAAGAGAGCTGCTCTTTTATAGCAGAGTCGGGAGTCCCACCCAGGGGCTGCATCCGAAGGCCTGGAGGGTATCATAGACTGTCCTCTTCGCCACCTCTGGGGCAGAGCTGCGGAGTCCCACCCAGGGGCTGCATCCGAAGGCCTGGAGGGTATCAGAGACTGTCCTCTTCGCCACCTCTGGGTCGTGTTCTTGACATGCCCGGGTTAGGTTAGTGTTGATTGATGAATGCAGCACCCCATGTTTTAAATTGCCTTTATTTAAACACACATACACAGAGAGAAAATGGGTCGGCAGTAGATGCATTTCATCAAAAACACAGAAAAAAACCATTTTAGAATGAAATCATTCATATTCTTCTAGTAGAGTTAACTCTCTGATACCTAACAATCTCAAAGTCATCTCTGAAAACTGGTAACCGATTCCTTTTCTTTTTCTTTTTTTTTTTTAACAGACAAGGAGAGAGTCAGAGAGAGGGGTAGATAGGGACAGACAGGAATGGAGAGAGATTAGAAGCATCAATCACCAGTTTTTCGTTGTAACACCTTAATAACTAAGGGGTCAGGAACCTTTTTGGCTGAGAGAGCCATGAACACCACATATTTTAAAATGTAGTTCCGTGAGAGCCATACAACGACCCGTGTACGTTACGCATTATCCAATAAAAATTTGGTGTTGTCCCGGAGGACAGCTGTGATTGACTCCAGCCACCCACAGCCATGAACATGAGCAGTAGGAAATGAATGGATTGTAATACATGAGAATGTTTTATATTTTTAACATTTTTTTAATAAAGATATGTCTGTGAGCCAGGTGCAGCCATCAAAAGAGCCACATCTGGCTCACGAGCCATAGGTTCCCGACCCCTGCCTTAGTTGTTCATTGATTACTTTCTCATATGTGCCTTGACCACGGGCCTTCAGCAGACTGAGTAACCCATTGCTCGAGCCAGCGACCTTGGGTCCAAGCTGGTGAGCTTTGCTCAAACCAGATGAGCCTGCGCTCAAGCTGGCAACCTCTGGGTCTCGAACCTGGGTCCTCCGCAGCCCAGTCCAATGCTCTATCCACTGCACCACTGCCTGGTCAGGCCGGTTCCTTTTTGACTTTCGTTCTAATATAAAATGCTAGGGTAGGAAATGGAGAACTGTTTCAAACCATGTATTCATGTTCCGAAGGACTTGATATTGGGTTGGTTTTCTCAGTTGCCAGTGTTCCATGATATGTGGTTTATAAGCTAAACACTGGCCATTTTTAGTTCTATTGTTAAGTTAAATTTTCCTGTGTTTTAACGAATTATAACAAATAGGTATGGCTTTTTCTGGGCAACATAAAGATTGCCTAGCCGCATATGTATTAAACAAGAGTTCCAAGCACAGAAGCATTTTATATTATTTATTGACTCCTTCGGTTTTCATCAAAACATCCCTTGCGCTTTCTGCTTTTTATTTGTACAGTTTGTTTTTTCAAGAAGTGGCAGTCCTTTGCGTTTTTTCACAAAATGAAATTGAAATCACTCTTAGAGCCACACAGGGCGGACAGCTCCTCACCGCCACGGGCTGTTTTTCAACAGTGGCGCATCCTCTGGTCTGTGTCCGCTGATGTGTGCCGAGACTGGGGACACACTTTTTAGTTACCCCTGACAGCGGCCAACTCCCCACGAATCACTGCTTTCATCTACCTTTTCCGAAGGCCTCCGAACGCTTGATTCCAGACGGGCGACGTGGTGAAGGAATTTCACTAAAGCGTTTTACTGTCACCGCCTGGAGATGTAGATGAGGTTGTGAAGCCCCAGCCGTGTGTAAGGGCCCGAGAGCATGGGGCCGGTCAGCTTCCCTTCACGCCCACCTTTTAGGAGCCGAGGCTCACCTGTCAGCATCCTTCGTCTCTTCCTCTGTTTGTGCCAAACCCCCACTGTAGGTCTCACCAAGACAACCTCGAGATTTGACTGTGGCACGTGATTTATCAACTACTTACACAAACCAGCTGGGTTTAAAAACACCACCTCTGGGAGTTGCCCTTTTGAACGGGACTTTGTTTTCCCTCCGCTGTTTTCGAGAGAGGGTTTGAAAAATGGTGTCACAGGCCAATCAATGCCCTCGTACAGGATTAAAATGCGGGGAGAGGTCTCCTTTAGGCGGGGACCCTTCAGGATCTACGTGGAGAGACTAATAATGATCAGGCCTGTGAGAGAGGGTTCCTCCTCACTTGCAGGCCTTCCTCTCTGCCTGTTTGCATCTTCACGGGGGCCCTCCGTATAGGAACAGAATTTATTATATTCCTGGCAAAGTGTAATGCCCTTAAAGAAACAAACGCGTTTTTCTACCATGCATTGCTATGCAAAGTGAAGCCAATGACTTATTGTTGTTGGAATCCATGGGAGTCCGAAAGACCAGAGTAACACGCTTTATTGAAAGGAAGAAAGGAACCCTGCTGGGCACCTCTCCTAGAGAGAAGAGCCTCAGTACAAGTTAGGGAGATGAATTTATAGGGTTAAAAGGAGGGTCTCAAGCAAGTGGGTGTTGAGTCAAAAGTCCTGGTATGCTTCCTTCTGCGGTTTTACGATATTGGCTTCTTGGAATGCTTCTCCTCGAGACGGTGAACCAGCTTCCTAGAACTTTTCTGTTTCAGGGGCGATAGTCCAGTAAGTAAGGGTGGGGTCAGATAGACAAGCGGAACAGCAAAAGGGCAGCTTGGAAGTTCTGGTGAATTCATGTTTCTATCAGTTGTAAATCTGGACGTTGTACCTGTGAAATGATTTGTTTTCTGCTCCTTTCACATTGGTTGTGCCAGTGGAAGTGTGTAGCCCTGTCTCGGTATACCCACCAGTGCACGTTCGCAACGGGGTCCTCCCGGGATGCTGTTGCATATCCACGGTCACCTGCCCCATGGGTGGTGTGTCACCCATCGGAATCACCATCTTCCACAGTCACTTTGGAGCAGCGAAGCCCGGTTTTTTTCTCCACTGGTATGTTGGGCATGCTGTTTCCTGCTCCACCCTCTCAGTCCCCCCACTCCCAATTAAAAACTGCATTTGTTGAGTTGTTGAGATATCAGGAGGAAACTCATTTCGAAGAATCCTGACCTTGGGGAAAATTCGTGCAGAGGCTGGTTTGATAAAGAGGGAGGGGACTGACTGACGAGCAGCGTTTCCGTGCATTTCGGGAGTTGGAGCACAGCCAACGTCACGCTTTCAGGGGTTCGGGGACTGACTGCTTGTTCCTCCTGTAAGATGTAATACAAGGAAAGAGTGTGTGAAAGCCCGGACCATGAGGAAGCCCAGGAGGCTCGTCCTGTCTCCAGTTTGTCCAGAAGCCATGCCAGGTCCTCCAACAAGACCCCTCGCTCTCCATCCGTGCTCCCACAGAGACATGCTCAGGACCCTGTGATACGTGCGCCTGTCACTTTAAACCATAAATCCAAGGAGGTGGTATTCCCAGAGCTACAGTGGCCTGGGCAGAACTGCTTGTTGGTCCACGGGGTGAGGGTAGGGTGGGTATTTCCTGTTTCTAAGTTGGGAGCACTCCCTATGTCTTGCTAGTTCAGGAAAGAAGGAAGTCGCAGTGGGGCCATGTAGCCATGGAGTTTTCTTGGAAAGCGTTGTGCTTGCTGAGTTGAAAACCATTTAACAGCCTTGCAGTCAGTGCCCTGGGCAGAAGGCAGCAGCCTAAGGGAGCCGGTGGCTGGATGAGTTAACGTAGCTGCAGGCTGCTCCCGAGAGCCTGGAAACCCAGTCACTCCTTGGTGTGTGCATACCCTACGACCGTGGTTTCTACTCCTAGTGGTGTATGTATATACTCTTGGGAACTTTTACACCAGTATGCCAGGAGATGTGTCCACAGATATTTAATATTGCATTGTTTGCAATAGCAGACAAAAATAGTGAATGAAATAACAGTCCATCAGGAGCAGAAGGGATATATATAGCATATTCCTACAACTGAGTACCACACAGCAGTGCAAATGAATCAACTGCAGGTCTGTGCACCAACGTCAAAGCATCATGTTCAGTGAATGAAGGTCAGGCATCAAAATATCATGGATAGTATGATTCGTTTATGCGAAGTTCAATATGGACAAACTAAGCAATAGGGCATTCAGGAATATCATCCCAAATAGAGAATGAGCCTGGAAGAAAAGGGAATGATGAACAGAAAATTCAGAAGAGTGACTGATCAAAGAAAATTCAGAATAGGGATGACTTCTGGGGAAGAGGAGCGGGTTTCGAGGACATTTGTGCTACATTTCATTTCTTGTAGTTCAGACATAAATCTGTGTGTGTGTCCTGTATGTGTGTGTGGTGCATTTTTTTTCCTGTACAAGAAGTTAAATGTACAATTTGAGGACATTTTTAGTAGGTTATTTTAAGGTTGTTCTAGGCAGTGGCAACACGGGCCCCAGCAGGATTGGCCCCTTCCTCTGTCTTTGCTGCTGGGTCAACAGCCAGGGTCAAGTCCCATCGTAGCCCATCTGGGGACCTGCTGCACCCGATAGGAAGGGAAGAAATGACACCCCTATGTTGCTGGTTGAAATGATTCTTTTGTTTATTTTTTATTTATTGATTTGAGAGAGAGAAACATCGATCTGTTGTTCCACTTGTTTATGCATTCCTTGGTTGACTCCTGTATGTGCCCTGACTGGGGATTGAACCTGCAACCTTGGTGTAGTAAGACGACGTTCTAACCAATGAGCTACCCGGCCAGAGCTGAAACGTTTCTTAAGACAAGCAGTGCGTCACACTCAGATGACTGGGCTTTCGAGTCGGAAAGACCTAGGTTTGAGCCCTGGCTCTACCCCCCCTCACTGTGTGGACCTGCACGCTATCCTTTAGCTATTGAAGTCCCAATGTTTCTCCTTCTAGGCAATGGAGGAAGCAGTTTTTATGGTATCTGGTTTGGTGTTGTGTTTAAGGCTGTGCCCTCTGGGGCTGACACTGTCTGGGTGCAAATCCTGGCTCTCCATAGCCTCAGTTTCCCTTTATGTCAAATGGGCACCGGGAAGCCCTACTACAAAGGAATAGTAAATGAGTCCATTGCAGCCCATAGGCTGGTGTCTGGTGCGTGGTGACTGCTGCCTCGTTATCGGGCACAGGTGCATGCACGGAATGTTGACTTAAGAGGCAGCAGCATTAGTCCACGTTATTTCCTTTCAAAATCCAGCTGTAACGGAGATCCCGGGCTCTCCTTGCCCAATTTCTATGGCATCCAGTTACCTGCGTGGGGCAGAGACAGAAGTCTGAGAGTGTGGCCTGGCTGGGACAGGACTGACGGGTGAGAAAGTGTTTGCGTCGGGAGCTGTCCCCTCCCCTGCACTGTGCCACCAAATATGTCCATGCTCTTCGTCCGATGCCTGGTCAACGGCCACCCCGGGCTGCCGACTCCTGGCCAGACCTGGAGCTCACTGGCTAATTTTAGAAATGACTTGTCGACTCAGCTGCTGCTATCACATTGGTGCAGAGGGAGGGTCGGGGGAGGGACAGGGAGGAGCAGTCAGGGAAGGGGCTGTGTGTGAGAGCTGGGGAGGGGTGCCTGTGACATTTGTCCTTCCTTCACCCCAGCTTTGCCAGCTTGCTGGGGTCTCTGCGTGGCCACCTGGGGAGACCTTTTGGGCGGGAGTGATTCCTGTGACCTGTGGCCTCGCGTGGACAAGGTATTGTCAGCCTGGGTTTTACGATGGGGACCTTAGGAGCTGATCAGCAAGTTTTAATCTTCCAGAATGTGTTTTTGGGGGCCGTGGCGGCAGGCCTCCAGCCTTTCGGTCTATTTTAGGCCTTTCTGGTGTGGACAAGCTCCGCGGCCTTCTCTGCCCGTCACTCTCTTAGTTAGAAAACAAGAGCATTTTGTGGTGGAAGAATTTTAGAACAAAGTGCTGGGGTGTAGACTCTTTTAAGGATTACTACCCTTGTTGGGACCCAGCTGTTTGCTAATAATTTTTAAAAATATGTTTAGAGTCATGAGATGACCTCCACGGTAGAATCTTAGCCGGCAGACCTCAGGGTTCTTACTTTCATCAACTACCAGTGATTTCTGGTTGTCAGTTTATGGTCAGGGAGCCAAACTCTTCCTCTTTCATCTTTCCAACCCTGTTGAGGATAATAAGCCTTAATGCTAATGATTTTTTTTTTTTTTATTCCAAAGGAAGCCATGTGCGCCGTGGGGGAGGGGGAATGGCGGTGCATGGACCACGGTTTGAATTTCATGTGGTGCTGACTTGGTCCTCCGTCCTAGAGGAGGTGTTTTCTCCGGCGCAACCTGTTCCCAGGCTTCTCTTTGAATGGAGACGTTTCACAGGCCTCGGTGGTGGCGGTGGAGGGGACAGAAAGGGGTCCGGAGTCAGGAGGACCTCGCCAGCCGCAGGCTCGGAGCCACTGCCTGAGTGCAGCTTTCCTGTTCTGGTGGCCAGATGGGAAAAGGGCCCCGGGTCCCAAGTGCCCAGACTGGCCTTGACCCGGCAGGGGACTGAGTTTCTGTCCCACGGGACCCAGAAAACTGGGCTGCTACTTTCACTTTGTGGCCAGCCAGGAAGATGCCTGCCTGGCTCAGGGCACCGGCTCCTGGAGGCTGAGGATCCCAGCCGGGCCCGACAGGATGGTGGTTCCGTGGGGACTGTCTCTGCTACTGACCAGGGTCTTCATCTCCTGTCTCTGGGCAGTTTGTCCAGGGTGGGCTGGGTGGAGGGCCTGGGTGGTGTAGGCTGAGGATGAGCGCTAGAAAATAATGACAGAGAGGAAGTGGGGAGGAGGAGCAGGTGCAGGAGGGGAACCTCCTGGTCTCCCCATGTTTGAGGGTCTCTGTGTCACCAATTAATAGCTATTTGGTGCCATCTGCACACAGGCCTGGTCACCTTGAGTAGCCAGCCTAGTTTGGGCTCTGCTGTGACCTCTCTGTGACCTTGGACAAATCCTTCCCCACCTGAGGGGGTGGGGCCAGACCACCGCAGAGGTGTCTTCCAGGGTTCAACACCAGAGCCATGCTCTCCCAAGTGCAGGTCCTTGACTACCTGCGTCTGCCTCACCCAGGGCCTTCTGAAATGCAGATTACCAGGTGCATCTCAGAACTACTAAACCGTCTAGGTGTGAGCCTGGTAATTTGCAGACTTAAAACCTCACGTTCGGTTCTGGTGCCCACCAGCGTCGGGGCCCTGGGCCAGTACAGCCACAGAGGGCGGCGGCTTAGCGCCCACCTTGCCCGAGATCATCGGGTCATTACACAAACAGGGTGTTTTATTAGGGCCTGATTATGGCAAAATGTCACAGGGGGAAAGATCAAGCCCTTCTGGTGGCATTTTGAGATAAGAAAAGAAGGCCCAAAAGCTAAGCAGAAACTTCTCTTGCCATCAAAGGAACAGAAACTCTGCCTGGGCCTCTGCAAGACCGCCATGAGATAGCCCTCCACCGGGTCCTGCTGTACCTAGCAGATAGAAACCGTGTCTGAGTGGTCCAGGTTAAGCAGCTCGTTAGTTGCTGTGGTGTATGGCATGTCCTTAATTTTTTTTAATTGATAAACTTTGTTTTTTAGAGCAGTTTTAGGCTCACAGCTAAATGGAGGGGAAGATACAGGGATTTCCCATATACCCCTGCCCTCACACAGGCACAGCTCCCCGTTTCAACACCCCCATCAGAGTGGTGCATTCGTCACAGCTGATGAACATGCACATCGTAGTCCCCCAAAGCCCAGAGTTTACATCAGGGATCACTCTTTGGTGGTTTGGTGTACATCTTGCGGGTTTGGACAAATGTATAATGACACGTATCCATCATTGTAGTCTCATATCCAATAGTGTCACTGCCCTAAAAATCCTCTGTGCTCTGCCTACTCTTCCCTCCCCTCCCTCCCTAAACTGTGGCAACCAATGATCTTTTTACTGTCTTCACGGTTGTACCTTTTCCAGAATGTTCTACACTGGGGATCATAGAGCCTGTCGCTTTTACAGATTGGCTTCTTCCACTTCATGATGTGTATTAAGCGCCACTGAGTATTTTCACGGTACCCTGGATGCTCAAATGCCATGAAATGGAATTATCTGAAAAATGCAGAACGTGGGTTTGAGGCAAGCTTGAAGGGTATTGTCAGATCCAAGCCCCTCTGTGAACAGACAGGGCAGCTGGGTCACAGAGAGGGGAGGCAACTTGCTCAAGGACATACCACCTTGTTATGATGGCACTGGGCTAAGAACGGCCCCTGCCTTCGAGGCTGGCACTTAGAGAGCCCTGTGGGCTCCCCATTTTAGGAATAGTGACCCCATTTCCCCAGTTTACCCCACCCCCAAAACCTTTTCTACCATCATTCTCCAAACCTCAAAGGAAAGGATTACATAACTTCCTATGAACAACTCCCTCTGGGGCATGATTCACGCGTCTCTGTAATTTTCTTTTTCTGCTCTGCTTCCTACTGAGCCTCTCTCCCTGATTACTTTTTAAAGAACTATAGTTTCTGGCATGGCAGGAAAGATCCTTGAGAATCGGCTGCATGGGTTTACTCAATACACAGCCACGATGCACACTCGGCAAGGCAGGAATGTCAAGGTCCAGGGTCCCGAGGGAATTTCTGTCCGCCCATGAAAGACTGAGTGCATTTTCAGCTGTGCTGGATACCAGCTGGGGTTTGAGTTTCAATTTCATGGAGGGCAACTGGATTCATTGTTGACTTGAGAGAAGAGAGAGAGAGAGAGAGAGAGAGTGTTGCCCGATGGGATGAAATGTCTCATTCATGCTGGTTATTCTTGTGAGTGCGAACAGAAGTTACTAGCCCCATTTCACAGGTCAGGAAGTGAGATTTAGAGACTTCAGTGACTTAAGGTCATGGAGACTGAAAATGATACTGGGACCAGGTGCATTTCTGCTAAAGACTTGTCTATGTATCCTAATCTAACAAGCAACATGAACTAAGATAATAAATTACACAACACTGTTGCACAGGGACAGATAACACAAACCTATTCACACCCATTACTTTGTTTAATCCAGGGGTCCCCAAACTATGGCCCCCTGAGGCTATTTATCCGGCCCCACCGCACTTCCAGAAGGGGCACCTCTTTCATTGGTGGTCAGTGAGAGGAGCACATTGACCATCTCATTAGCCAAAAGCAGGCCCATAGTTCCCATTGAAATACTGGTCAGTTTGTTGATTTAAATTTACTTGTTCTTTATTTTAAATATTGTATTTATTCCCGTTTTGTTTTTTTACTTTAAAATAAGATATGTGCAGTGTGCATAGGGATTTGTTCATAGTTTTTTTTATAGTCCGGCCCTCCAACGGTCTGAGGGACAGTGAACTGGCCCCCTGTGTAAAAAGTTTGGGGGCCCCTGGTTTAATCCATGGATAATGAAGTGGGTGACACAGTTCCAGTGTTATGGAGGAGGAAAGGGAGAATCAGAGAGGTTTATGACTTGCCCAAGAGCTGCTGAATGGCTGATGGGTCCAGGAATTTTTGTTTTTCCATCGAAGTGGATCGGCTCACTTTCTTAGTTCTATTATTGTTCTATAATTTATTGTTCGAAGCACTCTTTCCCCATACTTTGCCCTATGCCTCTCTAACATCTGGCTCTTCCAAAGTTCTATTCATATATAACAAACTGGTGGTCTAGTATGCATCATTTCTCTGAGTAACGAGAGCTTTTCTAGAAAATTAACCCCTAAGGAAAGGGTCCCAGGAGCCTCTGACTTAGAGCTGGTTGGCCAGAGATGTTCAGTAAATCCCCTCTGATCTGTGGTGTCACTTTATAAGATTTAAATAACTCCAGGTCACCTGTAGTTCGAAAATGTTAAATGGAAAGTTCCAGAGATAAACAATTTATAAGTTTAAATGCAACACCGGGCTGAGTCTTGTGACATCTTGTGTGCTCCAATCTTGCGATATAATGTCAGCAGAGGCAGTCTCTCAAAGTTCCGCTCCGTCCCCCCTTTGCCCGGTTCCTCAGGTAGTAGCTGCACAGTTACCGGGAGCTGCTGTCTCGGAAGTATCTCAGTGCTTGTGTTCAGGTCACCCTTATTTTACTTAGTAATGTCCCCAAAGCTCAAGAACAACAATGCTGGTCATTCAGGTTAGCCAAAGAAAAGTAGTAAAATATTTCCCATGGAAAGGCATGTATGTATGAGAAAAAATAGTCTGTGTGTATACTATTTGGTACTCTCCATAGTTTTAGGGATCCACCGGGGGTCTTGGAATGTATCCCCCATGGATAAGGGGGAACTACTGTGTGGGTAGCAACCTGGACTTGCTGTTGCCGGTGTAGCTGGTCGGCTGGGCAAAAGCGCAGGTAGCAACCTGGATTTGCAGTTGGCGTCTGCAGTGGAGGATGGTCTAGTGAGACGGAGCTCTTCATTTGTGGAATCCAGTGCTCTCTCCCTGTAGCTAGTGTCAGAATTGAGCTGAATTCTCAGACACTAACCAGACCAAGGGAGCCCTGGAGGTCACAACGCTAGTGGTCAGCCCTCCAGAGCACAGAATGGGCTAAAGAAGGAAGGAGGGGGGCTTCTTTTATCTAGCTCTTTACAGAAAAAAATCTGTTGACCCCTCCATCAGACAATGGTGTAGCATGCTGACTTGCAGCCGTGGGAGCCGTTACTTTCTCTGGGACTACAGAGGCGGGGGAGGGAGCTGCTGCCAGAACAGGAGAGGGTGGCGGGTGGCTGGGGCTCCCTGAAGGTACCTGTGGCGCAGGGAGGTAGCCAACCTATGGCCGCCCAGCAGGGCCGGGCTGGGAACACGGATGCCCTCTGATCCCTGCTGGCGGGTGAACCCCATTAGCTGCACCCACCTAGGAGTCAGAAGGTAGAAGAGATGGAGGATGTGTCTGAAGGGCAAACAGAAGACACACAGCTCAGGTTTGGAAGGCAGTCTTGTCCACTCTTCCGGCATCTTCCTCTCCCCACTGTCTTCCCATCCCTGTGTGCCTGGCTTCCAATATGACATCAGAGAGACATGATGCTGGGCAGCAGCTGATAATGGCTGAGCATCCTGCTCCACATTTGTCCTCACTGTGGCCAGCCCCTTGTGCCTGTCCCCACGTACCTTGTGAGCTAGCTGGGGGACTAAACACACTCATGGCCAAACTGTGGGCAAGACAGAATTCTAAGAGAAAACTGAAATGAGGAAGGACCCCATAGTGCCCTAAGACATGTGGCCAGCAGAGCAGAGTCAGGTGATGGGGGTGGTTGGGTGGAGGAGACAGGAAGCTGCAAGGGTGACTTGGGCTGGAACTCTCAGGGAAGGTGTCATGGAGGAGGTGGCTCAGCAGACTGATGAAGATGGAGGATATGAGAAAAGAATATAGCTTTTGTTGAGTAGATGCTATGGGCCGGACAGTGACAGAGTCAACGCTGGGAGGCCCATGTGCTCTAACGGCCATGAGCACAGCCTCTGAAGTCAGACCAACTGGGTCCAGAGGCAGCTCCACCATTACCTGTGTGGGAGCAAGGCTCCCACCCTGCCTGAGTCTCCTGAGATGGGGCTACTCACAGAATCCCCCCTGTAAGTGGGCAGCTGGGAAGAGCAAGTGACACGATATGTTAAGTTCTCGGTACAGGGCAATGCAGGGATCTTAGTGGTACTATTATCGATAGATCTGCTTTGTTGCCTCCCTTCCTGGATAGGAGGGTGGAGATCTCATGGCCCAGCAGGAGTAGGAATTTAGGCATCCAGGTCACCTGCACTCACTCCTGTGTGACCTTGAGCGACTTGAACCCCCATCTCCAAACTATGACACACTCAGCCCCATGACTAACACCAAACAGATAATAAGTAAATATCAGTGCACACCCGTCCCCACTCATGAATGTACCTACTTGAGCTAATTTCCTAAGGTTCTACAACATGCCACGAGGACTCGGGTTGCCTCCAAGCCCCACCCCGGAGGCCCCAGATTGGCCTTCTCCTATTATCACCAGCGTGGAACTGAGCATGCCTGGGAGGAGCCAGGCACACCTGTGGGTGGGTCTCAGCTTGACCTTGCTGGGTGACTTGAGATTAGATAAGTACCTCAACTTTTCTGAGTCACTGTCTGCTTAATGGGAGTGATGAAAGCCATGTGGTGCTGCTGTCTTGAGAATTAAATGTGACAACAGATTTTTAAGAGAATTCCAGGTCCAGGAGGAATTTAAGGGGGCTAGGAACAATTTAGGGGTAAGGAGCTATCTCAGTGCTTGGCACATAGGAGGTTCTCCCTAATGTCAGTGAATCACTCTGGGATGGGTCTCTATGCAGCTTCGACCATGGTGTCAAATGAAAATAGTGATTCAGAGTAGTTAACAGTGCTCAAACACCTGCTTAGTATGTGAGTGTCCTCCTCCCACTTAACAGCTGAGAAAACTGAGGCTCAGAGAACTTCCTAGGGTCCCACAGGGTAATATGGTGGCAGGACAGGAACTTGACTCATGATAACATGTGGTCCCCTATGTGCAAATGCAGACAGCACAAGAGGACATCAGAAATCCCTGCCACTGACTTGCTGCCAACTACCTTCTCTGTCCCTTCTCAGTGTCACTCCTAATTATTAATATATTTGATCATTCACTCATCCATTCAACAAATATTTGTTAAGCGATAAGAATGTGTTCTGGGCTCAACAGAACAAATGGAAATTGTGCCCCTTAGGCCATGTTTAGCAGGGAGAGTCAAACTAAACAAACAAACAAACAAAATACATAGCATGAAAGACAGTGATTAAATGCTGCAGGGAGTCCTAGAATAGGGTGGGAGGGGTGAAGGGCGATGCTGCGATTTAAATAGGATGGCAAAGGAGGAATCACTGAGAAGGTGATTCTGAGCAAAGACTTGAAGGAGGTGGAGATGTGAGCCATGCACAAGGAAAAGCATTCGAAGCAGAGGGAACAGCATGTATAAAGCCTTGAGGTTGGAAACCTGTATGGAAGGTTGCAACCAGGAGGTCGGTGTCACTGAAGTGGAGAGGCAAGGGAGAGAGGCGTGAAGGCAGGTGGTCATGAGGGCCTGGAGGCCTCTATAAAGACTTGGCAATTTGTTCTATGAGACAGGTGAGGTCCCTGCAGGACTGGCCACTGTGTCAGTACTGGCCACTAGGTGGGTGACGGGAAAGCCTTGAGGGTCCCATGGGGTCACTCACATCCAGCATGTGTGTGTGGAAAATGGTTTCAAGCTGTCCCTGGGGTTGCCTTTCCTTTCACCAGCCTCCCTCACCCTTTAGGGGAGACTCAAGACTTTATACCATGAATTCTGAGCTTCTGGGGCCTCCTCATGGGCTTAAAACAGCAGCTGATGAGGCAGGTGTGAATTTCAGGTCTGGAAGGGAGTGTGGTGGTAAGAACACTTGCTTAAATTAAGGCTTGACAAAGCTGCCCGGTAGGCTTGGCTCTGGGCCCCGGGGTCAGTGGGGCTGGCCTGGCGCCTCTGAGGGACAGGATGCGGGGAGTGAAGGACAGACAGTGAGCTCCTTCTCACTGCCATCCATGTCCTCTGGGAACGGCCCGCAGGCCCGGCTGAGGACAGCCTGGACGGACAGCCAGGACTCCCCCCTCTGGAGCCTTGAAGCTGAGGGTGATTCTTGGGAAGCAGCCACTGACCAAGCCAGGCCTGGGCTGGATGGGAAGGGGGGCTGAGGCCAGGGCAGCCACCTCACGTCAGGCCTATTCATAACCCGGGCTCCGCTCCCCAGGCGCGTAGGTGGATTCTGGCTGTGCCGGCACTCTGCGGCTCCCGTGCTTCCCAGGGGGGTGAGTGGGGAAGGGTCTTTGGCTTCCTCCTCTCCTGTAGCCCCTTTCCCCAGAGATCTGGCCTTCTGCAGATCATTTTCCTCTCCCATGCCTTTGCAGGCCGAAGAGCCCACATTGTGGGGCTTTTCCTTAAGCCAAGCAACATGGCTGTTTGCACTTGGACACGTTTCCAGGGTTTTCTCATGGCGCATGTGACCTCATCAGAGCTGAAAGCTTCTTGGATTTTTGGATCTTGAGATTCCCTCCACGCTAGGCTCTGTCGGAGTGCTGTGGTCTCAGCTAGTGTTGTCCTGATAAACGTTTGACGGCCAGCTCCTTGAGTAAAAACTGCCCAGCAGGCGGTTATAAGCTGCTAACGGGGCACCACCAGGCGCAGAGTTGGGAAGGGATGCACACAGTGAGTTCTCGAGAGATGAGAACTGATTTTAACATGCCCTGGGGTCCTGCCAGGGCCGCTTCACCAGCTTCCGGGATGTGCTGTCGTCCCTGCGTGAAGAGGGTGCGCTTTGAACGCTGCGGAAGGCATCTCTGTATGCCTAAGTCATGAAAGTGGTAACTCAGAGGCTGAAAAGCGTTCCAGCACTCTTGGATGACAGTGACTCTGACAGCGAGGAGTGGGGTGGCGTCTTCTAAAAGGGGGCTGGGAGGGATCTTGAGGGACAATGCCCTCTGAGTTACAAGGGAGAGAGGAAAGAGACTTATTCCAAGATCTTGGTTGTTTATTTGCACATTTTGTATGGTTTTTGTGTGTGCAGTTTTGCACTGTGCTTTTCTTCGTTATAAGGCAACAAGAACTCCCCACCTTCCTCAAGTTACTTCCGATGCTTCCTGCAAGCCTCCTGCCCTGCAGGTTGGGTGGGAAATAGTGCAGCCACTTTGGAAAACCAGCTGGCCCTTTCCCAACAAGTCATAAACATAAAGTCATCCTGTGACCTCGCCATGCCACTCTTCAGAATCTGCCTAAAGGAAGTGGAAGCAGATGGGCACACTAAGATTTCCAGGACTGTTTCTAGCAGCATTATTCATAATGGGCCCACATTGGACACAACCCAAGTGTCCATCAACTGGTGAATGGAGAGCCAGAGATGTGGCCCCTTCATACAATAGAACACTGTTTAGCAACACAGAAAGGCTTGAGCACTGATGTAGACGACAATGTTGATGAACCTCAGAAACATCATGCAAAATGAAAGGAGCCAGACGCACTTTCTGATCCCATTTATATCAAATGCCCAGAAAGGGCAGGCTATCGCAGGAGAAAGTCCAAGACTGGTTGCCTGGGGCTGAGGGTGGGAACAGTGAGTGACTTCATTCACATGGACGTGAAGGGTCTTTTGGGGGTGATGGGATTGTGGAGATGGTTGCAAAAATCTTCTACATTTATTTTTAAGACTACATTTGTCAAAAATCATCAAATTACGTAGTTAAAATGGGCAAATTTTATGCCTGGAATAGTGTTTATACCCCAATATAGCTATCTTAACATGTTTCCTAGATACCCTTTCAGTGAATTCATAATATGTCTTTGAGTTAGATAGGCTTTAATTTATTTGACATTCTCTAGTTATTGGACACTTGGGTTGTGTCTTTATTTATTTACTTTTTTGGCACTACAGTCAGCACAGTGATGACATTTTCTGGTTTAGGATTACTTCCTCAAACTCGTTTTCAGAAGAGGACTTTTTTAGGCCAAAAGTTATGAACATTTGATACTGCTCGCCATAGGATGCTAAATAAGCCACATTGTCCCCCCAGAGTGCTGGGTCAATGAATTGCCTTAATCCAAGTGACCCTTTCCTCATTTGCATAGTCAACCTGTGCAGCCAGCTTCTCCCTCACAAATGGGAAAGGCACTGTTTTATGGTATCATAAGTCAGGGTGGTGGCTGTCCTTGGGGGAACAGTCACTAGAAGGAGGCATGAGGGAGGGTCAAGGGGGCTGGCTGTGGCCTGTTTACGTTTTGAATGGAGATTTGATTTACATAGAGTAAAATATTCAATCTTAATTGTACAGGTAGATGGATATTTACATAAGCTGTTTTGTGTAGTCATCCCCTAGATCAAGATACAGGACATTTCTTTATTTTTATTCTTAAAAAACTTTATTTAGAAACTCTATAGGACATGTCCATCACCTCAGGAGGTCCCCTGGTGCCCCTTCCCAAACCGAGCTAACACTTTTCTGACCTCCATCACCATAGATTAGATTCTCCAGTCTTTGAACTTCTAAATAAAATAATATTTTATTTTCCAACCTGATTCCACTTTTACTTTCCTTTTTCTTTTTTTAACTGAATTTATTGGAGTGACACTGGTTAACAAAATTATACCAGTTTCAGGTGCACAATTCTACTTAAATAATATTTTAACTCAAATTGTATTTGACTATAAATATTTTTAACAAATTATAATTACTACCAATGTTTTATATTTTATTTAATTAAAATTTATTTTTAATCATTTAATCAAAATTATTTGTAATATAGTTTAAAATAAAATATTTAAAAAATTTAAAAATAAAAGAAAATGATAAAATAAAATAGAATAATACATAAAATAGAAGAGTAAAAAAATAATATGACAAGAGTGCTGGGTATATAGGTATGTTGTTTATGTGAGAGCTGTTAAGCTATGGACACTTATGATCGTGTACCTTTCTGATTGTGTGTTATATTTCAATTAGCCCTGGCTGGTTGGCTCAGCGGTAGAGCGTCGGCCTAGCGTGCGGAGGACCCGGGTTCGATTCCCGGCCAGGGCACACAGGAGAAGCGCCCATTTGCTTCTCCACCCCTCCGCCGCGCCTTCCTCTCTGTCTCTCTCTTCCCCTCCCGCAGCCAAGGCTCCATTGGAGCAAAGATGGCCCGGGCGCTGGGGATGGCTCTGTGGCCTCTGCTCCAGGCGCTAGAGTGGCTCTGGTCGCAACATGGCGACACCCAGGATGGGCAGAGCATCGCCCCCTGGTGGGCAGAGCGTCGCCCCATGGTGGGCGTGCCGGGTGGATCCCGGTCGGGCGCATGCGGGAGTCTGTCTGGTTGTCTCTCCCTGTTACCAGCTACAGAAAAATGCAAAAAAAAAAAAAAAAAAAAAAAAAAAAAAAAAAAAAAAAAAGTTACCATGCGGGGTCAAGAGGAAGAGGATTTCAGGGCACTGTCCGCTTCATAGCCAGCAGCTGCCTCTGTCTGACCATATTCTTCCCAGGCGCACAGGACTGGCGGTGCCTGGCTGTGTAGCATTGGTGGGGGTAGGAGTGGGGCGGTGTCTGTGAGCTAACCTGTCTCTCTCTTCTCCTCCTACCACGTGTCTGTAGCAGCCTGTGTCCATCCACCTGGTGTGCTGTGTGTGTCTGTAGCCCATTCCGTGCTGTCTCAGAGAGCTCCATCTCATCTCATCCCATCCGCTGGCCCCAGCACTGTCTCAGCATGGCCATCTCGTCACGCCTCGCCCTGTGGGAGCAGAAGGAAAGTAACGCCGGGGCTCGGGCTGCAGCTGTAGTGCCCATCACAGCATGGACGGCCCAGGCTGCCCTCCCACCTTGGGCAGAGTGACATCCAGTGCCTCAATATAGCACGTCCAGTCCCACCTTCCATCTTCTCCCAGCCGCAGCCGGCTGGCTTAGCCTTGACCTGTCCCACCCAGCCGGTCACTAGTGACCACGCCCTCGATTCCATGCAGGACTGTCTCCTCATTCCTGTTCCTCAGCTGGCAGTGGGGGAAGGGGGCTAGACCAGCTGTCCCGTCTCCACCCTCATGGCAGTTTTGATGAACACAGGAGCTGGTGTGGGAGGAAGAGTGTGGGTGGTGGGGCAGAGACGGAGCTGCTGGCTGCCAGGCTTGTGCCATGGGAATGGGTGTCTCTGGATTCTGCCTTTGTCACCATGGGAAACTGGAAAGGGGCCCTTCTCCCCAGTTATCCCTCTTCTCTCTTTTGTATTTCTTACAAGACACCCGGAAGGGCTGCCTCTTTCTCTGATGACTGCTATCTCCTCCACCCCTCATCCCACCCTCATGCTTGGGGCTGGATGACTGGGAGCCGAGGGGCTGGGTGGGGGGAACCTCCTGTCTGGCTGCTGCCCCCCCCTCCCTGACTGATCAAGTGTAGTATTGAGAATATTCCTGAAAGAAGCAGCGTTTGCACCAGCTGAGTGTGCCTTAAGAATGACACTCACATGGGTTTCAGCCTGCACAGAGAGGGAGAGGTGTGGTGTAAGCGTGAGCTCAGCCTCACGTGTCCCCTGCTTCTCTAACTGGGCAACTGTCTGCATCGACAACCTTATCCTATGGCCTCTGCTTTGTGTCCCGGCCTGATCTTCCTTGGAGTCCCTGTTTATGAGCTGGGCTGCAGAGGTCACGTCTTTGCCAGCCACATGCAGGGGACTTTGATAAGGAGCTTATTTTAAACCAGTGTGTAGCTCTTCTACAGAAAGATTTTTATTTCCTTGTGAGCTGTCACAGTAATACTGGTTAAAGACACAACCCAGGGGCCAGGGCCAGTCCCCGTACCTCAGCCCCCAAGGTTGCAGTGGCCAAGGAAGTGGCCTTAACTGCACCCCAATGCCAGTCAACTCTGGTCTGGGCCATGTTTCTGGGTAAAATGCTGGTGTCCAGCCTGCCAGCGTTAGGGCCTGGTGTTGAGGAGCCCCTGGCTGCCCAGGTCCTTGTTTAGGGCCCAATAAGAAGCCACAGCACAGGGTCACGGCTGAAGTCATGGCTGCGAGCCTTTCCCTACTTTGCTTTGTTCCTGACACAGTTAAGTGGTTATGTGATTAATTAATTGATTAATCTATTAAATACAAACTGGATGGTTCCCTGTGATCCAGCCCCTTCTGCAAACTAGGAAAGCTCCTTTTGGAGAGGTCCTTTTAGAGTTGGGTCTGTCCGACCTCAAGGAAGAGAACCCGTGGCCTTGACCGTCCAAATTCCTATTATGCGGAAACTCAGTCCAGGCAGAAATCACATTGGCTGGAGTAACCTCTGCTGCTCATACATTCCACTGTCACACGTTGTCCACTCCCGGTTCCCTGCCGAGCCTCCCCTGCTTTGCCCTGGCCTCTCCTACATGGGCTTGGTCATATATGTCCACCTTGGCCCCCTCCCAGGCTTCTTTGCAAATTAAAGGGCAACCTGCCCCTGATGGTTCAATCACTGAGCTCTTTTCTTTCTTGCTTCTGCAAAAACAGATTCGGGAAGAGGACAAGAGCCCGCCACCATCCTCGCCCCCTCCCCTTTTCTCTGTCATCCCAGGCGGCTTCATTAGGCAGCTGGTCCGGGAGACTGAGAAAGAGTCCAAGGAAGCAAGGAAAAAGAAAGAGGCAGTGCTCGCCTCTCCCGAGCAAGAGGTAAGAGGCCCTGAAGGAAGGGGGCCAGGTGCCTGTCAGTACCCACCACCCTGTCCTGGGAGCCTCCTTTGGGTCACCTGCCATTGTGCCTTTGCTTCTGCTACCCCTACTTTTTCCTATTTTTAGTTTGACCTGTTGAACTCCTCTGCATCCTTCAAAACCCAGCTTACATAGTACATTTTTGGGAAGCTCTCCCATCACCTTCCTTCCTCTGATCCCCACTGCACCCTCTGTGCCTGTCTTAATTGTGGTCGGCATAGTTATTACTTGATCGTCTGATTTATTTGACTAGGAATTCCTCAAGAGCAACAACTGTCTGTCTCATTCAACTTTGTATCTTGAGTAGCTCTGTTCGTACTTTGTCCATAGAGAGTGTTCAGCATGTTTGTTTAATGAATGAATGAGTGGTATTAGTTGATGTATGTATGATTGTGGGCATCATCTGATTCTGCTTTTGCAGAAAGTGAAACCTAGGTATTAGCTCAAGGTGTATGTTAGCTCAATTTAATGTGGGCAGGAAAGATATTCAGTTGGTACTTGCTGGTGATAGCTGTATTGGTTGTTAAAATATTGAAGCCTTTTCATGGCCCCAAACCCCCCAAGGACCACCCAGCTGTTATACTTACCTGGGGACCTTCCCTTAGTCTCTCGGAATGGCCACAGCCCAGTGATTAAAGGGTTACTGCGTGGCACAGGTCGGGACTTCAGTGCCCTGCTCCAGCTGGCTTCCCTTCTGATTGGTTGGTATCTACTAAAAACCCTTAATTATACTGAATAGCACAGCTGCAGTTGTTGGCCGAGATGCACTGCCTATGCTTTAGGGACTTGCAGATTTATTCCTGTTGGTGGCCAGTGCTGTCTCTGTCCCTTCCCCCAGCTCCTTAGCCAGGGAACCTGGACAGGATGATGGGGCAAGACACTGGGGAGGTAGGCTTAGAGCACAGTATACCGAGAGGAATGTTCTTCTTCCTCTTCTTTTTATCTTGAGCTATTGAACTCGTGTACATCCTTCAAAACCCAGCTCAAATAGTGTATTTCTGGAACTAGTCTACCTGTGTTAGGCAAAACTGGCATCTCCTCATGTGTCTCCAGTGCCCCCTTGAAGTGGGATGGATGCTGCAGTGATGTCTGCAGGACCCCCTGTTGGTTGGAGCCCAGGGGCCATCCTGGCTCTGCCTCCCGCACCCCTTCAGCTGTTGTTTGCTGGGCCGGCCCCCGCGTGGCTGCACCTGTCCAATTACAATGACTTGGCTGCTTCAGAGAAGTCCTCCGGCAGCTGAACAGCAGCAGCTGCTGACACACTCCTTTGTAGGGGAGGGTAATGGGAAGGACAGGCTCTGTGGGAGTCAAAGTTAACCCCCATAGCTGTTGTCAGGTGCCACTGAAATGTTACTGGGTGCCATTTATGACGGGACAGTGTTCACTTTGCTGCTCACATGCTTCTGTGAAACCTGTGCAGTGTTGAGGTGGTCAGATTATACCCACTTATCAGAGGTGGAGACTGAGGCTCAGAGAGAGGTCAAGAGACTTGCTCAAGGTCATGAGGCCAGAAAAAGGCAGAGCCAAGGTGAGAGTCTGTGTGTTCCCTGCTCTGGTGAGCTGCCTGGGGGAAGGGCCAGTTTGGGGAGTGAGGTGGTGGTCACAGAGGCCTGGGGAGGAAAGGGCTCCAGGAGCATTCAGGACACGCTGGCATCACTGTGCACATGTGAGGAAGCAGAGCTGAGCTGGGGACAAACTCACCGCTGGGCTGGGATGGTGACTCAGAGCCAAGATGCAGGATAGACAGGCCTCTAATCACAACAGATGTCTGGACCATGGGCCAAGATGCTCCCGAGCGTGGAGCAGGGCAGCCTCAGGCCATGCTTTCCGCAAAGCAGACAGCTATGGCTGGCTCTTGGCAATTTAATTTTCTTGCCCCGATCAGTAAATAACTCGGGATGCTCTCTTCAGCCCAGAAGCTCTGTCTCACTTGGTCCTCATATCATTGTTGCAAGCAGCATTAGCTCCATCACCATTTTGCCGGGATGGAAGGTGAGGCTCAGGGCGGTGACTTGGTGTTCCTAGGACCAGCCAACCAGCGAGGGACAGGGAGAGGCCAAAAAATACTCTGGCAGAGAGAGACTGTATAGAACAGTGGTAGTCAACCTGGTCCCTACCGCCCACTAGTGGGTGGTCCAGCTTTCATGGTGGGCAGTAGTGGAGCAACCAAAGTATAAATAAAAAGATAGATTTAACTATAGTAAGTTGTTTTATAAAGATTTATTCTGCCAAACTTAGCAAAAATCCGACATTAAGTACTTGGTAAGTAATTATTATTATATGCTTTAACTTGCTGTAACTCTGCTTTATAAATTTTATAAAGTAAAGTTACTTCCCTACTTTATAAATCACCATTACTGTGGAACCGGTGGGTGGTTAGAAAATGTTACTACTAGCAGAGATACAAAAGTGGGCGGTAGGTATAAAAAGGTTGACTACCCCTGGTATAGAATGTCAGGAGAACTGGGTTCCAGCTTTGGCCTCAGCACTCTCTGTGGTTCAGGCCAAATCCCTTCCCCTGTCTTGGCCTCAGTTTGCTCATCTGTAAAATGGATGTGCTGTGAGTTTCTAGAGGTGCTGCTTCTCCCATGTGCTATGGAAGCTGCAGAGGGCTGAGGGCTTTGGTGTGTATGGAAGAAAGATAATCAATCCGAACTCCCCCCCCCCCCACCCTCCTGCCCAATGAACTCTCTTCCTTTGGGGAGCGGTGGGGGAAGGAGGGTGGGACTGGTTGTTTTACTTGCTCCCCCCCGTAAGTCTCCTCTGCAGTGGTTTGGTTAAAAATAAGGCACTGACTCACTTTTAAAACTGGTGTAGACAGTGCTGAGATTTGCCAAGTGGAGCCAATCCCCTTTCCAAGGCAATGTCCTGCCGGCTGCAGAAGGTCAGACTGAGCCACAGGTCCTGGGCTCTAAGGTGAGGGTTCTTAGTCCTGGTTGCATGTTGGAATCACCTGGGGGGCCACAACCTGGACCATCTACATCAGGGGTTGGGAACCTATGGCTCTTTTGATGGCTGCATCTGGCTCACAGACAAATCTTTAATAAAAAAAATAATAACATTAAAAATATAAAACATTCTCATGTATAACAATCCATTCATTTCCTACTGCTCATGTTCATGGTTGCGGGTGGCTGGAGCCAATCACAGCTGTCCTCTGGGACAACACCAAATTTTTATTGGATAATGCGTAACGTACACAGGTCGTAGTGAGGTCAGGAAGTACACTTCCCTTCTTTTAATCAAGTAGTCAGCTAGCTAATTGCAGAAACCCATTTTACGAAGAAGATGGCTAAAAGAAAAAAGATGAGGAATATCGTACTTTTCAGCAGGAATGGACAGAGGAATTTGCCTTTGTAGAGAGAGCAGGTTCTGCAGTGTGTCTAATATGCAATGATAAAATTGCATCAATGAAACAGTCAAATATAAAGCGGCACTTCGACACATGCCATACTACATTTGCATCAAAATATCCAGCGGGAGACAGCAGGAAGAAAGCATGTCAAGATCTACTGTGCAGAGTGTAAGCTAGTCAGCAGCAACTCCGTGTTTGGACCCAACAAGGTGACTGGAATTCGGCTAGCTTTGCTGGTGCTTTAGCAATTGTGAGAAATGGAAAGCCATTCACAGATAGGAGTATGCCAAAACATTCATGCTTGATGTTGCCAATGAACTTTTTGATGACTTTTCAGATAAAGACAAGATAATCAAACGAATAAAAGACATGCCTCTGTTGGCAAGAATGGTTCACAATCGTACCATCATGATGGCAAATCAAATTGAGGCAACACAAGTGAAGGACATAAATGCAGCACCATTCTTTTCTCTCGCTTTGGATGAGTCAACAGACGTAAGCCATTTATCCCAGTTCAGCGTGATTGCAAGGTATGCTGTCAGTGACACACTACCTGAGGAAAGTCTTGCTGTTTTGCCTATGAAAGAGACAACAAGAGGGGAGGATTTATTCAAGTCTTTCACTGAGTTCGCTAAAGAAAAAAAATCTACCGATGGATAAACTTATTTCAGTGTGTACTGATGCTGCTCCATGCATAGTGGGGAAAAACAGAGGATTTGTAGAGCTTCTTTGTGAACATGAAAAGAGACCCATCCTAAGTTTTCACTGCATCCTACATCAGGAGGCGCTTTGTGCTCAGATGTATGGCAAGCAGCTTGGTGAGGTGATGTCGCTGGTCATTTGGATGGTCAACTTTATTGTTGCCCGAGCTTGAAATGATTGCCAGTTTAAAACACTGCTGTATGAAGCTGGGAATAATTATCCTGCTCTGCTTCTGCACAGCAATGTGCATTGGTTGTCAAGAGGGAAGGTGCTCAGCCATTTCGTGGCTTGTCTGAGCGAAATCTGGACTTTTCTTGAAATGAAAAACATCAAGCATCCCGAGTTAGCTAACACTGAGTGGCTCCTGAAATTCTACTATCTTGTGGACATGACTGAACATCTGAACCAGTTCAATGTGAAAATGCAAGGCGTTGGAAATACAGTCTTATCCCTTCAACAAGCAATGTTTGCATTTGAAAACAAGCTGGAACTCTTCATCACCGACATTGAAACAGGTCCTTGACTACACTTTGAAAAACTGGGAGAGTTTAAAGATTCATGTAAAGCAAATGACCCTGCTCAACATCTTGATCTCCAGCAGCTAGCGGGCTTCACATCTAATCTCCTGCAGTCATTCAAAGCGCGCTTTGGAGAATTTCATGAGTGCACTCATCTTTTTAAGTTCATCACCCATCCACACAAGTGTTGCAGTGGACAGGACCGACCTGAGTTACATCCCCAGTGTCTCCGTCAGAGATTTTGAGCTACAAGCTGCTGACCTGAAGGCCTCAGACATGTGGGTGAATAAGTTCAAGTCACTGAATGAAGATTTGGAAAGACTTGCATGACAGCAAGCAGAGTTAGCGAGCAAATGCAAGTGGGGAGAAATGAAAAAACTTCAACCCGTGGACCAGCTGATTGTCAAAACTTGGAACGTGCTTCCCATCACATACCACACACTGTAGCATGTGAGTATTGCTGTACTGACAATGTTTGGCTCTACATATGCATGTGAGCAGTATTTCTCACATCTAAAGAACGTTAAGACCAACATACGATTACGTTTAATGGATGGAAGTCTCAACGCCTGCTTGAAGCTTAACCTCACCACATATCAACCAGACTACAAAGCCATCAGCAAAACCATGCAGCACCAGAAGTCGCATTAATGGTAAGAAGTACTTTATTCATCATTGGTTAGCAACAGCATAACAACGTTATTAAAAAGAATTCAGAGACTTACTGTACTTTAAAAGTGTTGGTCTTACATAAAATGTACACATTTACTTGTATTTAGTGTTAAACATATTGTATGGCTCTCACGGAATTACATTTTAAAATATGTGGCATTCATGGCTCTCTCAGCCAAAAAGGTTCCTGACCACTGATCTACATCAGTTCTCTGGGAGTAGAGCCAAAGCATCAGGTTTTTTAAAAAAAAATCTCCCCGTAAACTCCAGTGAGCCCTAAAAAGACAAGGAAGGCCATGAAATGCAGAAGTTACAGCCACTGGCTTTAACACAGAGAAGCCTGCCTGGCTTTTACATTCTGTCTTTGCTATTAGGCCACCTAACATCTCTGTGTTTGCTTCCTTATCTGTAGAATGGGGAGAAGTTCAGAAGCTCCTTTACTGTGTTCTTACCAGGGTTAAGTAGAATGTTGCATAATGGTGTTGTAGGGCTCATTGCAAGGGATCTATCTATGACAGCTATGATCATCATTATTATTGTCATTTTAATGAAGGGGAGAGTACAGACTGTGCTCTGGAGGCATCCACCACCTAAAACAGGAGAGAGGTACAATTCAGTGCTAGCGTGGGACACACAATGTGGTTGCTGCTGCAGATGGTGAGCTAGCACGAAGCTGCTCTGGGGCATCCTGGCTGTATGAGAGTTTCTGATTGAGGTCTCCAGGCAGAGATTTGCAGAGGTGGTGGCATTTGAGCTGGGTATAGAAAGCTGAGAAGAGCACGGGTGAGTGAAGGACGGGAAGGGCACTCTAGGCAGCAAGCTCAGCGTGAACAGAGCATGGAAGCAGGGAAGTGTCTGTGTGGTGGGAGATGCCTGGAGGGGCTGAAGCATGGGGATACATGGAGACAAGAGAACAAGAATGGAGGTGCGGGCTCCTGGTGGAGGGCTCTGAATGGCAGATGGTGGTGTTCAATGATTTTCCCGGAGGCTGTGGGCAGTTGCCAAATCTTTTAATTGGGTTTGAAATGACTGGCAGCAAATTGAAGGGATTCCCAGTTCAGACATTTTGGAAATAGACCTGGACTTGGGAAAGGCGACACAGATGTGAGGCTATGCAGGGTGGAGTGAGCACGGTCCTGGGATGGTTCAGGGGCAGGAGGAGGGGGAACCCTGGGTTCCCAGGCTCTGCTGTGTGGAAGGCTGGCATTAGCCTGGGTCCAAGAGGGGAGAACCCAGACTAGGGCAGGTGGTGAAGCCAGGACCAGGGTGGAACTGTCCACAAGAGGCAAAGCTGGCCCTGTGAGCATGTTAGGTCACAGCTAGCCTGGTTTGAGGGTGGAGGGCTGGGTAGGGTTGACGTCACAAGGCAGTAAGGGGCCTGGCAGGGAAGTGGGCGGTAGAGAGCCTGTGGATGTGATATAGCCTAAATGTCTACATCAGGGAAGAGTGCAAGACCTCAGAGCCAGAAAACGGGGCCCTCACCCAGTACGGGGGGCAGGGTACAGTGTCCAGGGCAGTGGAAGTACAGCCACTCTGTTCAGTTCTCTGTGGTTTCCAAAGTGCTTCTCCACCTCTTGTCCTGCAAAAAGTCTGACGGTCAGGTGGTTTCTACCTGCCCCGAGGGGAGAAAACTGAAGCTCAGAGGATGGCTGGTGTTGTTCGTGGTCATGCAGCTGGAAAATATGTGAGCCAAGACTAGAATAGGTCCTTTGGTTACAGGCCCCAGTCCTTTCCCTGACCCCTTTCTGGCCCAGCAGGAAGCAAGGCAATAATAATAGTGACAACAACAATAACAGCGGCAGCAGTAGCAGCTACTATTTCTGTATCGTATTATCGTGAACCCTAAAGCCCATGCACATAGTAGGCCACTCTGGTCTTCACTTTATTGATTAGGAAACAGGCTCAGAGAGGGTCATTTACCTAAGGCCACACAGCTTGTGAGTGGCAAAGTTAGGATTTGAATTTGGAGTTGAATCTGTTGAGCTCCAAAGTCCACTCTTCTTTTACTCTGTCACTTGTCCTTGAGATACTGAGCAAAAACCAGGGTGAGGGTGCAGTCATTGGGCTCATTGCCTGGTGGAATGCTCATCAGATCTCATAGCTGCCTGAGGATCTTTGGATGTATGAATGGCTGGGTGAACAAATAAATGAATGGGTGAATGGGTGAATGAGTGAATGAAAAAGCTGTCAGTCAGGTAAGCAAGCAGCTAAGGATGGTTATGGTCTCTCTCCTAGACCCCAGAAATTTCCACTAGCCAACCCAACAGCAAGTCCAACAGTGGCACCAAATCTGAAAACCAACCAATTTCCCAGGACAACCAGTCGGGCTCTCCCCAGAACTCAAACATTCCGGGCAAGGAGAGTGAGGGGGCCAGCACCACGGAGCCCGAGCTGATGACCACCATCAATGGAGAGAAGCCCCAGGAATCGGGCCCCAGTGAGGCTCCAGCCAAAAAACCCCTGCCCTTCAAGAAGGGTGTGAGGAGGGGCGACGTATTGCTGATGGTGGCCAAGCTGGACCCGGACTCAGCCAAGCCAGAGCAGAGGGCCCAGCCCCATGACGTCCCTACCTGCAAGACCCCAACCCCAGCCACAGACCCTGGAGGGGGAAGAAAGGGGGAGAGCCCACGGACCCCTCCTAGTCCCTGGGCCAGCACTGAGGACACAGCCCCGAAGGCTGAGAAGACCCAGACTGGGGGTCTTGGGGACACAGGAACTGTGCTACTAACAAAAGGCGAGAAAGATCAAGGCACAGTGGGGAAAGGGGGTGGGACTCCCCAGACCAAAGGGCTGAGAGGGGATGAGCCCCAGGGCAGAGAGGGGCCAGGTGAGGGGGCACAACCCAAGACAGCAGAGAAGAAGGGAGGGGACCTTGTCTCAAACAAGACAGCAAAGGGGACTCTCTCCAAGGATGCAGGGGGTGAAGGGAAGTTGGCCGGGGCCCAAATGCTGGTGAAAAAGTGGGGAGGTTCCCTGGGCAGAAGGAGCAAGTGGGAAGGTCCCCAGAGGAAGGACAAAGGAGGTGTGCCCCTGAGTCAGGGGGAGAAGATGGACAAAGTGCCGATCAAGGCGGAGAAGGGAGACCAAGTGCAGGGGAAGGCCGGGACGGCGGGGCAGGCTCCCAGAGCCATGGAGAGAGCACGCGGGCCTCAGGGTGCATCTGGGCAGGCAGGGAGGTCTGGGAGTAAGGCAGAGAATGGCTGTGAAGCCCCCAAGGAGGCGGGTGCACGTGGGGAGACCCCAGTGGCTGCTGGGAAGGAGAGCCGGCCAGACAGCGGAGGGCAGAAAGCAGAGGAGCCCTGCGGAGGGGAGCAGGACAGGACCGAGGCCCTAGAGACGGAGCGGGAAGGACCCAGACCACCTGCTCTGGAGAGCCATGCAGAAGGGGCTCGGACACAGGAAAAACAAGAGGGTCCAGTCCTACAGGAGGAGAGCGATAGAAGCCAGAGTGGAGACTTGGACCAGGTGAGGGGACTGCAGCCCGGGATGGGGGAGCAGTTGGTGGGACCTTCCAGAGGAGGAGGGATGGGAAAGACTTGCCCCTGGGGATGGACAGGTAGAGACAGAAGGTGGACACGGAATTGGAGAGGGGTGGCCAGCTCAAAGAATAGGACACACACCTCCTCCTTGGCAAGGAGGAATCTTGAGGCCCCCACTGCACCTGTCCTGGGGGGAGATTCTCCATAGTATGAGGGAGATCCCAAGAATGCGAGCTGTCCCCTCATGGCTGAGCTTACAGTGCCACATGGTAGTTCTCAGACTTGGGGCCCCATAAGGAGTAGATTGCAGAAAATGCAGATTCCCAGGGCCTTTTATTCAAAAGGCCAGGGGTGGAGCCAGTGCATCTGCAGTTAAAGAAGCACCTCCCACCCCTTAGATTCTGCTTGAGGTGATCCCAGACCACACTGCAAAGAACTCTCATGTAAGGGCTTCGCCCCTCACAAAGGGGTGGGGAGAGGGCAGTGTCATCCTGGTTTAATTTATTGTGATCTTTGCTCTCAGGCTCCTGAGGACAGATGGTACGAAGCAGAGAAAGTCTGGCTGGTTCAGAAGGATGGATTTACTCTTGGTAATTAGGGATTTTAGTGCATCTGGGGTGGAGAGTGTGTGTCTGTGTCTAAGTCTGTCCCCCTGCGCCCTCTGCTGCTGCTAGCCGTGTTTGCCAGGTCCTGCTCACAGTCCGGGGAGGAAGGTGAGCGGCTGGACCCACTGAGACTGGGGCGGGAGTAGTCAGGTGTCATTTCACTCTTGGCAGCTGGTCCACTGGGTCCTGTTTTTGAAGACATTTGTGCCTTGGTAATTAATTATTTAACTAATTCCTTAGTGCAACTAGCATAGTTTGGTTTCTGTAGTGTTCCTCAGGGAACTTGGAGTCCAGTGCAGGTGGGCAAATAGATTTCATCTCACGAGCCCACTTTTTTCCATTAGCTGTGACCACCGTGTACTGGGAAGCGATTCTAAGACCCAGTCAGAATGCAGCTGGGAAGAGTGATTGATTAGTGATGTCTGTCATGGGTGCTGGGAGGGGAAATGGCAGCCTGTCTGCCATCAGCTGCCATCCCAGGTCTAGGTAGGAGATGGGTTGTGAACCCACCATCCGGGGGTTTCTGTGCCAGCTGATAAAAGCCCAAGATGAGTTGGACCCAGCCTCTGTCCTTAAAGGGTGTGGAGTCACAATCTGGAACCCTCCGTGTGAACAGGCCCCGCGTGGAGAGGAGGCTGTCCTTTTCTGACCTGCTCCGGGCACCCTGTCCAGCTCCCTGGCCTGGCCCAGCAGCTCAGAGCCTGTCTCTCCCCTCCTCCCTCCCCCTCCCTCTCCTCTCTCCCCCTGTCTCTCCCCTCCTCCCTCCCCCCCCTCCTCTCCTCTCTCCCCCTGTCTCTCCCCTCCTCCCTCCCCCTCCCCTCCTCCCTCCCCCACCCTCCTCTCCTCTCTCCCCTTGGCTGTCCACCAGCGACGGTGCTTAAGCCAGATGAGGGAACAGCCGACCTGCCGGCAGGAAGGGTGCGACTTTGCATTGACACCGACAAAACTGTCACCGAGGTGGACGAGGAGCATGTTCATCGGGTGAGTCACCACCCCACTCCCTGCCTGCTCCCCTCTGGCCTGCCCCATCCTTCTAGAGGCTTCTTCATACCTGATTATAGACTCTACTTGGGCTTGATGCTTTGAAGGGAGTTGTAGAACTCATTGCTGTACTGGAGGTATATTATGAGGGTCATTACTTTGTCCCACTGTGTCCCCTTTATGAAGTAACATTAAGAGATGTGTTTGTTAGGTCTTAGGACTGAGAGTTCTGCTTGACCCAGGAAACTGATTGCTTTTCTTTTTATGGTTATTGCAAATCATGCTGCAAAGCGTGTTCCCCCTTTCACCCTGGCTGCCAGGGAACTCAGAGGCAGTTGTGCTGCTTGCCATTAACCATAGCGTAGGGAATAATGGCATATATTTTGAGTATTAATCATTCCTTTGGTTTTGCTTTTTCGATTGTTTTGCATAATTTTTTTTCGGTGTACTATAAATCTATTTGAGGGTAAATAAGAGTATAATGATTTTAGGAAAAGGTCCTGTCCTGCTTGTTTAACACCCCTCAAAGCCTGCTAATCAAGAGTCTCCCCCAGGAGCCCATGTGGGCCTTGATCGTCTTCATTCCTCTGCTCTCCTGGCCCACCCCACGCCCTCCATTCCCAGTGGTGTTGGGAGTTTGCAGAGGGCCGTGTTCTCAGAAGGAAGAATGACCCCTAAGAGAGCTCAGAGTTGGCCCAAACCCCAGGGCCTGAGGCCCAGAAAACTCCTTGAAGCTGGAAAGAATGGTAGGAAGCCTTGTAGCATAAATGCCCCAAGAAGCTAAAATCATCGTTTGCTTCTAGAAGGGCCTGAGCTTTTTTCCAAGGGATGGATACACGAGGGACTGTCAGAGAAATGGGGCAGTTTTGCTGTTGGCCTCCATCCCTGAGGGTCCCAGGGGCACAGAGCGCTCCCCCACGAGTCTCAGGAGAGGAGGGACAGCAGTGGACGCGGCCTGGCTTGGGAACACCAAGCTTGGTGTTTGAGATGCAGCAGACTCCGAATCTTGCTGTGTTCTGAGCCCCTCCCCTGGCAGGACAGTGGGCGCAGGGAGGAGGGACCACTGTGAACAGAGGGGTGGCCCTTAGACCGCACCAAGGGCACAGGAGAAGGGGCGTCCCTGTCACTTGTAGGGCTTTTTGGCTCTCTCCAGAGTCCTTGTGTTCTGTTCTGGTCTTTGGCACACAGCTTTCCAGGGACAGGGCCGCAGGGCTCTGTTTGTAAGGGAGTGGTGGTGGTGTGGGGGCACAAGCAGCCACGGGACACTCTGTGATGGTTCACAGGCCAACCCCCCGGAGCTGGATCAGGCCGAGGACCTGGCCTCCCTGGTCAGTGTCAACGAATCGAGTGTCCTGAACACGCTTCTGCACCGCTACCAGGCTCAGCTGCCATACACTGCCACCGGGCCAGACCTGATCGCCCTCCAGCCCCGGGGGCTGCCAGCGCCCTCTGCAGGCAAGGTGAGGGGGGAACCAGGGAACGGGGACAGGGACAGGCACAGGAGGGGAGGGCGACAGATTGCTCTGCATCTCAGGGGGGCACAGAGCAGCCAGAGTCCCCTGTAAACCTGTCTGTGAGCAGCATCTTGACAGGCACGAGATATGGGGGTGTGATGGGCATTGTGGGTCATCAAGAACCATGGGATCCCTATTCCTTAGAGGGGCAAGACAAGTAACTTAGAGACACAATAGGAGCATTAAGGACAATAATTACGAGAGAAATTTTGAATGAGTGTCAGCTATCTGCGAGGCACACCTTTACATATCACACCACCTGAAAAGACAGACACCATAACTACCCCGTTTACAGGTGGGAACTGTCTGGGCCAGCTGCTAAACTCTCACATTCAGCCAGTGGAGGAGTTGGGATGAAACCCAGGCCATCGGCTCCCCTGCGCTCTGAACCCCATCTGGTCTGGGGAGTCCCGGACATTCATGTGTAACTCAGGAAACAGAAGCCTTGGTTCTCTGCTTTTACTTATTTTTTCTTGGGAAGTGTAGAAATGGATGGTTTCTGTCAAGACAGTCACAGCGAAGGATTCCCTCAGCGCCACCTTGTGGAACGGTCTGCAGCCGCAACTGAGTAACGAGAGCCGGTCCTTTTCATTCCCTCAGGGCTATTGATTGAGATGTGATTGAGGTCTCCCTATGCCAGGCACAGAGGAAAGAGCGGGGGAGGAGAAGGGCGTGAGCCTGCCTCGTGGAGCTCCTGTTCCAGCGGGGAAGACAGGCCCAGAGTAGTGAAGATAACGTGGGTGGGGGAGATGAGAATGGAGAAGGAGAGGCTGGGGCGGGGGGAGGTGCGGGGTCCATCGTCGTTAGGTTGTACATGGTCAAAATGATTTTGCTTTTAGTCTGAGCCTGATGGAGACTTTTAGCAGAGCAGTGACATGGTCTGACTCACTTTGTGGGAGGATGCCCTTGGCTGCTGAGAAGGAATGGGGCAAAGGCGAAGGCAGGGAGCCCTGTCACAGGTCAAACGTCATATCTAGGCACTGTCCTGGAGGCCCGTTGGTCTGGGAAGACGCAGGCCTCTAGAACACCTGCTAACACACTGCAGGTGCCTGGGAAAGATCATGATGCCTCTCGGGCCTCGGTTTTCTCATCTGTCAATTGGGGATGAAAAACCCTCTAGAGCAGTGGTTTTCAACCTGTGGGTTGCGACCCCAGCGGGGGTCAAACGACCAAAACACAGGGGTCACCTAAAGCCATCGGAAATTCTTATTTTATTTAAAAATGTATTGTATAATAAATATGTATTTTCTGATGGCTTTAGGCGACCCCTGTGTTTTGGTTGTTCGACCCCTGCCGGGGTTGCGACCCACAGGTTGAGAACCGCTGCTCTAGAATCCCAGGGAATTCCTGGCCAATAAAGAGGAGACAGTGGCCCTGACCCCCCCCCCAGACTTCTCTTCCCCAGGACACCCCCCCCCACTCCACCCCACCCCACCCCACATCTTCAGTTGTGTCTCGGGCCCCTCTCCAGCCTGGCTGTCCATGGCCAGGGCTGAACGGATGACGGCTTGGCATGTGCACTCTCCTGTCTCTTGCTGTGAGGACCACGCTTCTGTTACTGTAGCCCAAGGCCCCTGAGCCTCAGGAGCAGTGGAGTGGCCCCTCTGTCTTCTTAGGAGCCCCTAGAAGGAACGTTTTGTATACATTCCTAAGGCAAGGCTGTCCTGGATTGAGGCATCCATTTCAGAACCTGGGTCAAAGAGCCCAATAGTGCAGGCACTGGGTCATGTCCTTTGAGGAGGGATTGGAGTCTTGAGATTCCTCTCTGCCTCTGAGTCTCATGATCCCCCTGAAGCCTTAACCAAGGGCCCCATCCTTCCCTTCAGTCATCCGCCTCTCACACCCAAACCTGCTGTTCTTTGTCTGAGCCACGCCTGGTTCCTCACATGGCCACCAGGTGGCACCACAGACCTGCAGTAAGGCTAGAAATGGGGCCTGCCTTGAAGATGGCCTGGGTGAGGTGTGGGGCAATGCTGGGCCTTTCTCCCTGGGGTCTGGGTCCACTGTGAGGCTGGGAGCTGGGTGTGTGCCTGGGGGTGCAGGTCTTCGTGGGTATGAGTGTGTGTGAGTGTGGCATGACCATGTCAAGTGTAGACAGGCCTGCCTCTGTGTGTGGGGACTTAACAGCTGTTGGGTGTACGTGTCCATGAGCACGTCTGTGTGCAAGCATGCAAGGGTATGTGTGCATACGTGCACCTGTGTGTGTGCCCAGAGACCTGGACCTGCAGAATTCTCCCTTCTACTGTCTAGACCAGGGGTAGTCAACCTTTTTATACCTACCGCCCACTTTTGTGTCTCTGTTAGTAGTAAAATTTTCTAACCACCCACCGGTTCCACAGTAATGGTGATTTATAAAGTAGGGAAGTAACTTTACTTTATAAAATTTATAAAGCAGAATTACAGCAAGTTAAAGCATATAATAATAATTACTTACCAAGTACTTTATGTCAGATTTTTGCTAAGTTTGGCAGAATAAATCTTTATAAAACAACTTACTATAGTTAAATCTATCCTTTTATTTATACTTTGGTTGCTCCGCTACCGCCCACCATGAAAGCTGGAACGCCCACTAGTGGGCGGTAGGGACCAGGTTGACCAGCACTGGTCTAGACAGTGAGCCTGGGGAGCTGATGGATGAGATAGCCTGTTCCTGGGACTTCAGTGTTTCCGGAGGAGGTTGCTTCAGAACTCAGACCTGGGGACCCTTTGCCTGCCTCATGCAGTATGGGGGCTGCTCCCAACTTTGCTGGCCGTGGGGCCTGCTAAACCCAGGATTGGATTCATTCATTACTCCTCCTCGGGGTTTGGGGCACTAAGGCCCACAGTGGGCTGGAGATGCCTTCAGCCCCAAGCTGGGGGACCACGCTAGAGGGAGGGCCACCATACTGGGATTTGTGCCCCCAGTTGCAGCACAGCCCTGGGGATGCAGACGATGCCTCACTGGGGCCACTGGTTGCCCACTTGACGTCTCGGCTTCCGCCGTCCTCCTCCAGCCAGGCTCGTCGCACTGTTCCCTTTGGTGCCCTTCCCCCGCCCGCCGTCTTCACTGCTTCCCCTTTTCCCTGAAGGCTACGCAAAGCAAACTCTCGTCAAAGTCCCCAGTGAGTTTTGAGCTGCCAGGTTCAGTGGTCAATTCTCCTCCAACTTGACCTTCAGTAGCGTTTGACAGCCGACCCCTCCCTCTCTTCCTTGGCTCCGGTACTCCTCCCTCCTGGTGTCCCCTCCATCCTGCTGGTCCTCCTTCTCAGCCTCCTCGCTGGTCCCCGTGACCTCTGCAAATTCAGGGCCCGGCCCCACGCCTCTTTCATCCTCTTCAAACAGCCACTTCCTTGGTGATCTCATGCAGGCTCATGGCTTGAAAATGATTCCCGTTTGATATAATTTAATTATTTGTTCTGTTTATCGTCAGTGTTTTCCCAACAGAAAACAAGCTCCACAGGCAGGGATTTTTTTTGTTTTTCAAAGTCAGATTTATTAAGGTATAATTTACATACAGTTATAAGCATCCTTGTTGGTGTTCCGTTCCGTTAAGTTCTGGACAAATGTGTATAGATGTATAACTACCCCCACCATCAATTACAAGACAGTCCCGTCACCCCCAAAAGTTCTCTATGTGGCCATCCCCTCTCCCATGTCCTGCCCTTGGCTGTCCTTATACAGTTGTTGCGCCTTTTCTGAGAAGTCGAGTAGATGTAACCATACAGGATGTGACCTGTTAATCGGGTTTTTCCGCTTAGCACAATGCATTTGCGATTCCCCCTTATTATTACGGTTATAGCTGTTTGTTCCTTTACTTCATTATATTTTATTGCACTGGCTTGTTTATCCATCTGTAGGGGGACCAGTTGTCCTGTGTCCTGGGGACATGGGTTTTCTGGGACATGAGACTATCCACGCTAAAACCGGGATGTTGGTTTTCCTAGTTCCCGAGTTAAAGACATTTGTATTGTTTGTAGTTTTTGGTCACTTTGAATACATTTTCAGTATAATCAGGGACATAGAACTTCTTTTGTGAACATAAATATTACTTCCTCTTGGGTAGATACCTCGGTGTGGGATTTCTGGGTTCTGTGATGTGTGCATATCTCGCTGCATAAGAAACTGCCAGTTTCCTAGGGTGGCTATGTCATTCAGCATTCCTACCAGCGTGGTATGAGAATTCCAGTTGCCCCACATCTTTCCCAGAACTTGGTCGTGAGTGTTAAAAAAATTTTAAAACATTGTTTAAGCCATTCTACAGGTGTTTAATGGTATCTCCTCCTGGTTGGCAGAGGTTTCTTTATCTGTTTTGTGTGGTGTGTGCCCCCAGTGCCTGGGACAGTGCCTGCTACATAGTGCACACTCAACAAAATTTTATTATTGAATGAAGAATGAATGAATGGATGAATGCATAAATAAACAAGCTGAAAGGGACTTCAGGTATTATCTAATATGTTATGGCAAATACATAGCACACATACCGCGATGGCTCATTCTGTTTCCATGGCAGGCATCACTAATCGATTGTGCCATTTTATTGAGCTGCTTCATTCCCGGCAGGTACTACTCAATAATTTGAGTAGTGAGTAAGATGAGCTCCATGAGCTGATGAAGGTCTGGTTCAAGCCTTCCACTAGCTGAAGAGGAGACCCGGGAGCAGAGTAGGGTCAGAAGCTGCCCAAGGAGTCACAGTGGGCCAGGCACAGGACTAGATGCCCGGATGGGGCTCTTCCCAGTAAAATGTGAGACTTCCATGATGAGACTGGAGTAGGAAGAGGGGCATGGACATGGATGTGGACTTGAGGCCGGGGTGGGGGCTGGGGGGAGAGTGCTGTCTTCCAGTGCTCCCTGGGCACAAGCTGGGGTGCGGAGGCTGATGCCTAGGATATTCCTGCAGGTGCCCAGGTGCCGCCGGGATGGCCTGCCTGCCCACATTGGTTCCCTGGCTCAGCGGGCATACTGGGCGCTGCTGAGCCAGCGGAGAGACCAGAGCATCGTGGCCCTGGGCCGAAGCGGTGCTGGGAAGACCACCTGCTGCGAGCAGGTCCTAGAGCACCTGGTGGGGATGGCTGGCAGTGTGGATGGCAGTGTCTCAGGTACAGTTGGCTCCGGGTGACCTATAGTGTGGTTGTGGGGAGGGAGTGGAGGAGTTGGAGGGGGTGCGGGGCTGCTCCTCCTTATACCCATTCGCCTAGCATTCCCTCAGCATATGCACAGATCCCGTGCTCGCTCCTGGGCGGGGCCACTCCCGTCCAGTGGACGCCTCCATGCAAATTGGAAAAAGGTGTTCCCTCCTCACGACACTCACAGCCATGTACGGGGCACTCACCCCACACTGACCGTGTTAGCCCCAAGCACTCAGCTGCCACGTTCCAGAGCGTTGTTCTGACGAGCGCACAAACTTGTGGCGGTGTGGCACAGGTGACACGCCCCTCTGACGTGGTGTCCTCGCGCAGCGCAGGACCTGCTGTCCTGTACGGAGGACCTGCTAGTAAAGATGGGGGCGTGGCTTGTGTCCTTGAGGAGCGGGCACGCAGGGAGCAACTGAGCTTCTGTCTGTATGTGCCGGACTTGCATGTTCTGCACCAAGTGCTGGCAGAGCTGGTTAGCCGGGAGGTGGCCGGCATGTGGAGGAGGGGGACAGGCGGTCTGGCTCCACAGCTGTAATCCCTGGGCTGGTGTCCTCAAAAAAAATTTTTTTTCCTCTCTCTTAAGGAGTCTTTTAAAACATTTTATCCCCTAATCATCTCCCCACGATATTCCAATGCTATAGTTATTCCATGATCTGTTTACATAGGTATATCTGCTCTATGCATAAGAAAGTAAAAATCCCCCGTCCCCCAAATCAGTTTCTGCCCTCCTGGAGGCAGCATTCTCCCTGCCGGGAATACATGGCGTCGGCAATATTTGCTTTTCCATTTCTAATAAATATAATACTAACAGCAGCACACTGGGAGCTCATTCTAAGCACTTGCCATTGTTAAGTCTTAGTCCTCATGGCAACTGCATGGGGTAGGTGCCTTTTTTTTTTTGAGGTTGCTACTGGTGTGATTCCATCTTACAGACAGGGTACCTGGGCCCCAGGGATGCTAACTGATTTGCTGTAAATCGAGGTACTAGCAAAGGACCAAGCCCATATTCAAACTTGCTAACTACTGTGTTCTGCTGCTCTTCTCCTGGGGTCATTTGGGTGCTTCCTGATCCCTTGCTGTGTGTCTGGGGGCCTGGTGATACAGCAGGGAGAGACGCCAGTCTTTGCTTTCCTAAAATGTAGTTCTGCTGTGTGTTAGAGAGTGGGATTCAGGCTAGGCTGTATCCAGGTGCCTGGCCCAATGCCTGATACATAGCAGGTGCTCAATAAATAGTTGTGGGGAAACTGCAGGGGTTTTAAAACACACTGTCATGGGGTTCTGAGAATGTTAGTGCCCTGCCTTCCTCCTAGACCCCGTCAGGCCCAGGAGGTGCTAGGGCAGCCCCTGTCACCACAGTGTGCCATTCCCTTCTTGATTCATTCCTGCCCCCCTGTACCCCCACTTGCAGCACAGGGCCAGGCCGGCACTGAAATGTAAGTGGTTTAGAGTCAAGGTCAGGAGAGGTATGGCAAGGAGCCTGCCTGGGCCCGGGGCCAGGATGGGATCTGGCCCCGAAACAGGGGCCAGTGAGGAAGGTAGTCCTATGAGAGGTGGGGGTGACATTCCATCCTGTGCCCCCCACAGTGGAGAAGATTCGAGCTACCTTCACTCTCCTCCGGGCCTTTGGCTCCGTGTCCACGGGCCACAGCCGCAGCGCCACCCGGTTCACCATGGTGATGTCACTGGACTTCAATGCCACAGGCCGAGTCACAGCTGCTCAGCTCCAGGTGAGGCCTCTTGGAGGAAGGGAGAGGGCGGTCCCAGGGCTGCAGGTTCCCCAGCCCCACGTAGCAGAGCCCATGCCTCCTGGGACCCTGGCACAATGCATCTGAATGGTGCCAGCACCTCCCCACCTCACTCAGTGACCCAGAAAGTCCCCTCGTAGAGCAAGCTGGCCCGTTTGCACCTCAGAATGCCACGGGGATGAAATATTCATGAACAAATATGTAATGCAGCCGCTCATTAGTTGGGTCTTAGAAGCTGAAAAGAAGCAGACGCTCGCCAGCCTCCCGTGCCGTCAGGGTGTGACAAGCACACGCCTGCTTGTTCCCAGCTTCACCCACATCCCTCCCCTCCCCCAAACGTGCTGTTTGAACAGGAAATAGGATTAGGTTATTAGAAATGCTGTTTGTGTGTGACGCTCGGATCATACGCAGACTCAAGGAAAACTCACTGAAGTCCAGGAAGTCCCTTTCCCATCTTGGTCCCGAAATCCAACCATTCATGACCCTTTGGGTCACGTTACTAGAGGCTTCTGTGAGCTAGGAGTATGTTGTTGCGTGGCTCCAGGTCATTGTTCTTCCTCTGAGACGCCTTCATTCGAATGAGTCGTTTATATTTGCGGAGTCCCTGGATGGACTCTACATTGGTGAGACAGGGGACTGATAAGTTTTGATACGAAGGTGTCCAGGGGAGTTCGGACCTGAGGTGTTGTCTCCGGGGGGGGGGCACCCTGTGGGGGACTCAGGGTCGCTGGGCACCGGGTGTGGGGCCAGCGCACCCGGTGCCGACCAGGTGCCCGTCCTCTCCTCTTGCAGACTATGCTTTTGGAGAAGAGCCGGGTGGCGCGGCAGCCGGAAGGGGAAGGCAGCTTCCAGGTTTTCTCTCAGATGCTGGCGGGACTGGACCTGGATCTCAGGTGAGCCACTGGGCCGGGTTGGCGTCACCGAGGGCAGTCACTCAATGGGCGCCCGCTCTCCAGAGGCCCCGCCTTCGCTCTGCCCAGAGCTGAGAGGCCATGGAACCCAGTGGTTAGGATCCTGGCCTCTGATTTCAGCTGCCTGGTACTGCCCCTGGGCTGGGTGACCTTGGCTAAGTGTCATCCACCCTGAGCCTTGCTTTCTTCCTCGGTAAAGTGGAAACAATACCTTGGCTGACCTTGCAGGCTGAAGCGAGATAGTTCACAGATAGCTGGGAGCTCACATATACAGGTAGTTACAAGTTCTGGGAGATGGTGGAGGCTGTCTGGTGTGATGTTGGCATGTTGGTCCAGGGCTGACAGCGGCACGGGAGGAGGGCAAGGACAGCAGACGCCAAGTGTTCTAGAAGTTTCTAAATTTTGTGGTGGCCTTGAGTGCACATGGCGGTTTGCCTGAGTGGGGCACCTCGGGACAAGGGGGCACTGGGTGGTGCGGCCAGCAGGGTCGCCAGGCGAGGCATCTTGGAGGGCCTCCTGGGGACACCCCCGTAGGTCCTGATGGGCGTACTCTGTAAAGGACCGACTGGACAGTCAGAGGGTGGTGTGTTTAGATTCAAAGCCACAGGCTTTGCCCTGTGCGTTCCTCTCTGAACCTCGGTTTCCCTTTCTGTAGAATGGGTACCTATGAGTGCCAGTCTGTGGTCGTTTAAACCTGATTCCATGTGAAGCCAGCAGGCACTGTGTGTAGCGCATAGTAGGGGTGCCCATGGGAGGGAGAATGTATTATATAAACTCTGCACATGGGGTTTGAGTCCCCTCCTCCAGCTCCCTGGCTTCCGGTGAGTGGTTCACCTCAGGGACCTCTGTTTCCTCGTCTCTGAGAACACTGGAGGGCAGACACACTTCCCTGGTGACCCCCATTGGGGTCATCAGTCCTGTACCCCTGCGTGGAGCTCCGGTCTGGGCCTGGAGCTCTTGCCTGGAAGGGACTCCCCATGGCAGGGCTGGGATTGGACTCAGAGTCTGTCTGACAGGGCTCCGTCCTGGGTGTGAGACAGAGGCCAGGGGTCTGGGATCATCAGAGGACGAGGGGAGAAGGCCCTCCCAGAACTGTGAAAACTGGGGACTGGTGAGAGAGCTCCACTTCCCAGGAACCAATATGAGCCCCCATGGAGGGTTGTGGGGCTCTGAGGCTGGGCTCCACCACCTGTTTGTGAGCAGAGCATGCCTGGAGGGGGGCGGGGCGGGGCGGGGCCATGCCTCCACCTCCCACTCCGCCTGTGTTTCTCAGGTCTGCAGGATTGGGCAGCCCACCCCAGGTCTCCCTCTTTAAGGAACCTCAGTGTACTGCAAGGGGCTTTAAACATCATGTCACTTTCTAGGGTGGTGACAGAGGCCAGGGGAGGGCTTGGGTGGCAAGATAGCTCTTTGTTTGCTAGCTCTGTGGGAGGGACGTTAACTCTTTAACTCTTGACTGCCTCTGTTTTGCCATCTGTAACGTGGGAATACTATTTGCGTGTATTTCGTGGGTCTGTCGTGAGTGAGCTTTGGAGTTAGCATATAGCAAGGGCTCCCTTGAGTCGGCTGGTCTTAATATCCTCGAGCAAAGGCCACACATCCTGTTGGCAGACCTGGAGTTAGAACCCGCTTCCCTGACTTAAGTCCATGGCTCTTTCTTCCAGGGTTTCCTGGCACTGAGGAAGGGCCGAATGAGGGCGGTGAGGGAGAAATATTCGAGAGGTGGGATAGGACCTGGGGAAGGCCCTGGGACTTCCTGGGGCATTGTGGGGAGCCCCACATCATGGTGACCACCTGCCCTGCCAGGCCACTGGTGTGGGTGGGCCCTCCCTTATGTCTGGTCCCTTCTGTGCATCTAGGACAGAGCTACACCTGCACCAGATGGCAGACAGCAGCTCCTTCGGCATGGGCGTTTGGTCGAAGGTGAGGAGGACATCCTTTGGGTGTGTGCGGGTGGCTTGGCCCCGCGGCCAGGGTAGGGGGGTGATGGAGAGCTCTCCTGTGTGACTCGTCTCCTTTGCCATTGGGGTTTACAGTTGGCAAGGGCTGGTCCTGTGGCAGAGGAAAGGGTACCTTTGTAGGGTCTCAGCTTGTGAGGAAATGAAATGTACAAACAAAGAATCAGGAAGTGGTGTACGTAATGGTAAGCACGTGTGCTCTGGCCACAGGCTCTCTGGGCTCAAACTCCAGCTCTGACACTTACTAGATACGTCACCTCAGGCATGGAACCAAACAGTATGTGGATGGCAAGAAATTTAAACCAAGCCACAGGGCAATGCCACTACACAATGACCAGGCTGTCATAGCAAGTGTAGGTGAGAATTTGGGGTGATGGGCAGTCTCGTCCACTGCTGGCAGGATGTAAAATAGGAAGTGAAACGCACCGCTCCCATGTGACACACTGCCCCACTCCTAGGAGTGTATGTGGAGGGGCACCAGTGCACGTCCCTACAGAACTTCTGCGTGAAGTCACTGCAGCTTTATTTGGAGCAGCCAAAACCTGGAAACTCCCAGGGTGTCTATTCACAAGTGAACGGATGGAAACATTGTGAAGCAGTCATAAAGACAGTCTACTTTTCAGCCATCAAAATGAACTGGTGCTCTATCCCAGAATGCTGTGGCTCTCAAAATGGTTATGCTGAGAGAAAAATCTCAGATGAAAGACAGAGAGCGCGGTATGATTTCCTGTGCGTGGCCCTCTAGAAAACAGAACAGGGGAGGTGCAGGAGGAGGGGAGAAAGGATTATAAAAGGGAGCTGTTGGTGCCGACGGACATGTCCACTGTCTTTATTGTGGTGATGGTTTCACAGGCGTGTGTGTCAAAGCTTACCAAATTGTGTATTTTAAAAACGGTCATTCATCCTTTGTTAATTATACCTTATAAACCTGTCACAGACGTGTGTGTGCACATGCATGTGTGCGCGCACACGTGCGCACACCCCCCCACACACACCCTGCTGGGTACTGTCCATAAACCTGCTGACTCAGTAGCTCTGAGGCAGGGCCTGGGAATATGCATTTCTCATGAGTTCTCAGGTGTTGCCACGCTGCTGGTCCAGGAGCCTCCCTCTGAGAACCACTGCAGTGGGTGGGGTGGGACAGAGTGAGGCGATGTGTCTCCCCATCTTTAAATTCTGGGGTCTAATCCACCCTTCCCCTTCCCGATGCCCTTGCATTGGGGGGTTGGGATCTACAGTGTGTTCTTCTTGCATGCCCTTTCTCCCCATGATTGGGCGGGGCCTGGGGGGACAGTCAGGAGCTCAGACCTCGGGCGCGATGATGCCAGAGGATGAAAGGCTGTCTCAGCACTGGGTGTTCTTGTTCATTTCACGCGTTTTGGCCCAGCGGATCTATTGGAATCAGCAAGAGGGTTATTGTTAGATTTCCTGTTGCTTTTGAGGCGGAGCAGGTTTGAGCCCCGCCCTGTGAGCTCTCCCCAGCTTGACCTGCTTGTTCACAATCCACACGGGGGTGGGGGTGGGGGTCGCAGCGTGAGGCGTGTCAAGGAGGCTGTGGGAAGCAGTTTGGTTTTTTCTTTTTTTTCTTTTGCATTTCTGGAGGGTGTTTTTTTTTTAAGACAGGTTGACTTGTGAGCACTGGTAGGGTGCTCCTTTGTTCTCTGCTACCTGGCAGGGATCAGGGGAGTGTTTTCTCTGTTTTCTAACAACAAAAATAAAGCCTGAAAGCTCGCTAGTATTTGACACAAGCCTGGGCGTGTTTTCTGGGGCTGGGCAGCCCCAGTACTTTCTCAGTGAGGGAATTTGGTGGTCAGGACATAACCCACAAGAATAGGAGTTGCTATGTACGGGCCCCCGAAGTTGCCAGATTCAGCAAATAAAAACACAGGATGCCCAGAACTTATTTTTTTACCCCTGATCTGACGTACAGCATGGTGACGATAGCAGAGACTACTGTATTTATTGTCTACTTGAATTTCCTAAGCGAGTAAGTCTTAAGTGTCCTCACCACACACACAAAAATGGTAACTACACGAAGTGATGGATGTGTTAATTAACTTAATCATTTCATAGTATACATGTATATTAAATCATCCCATTGTACACTTAAAAGTAGATCATTTTTATTTGTCACATATAGCTCAAATAAAGCTGGGGAAAATGTAGGGTGCCCCATTAAATTTGAATTTCAGAAAAGGATGAAATTATTTTTCATGTAAGTGTGTCCCACATGTCGCATGGGCAGACCTCTGGAGGGTGGGCGTCATATCAAAGAAGGCTTCCTGGAGGAGGTAAGCCCGAGCAGGTCCTGGACTGAGAGGAAAGGTAGGGTAGGTGCAGTGAGGCCGGCACTTCTGATACATGAATATTGTCAGGGGGTCGGCTTATACTGAAAGTATATCCATTGTTTATGTGGAATTGAAGTTTAACTAGATGTCTCTGCACTTTATCTGGCAATTCTATAGCCCAAATTCAGCTTCCTCTGGCCAACCCCTTGACTCTGGTCAGCTCTGCCTCTGTTTTATCTGTAATAGTTGCTTGCATCATCCCTGGAAAATTCACTGATGACAGTGGTTAAGAAATGGGTTCTGGAGTCTGGCAGATCCCGGTTCAAATCCCAGTCCCAGCCTTTAGGCTAAAGCAACATCACATCCCTGGGTCTCAGATTCCTCACTGGTAAAACAGGGATGGTGATTGTCCCCCTTGCCTGAAATGAGGTAAAGCCTATTAAGTACTTGAACTGTGTCTGGAACTCAGCCAATTCAGCTTTTATCACTCTTGTCATTATTCAGTATTATCCTGGGTGGCGTGGCAGCACTGGATTAGTTGGATGGGGCAAAGCCTTAGTGGCCTATGAGTTCCCGAATCCCCTTTCCTGAGCCGTGCATGCCATGATTTTTTGTGCTACAGGCTTTATCTCTTTTCTAGTTTATATTTTTGATAAAGCATTTATTTATTTATTTATTTATTTATTTATTTATTTATTTATTTATTTTTTGTATTTTTCCAAAGCTGGAAACGGGGAGGCAGACAGACTCCCACATGCGCCAGACTGGGATCCACCCGGCATGCCCACCAGGGGGCAATGCTCTGCCCATATGGGGCGTTGCTCTGTTGCAACCAGAGCCATTCTAGCACCTGAGGCAGAGGCCTTGGAGCCATCCTCAGCGCCTGGGCCAACTTTGCTCCAATGGAGCCTTGGCTGCAGGAGGGGAAGAGAGAGACAGAGAGGAAGGAGAGGGGGAGGGGTGGAGAAGCAGATGAGCGCTTCTCCTGTGTGCCCTGGCTGGGAATTGAACCAGGGACTCCCGCATGCCAGGCTGACGCTCTACCACTGAGCCAACCGGCCAGGGCCGATAAAGCATTTATTTTTAAAAACCTAATAGTTCCTGGCTGGTTGGCTCAGTGGTAGCACATTGGCCTGGCATGTGGAAGTCCCGGGTTCAATTTTCAGTCAGGGCATGCAGAAGGAGTGACCATCTGCTTCTCCTTTCCCTTCTCTCTCTCCCCCTCCCCTCCCCTTCCTGCTGATATGGCTTGAATGGTTCAAGCAAAAGTTGTCCCAGGGCACTGAGGATGGCTCCATAACCTTACCTCAGGTGCTAAAATAGCTTAGTTGTTGAGCAATGGAGCAGTGGCCCCAGATGAGCAGAGCATCGCCCTAGTAGAGGGCTTGCTGGGTGGATCCTGGTCAAGGTGCATACCGGAGTCTATCTCCCTGCCTCCCCTCCTCTCACTTGATATAAATAAATAAATAAATAAATAAATAGGAACTTAATAATACCTTCTGTGAACAAATCAGAAAAAAATACAACATAAAGACAAAACAAAAACCAAAAACACACACATAGAGCCAAAAAACAGGCGCCAATAACTTTACAGATTTCCTCTCAGTATTTTTCCTATAAATATTTTATATAGTTTGTAACACACTGCACATCATGGAAACTTTCACAAACAATATTTTTAATGACCAGACAGTCACGGTGGAGTTGTGATTCCCTGAACTATTTTCCCAGTGTTGTCCATTTTTTAAAAGATTTTAAACCCTTTTGTAGTTCTTAATGATGAGGTCATAAAAGCTTTGTGTATCCTTCTTTAGGCCTCGGCACCAACGTGACCACCTCCAGCTTTTGAGGTCTCTGTCCAAGTAGAGGCCTCCTGTTATGGTCTTTTTTTTTTATTATTTAATAATCTCCTTGGAAACAATCTCACATTGTGTATCACACTGTTTACTTACTGTCTGCCTCCCCTCGACCGTGGTTTCGCAAGGATGGATGGGGATTCTTTTGTGTCCTGTTCACTGCGTAGTACGCCAGGCCCAGCCCTGAGCCAGGCACACACAGGATGTTTTGTTAAGTAAATGAATGAATGAGCATGCCCCACATGTGGCGATGTAGCTAACACCATGTCTTTTTATTTTTCTAAACCTTGCTACTGAGATGGGCAGAGCTAGGCTAATTACACTTTCATTATAAGTGTAGTGGCTGGTGTCTTTGAAGAAATTTCCTGGGGCTTTGGGGATCTTGTGCTTTCTTCAGATCCACTGCTTGTGTCCTGGGAGCTGGGGAAGTTGCTGCGAATGGCAGAGGAAACCAAAGAGGGGATTATGAGGTTTGGGGCTCCCACCCCTCAGCCAGCCTGGGACTCCAGAGTCTTTAAACCCAGGATTACTAGAACTGTGGGCCTGGCTCAGTGGGTAGACACACTCTACCCCAGCATCGGTGACTTTTACGTGGTGACACTAACTGGCGGTTCATTGACATTAGTTCATCAATGGATAGCTATTGATCTTATTCAGTCCCAGGCACTGGCCCAGAAAGATAACTTAGCTAGGTCTCTGTCACAAAGGACTTCTGTCTTGGAGGTGAGTGGGGGCTGCCATGGCCACAAAGGCAGATCAGTCCAAGCCAGAGTGGTAGGTGCCTGAATAGAGGTATGTATGTGTAGGCTGAGGATATGCTGGCAGAGGCATATCAAAGAAGGCTGCCTGGAGGAGGCGACAACAAACTGGTCTTAGACTAAGAGTGAAGTTAGGTGCAGTGAGGCCACCATTCCTGCTATGCAAAGCACCTGATAGTGAGATAAATGTCGGGGGAATAGCAAAAAGTGCAGTGTGGCTGGAGAGCAGAGGAGCAGGGTGTGGGGCTCGGGGCAGTCAGCTAGAGCTGGGGCCCAGGGCAGAAGCACGGAGACCCCTGGGGTGATGCTGGACCTCGTTGCCACCTCCCCTCGCTGTCAGCGCCACAGCCAGTCCCTGCAGTGAGCCCTCGCTGCCTGCCACATTTCAGCTTTTAAATGGAACTTACTTGAGATCTGCCAAGGCACCAGGACACATTTGGAATCACAAAGCTTTTATATTATTTTCTTCTTCTCTATAATTTATTTTCTGTAACATTGCTGGATTAAAAAAAAATGCCCAGCAGCAGTGGTAATAATAATAATGCTTGCCTCCTCTGCAGTTTGCTTCTGGTTGTCATACTGCAAACTTTGGCCTGGGACATATTTGTGTTTTATGACCCAGGTATCAACAGCACAGAAGGATTGGGGATCATGAGCTTGTGCCAGAGGCTCTGCCAGGAGCTTTCTCTGACTTAATCCTCCTAAGGGTCATTGGAGAAGTATTATCACACATGTTTCTCAGGAGGAGTAACCAGGCTCAGAGATATGAAGCTATTTGTCCAAGGGCATATAGCTTTTAAGTGGCAAAGACAAGACTAGAATCCCCAGTTGGCCTGACCCCAAATTTGACACTTTTGTTCCTTCCCCTCTGCCACCTCATTCCTGTGTCATAGCTGAAGACCTTGTGCTCTGGGATCTGACACACTGTGCACCCTTGAGTCACTTACCTTTTCTCTTTCTTTCTTTCTTTCTTTCTTTCTTTCTTTCTTTCTTTCTTTCTTTCTTTCTCTCTCTCTCTCTCTCTCTTTCTTTCTCTCTCTCTCTCTTTCTCTCATTCTTTCATTCTTTCATTCTCCCTCTCCCTCTCCCTCTCCCCTCCCTCCCTCCCTTCCTTCCTCCTTTCCTTTCCCTCCTTCCCTTCCTTCCTTCCTTCCTTCCTTCCTTCCTTCCTTCCTTCCTTCCTTCCTTCCTTCCTTCCTTCCTTCCTTCCTTCCTTCCTTCCTTCCTTTTTCCTTCTTGTACATGACCTATTTCCCTAGGGTTGACCATTTTTCTAAAAGGTTCTAAATCCTCTGTAGTCCTTAGTGATGAGGTGATCACTAGCTTTGTGTAGCCATCTTTAGGCCTTGGCACCAGCGTGACCACCTCCAGCTTTCTGAAGCGCCCCCTCCCCGCCCCCACTGTGCTTATAACCAGTGGAGATTACTCTCAGTGCCAGTTCCATGCCAGAGAGACCTCCAGTAGCCAAGCTTTCCGTCAGAGAGCGGCTCCCAGCTGTAAACCGTGGTTGCCCGCTGCCCTTCTCTCTGCAACAGAGGCCTATGTGAGCACCCTCAGGGTCCTCGGCTCCCAACGCACTGTGTTCCCGCTGCCCTTCTCTCTGCAACAGAGGTCTATGTGAGCATCCTCAGGGTCCTCGGCTCCCAACGCACTGTGTTCCCGCTGCCCTTCTCTCTGCAACAGAGGTCTATGTGAGCATCCTCAGGGTCCTCGGCTCCCAACGCACTGTGTTCCCGCTGCCCTTCTCTCTGCAACAGAGGTCTATGTGAGCATCCTCAGGGTCCTCGGCTCCCAACGCACTGTGTTCCCGCTGCCCTTCTCTCTGCAGCAGAGGCCTATGTGAGCATCCTCAGGGTCCTCGGCTCCCAACGCATTGTGTTCCCGCTGCCCTTCTCTCTGCAGCAGAGGTCTATGTGAGCATCCTCAGGGTCCTCGGCTCCCAACGCATTGTGTTCCCGCTGCCCTTCTCTCTGCAGCAGAGGTCTATGTGAGCATCCTCAGGGTCCTCGGCTCCCAACGCATTGTGTTCCCGCTGCCCTTCTCTCTGCAGCAGAGGTCTATGTGAGCATCCTCAGGGTCCTCGGCTCCCAACGCACTGTGTTCCCGCTGCCCTTCTCTCTGCAACAGAGGTCTATGTGAGCATCCTCAGGGTCCTCGGCTCCCAACGCATTGTGTTCCCGCTGCCCAGCGCCCTTCTGTTCAGAGCACCCACGTCACCTTGCTTATTTTGTTTGCTTCACACACCACTTCTTTCAGAACACTCCAGTCCTCCCATTCAGCTCTCCGCACCCCTGAGCCTCCTAGGCCCCCACACTCCTCTGTGCTGTCATTGTGTGCTTGCACATTGGTTCCCTCATTGTACTGGGAGCCACTTGAGAAGGACAAGGCCATGCCTGTGGAGCCTGGACTTGGGTAGCAGTGGGGAAGGGTGTCCCCAGAAGGTCAAACAGCTTGGGCTAAGGCATGGCAGGAGAGGCACGCTGGTATGTGGAGACCAGTATTTGTTGAGCACCACTGTGTGCCGGCACTGTGCTGGGCATGGTACACACGTCAATGGTCCTAGGAGGGGATAGGCTATTATTTCTGTTCTACAGAAATGGAAACTGAGCCTTAGCTCAAGAGCAAGAGATCTGTGCAGAGTCCTGCCGCTGGGAACGCAGTTGAGAGACTTCCAATTCTTCTGACCCCCAAGCCAATCCTGGCTTCTCTACGTTGTTAGAATCTCCCGCATGCTCTTCACGCAGCCCAGTTTAATGTGGATAGGGCATTATGGATTGCATTAAAAAAATATTTTTTTTTACTTATTAATTTTAGAGAGAGAGAAGAAGGACGACACACACACACACACACACACACACACACACAGAAAAACATCAATTTGTTGTTACATTTATTTATGCATTCATTGGTTGATTCTTGTATGTGCCCTGACCAGGGATCAAAACCTGTAATCTTAGAGTACCAGGACACTGTTCTAACCAACTGAGCTATCTGGCCAGGGCTAGATTTCATTGTTTAAATTAAATTACCTACAGTCTTTAGTTGACCTTGAATCTTTGATTGCATCAGATAAACCCTGAGCACTTCTGAGTTCACTATTTTTTCATTAAAAAAAATTTTTTTTAGTTGAGTAAGATATAGTAACATGGATCAAGGGCACTAATTTTAAGTGTACAACTCGATGATGCCTATATTTTTAAACACACTGCAATCACACTTCAGATCAAGATCTAGAATATTTCTTATTCTGATGAGGTTCCCTTGAGCCCCCTCCCCATCAGGGGTACCCCTCACACCCCAGAGTCACCATCCTGACTTCTCTTACTATAGGTTAGTTTTGTTGACATAGAGGAAATCATACAGTGTCTTGGCCTTTTGTATCTGACATTCCTGGCTCCCTTTGGGTCCATGGGATTCATACAGGTGGTTGCAAGTATCAGTGACTTATTCTTTTTTATTGCTGCGTAGTACTTCACACTTGCCCGGGCTATGGCATCCTTTGCTTCTCCGTTCTCCTGTGGTTAGACATTTGGGCTCTGAGTTGACTTATTCCACTCATTTGGCTGATTTCTATTTTTACAAGTTTGATGCAAGGACTGGCTTTTATCAGGGCATAGTACAGAGAAGTTTGAGGAATGGTAAACGTCTTCCTGATCCTAGTTGTTTCTGAATCAGAAGCATATGTATTTGTCCCTTCATATCTTCTGTTGCCGCAGAGACTCGGGGCAGGGAGGGAGAGAAAAAGAAGCAAATTAGCTTTTGCGGAAGTGTTCTCATTCCTCCCTTCACATGAGCTAAGTGGCAGATGATGGTGTCTGCCTGTAATTTAAAGTCAAATGCTCAGGGATGACAGTGGGAGCCATAGTAAATGTATTTCCGCTGTTCTTTGGTGTCCTTTCTCCGCTACTTTGAAATCTCATAAATAACCATGTTGGTAAGATGCCTTCCTTCTCCCGGTTTTGCTCCAGTGGAGCAGCTGCGGTTGCTAGGTTGAGCTCCTGGTTGCTAGGGATTTTGTGGTCCTGCGGTGGCCCAGAAATATGATGGATCAGTGGAACATGCATTTGCTATTAATTGAAATGTTTCCACAGCAAATCTTTCAATGTCATTGCATGCTTTGACATCGTCCCAACTGGTCGGTGATCCTTGCAGGATTCTTTCCCAGTTAGAAGAAGTGGCTTGAATGAATGGGACAAGTGGCCTGCACTGGCAGTCAGAAAAGCCTGATCCTAGTTCTGTGTGTCTGGTACTAATTTGCTGTGTGACCTTGGGCAAGCGTCGTCTCCTCTCTGGGCTCCACAAAACCCAAGGACCTACCAGCTTTAACAGCCTACAGTTTAGCACCCAAGCCCTGTCCAAGTACAGATCAGTTTCTCATTATGTGCTGGTGGGTTACTGACAAAAGAATTCTCCTCCCCAGCTTACTTCCACTCAGCCCAGCAGGCTTCTGGGCTGAGTCTCCTTGGCCAGATGGTGTGTGTGCAGGAGCTTCAGACTAATTTTAATATTCAATCAAACATAATTGGGATCATAAATCTAAAAAAGAAAAACAACACACTACAACCCATAAACATCTGATCATGTCATTGTCTCTTCCTTCCTGCTTAAAACTCTTGGGCAGCTTCCCATTGCTTCCATGGGGGGTTGGGGGAGCAGGTAGCAAGCAGGTCCCCTTTCAGTTGCTGAGGTAGAGCTGTTGGTGGTGGCTGCATGGGGTGATGTCCTGCAAGGAATCTGGACTCACTGGCTTGCTGTGGGATCTTCACCGATTAGTGATGTCTGCTACCAGTCCAGGAATGTTGATAGGAATGTGTATTTGCCAATCATGGCTGGAGTGTAAGGCTCACGCCCTTTAATATTGTGTTTGAGGCCTTCACGTGCTCAGAGCCTCCCCTCTCGGTCAGCTCCACCTACAAGAACACCTGTTCTGTGTGCACATTCAGTTGACCACCTGTTGTCTCCAAAGATCTCCTTTGTTCATGATGTTCCTTCTACTTACCAGGACCTTTATTACCTTGAATGGGTCAACTCTGCCTGTTTAGCTTTCAAACTTCAATCACACTTTTGTCTAATCTTCTATGATATTCTCTTTGACTTTCTTGGGTAGGATTAATTAGTGCATTCCTGCCTCTGATATCCCATAGCAACCTACTTATACCCGTATCCTAGCCCTTAGCCTGTTCCACACTTAGTTGCTTTTTAAAAAAATCTCTCTTTCCACGTCCACCTTGAGAGTTTTTCAAAGTCAAGTTCTGGGTTTCACTCATCTTTGCATTCCTGGAGCCTGGCACAGAGCAGAGCCTCAGTAAATCTCCTGAATGAACACATGAATGAATAAAAATTGTATCGCCTTCTGGAGTCAGATAGAAAGATTGTCATCCCTCCCTGGCTTAATTGTGGGTAATTGACTGTGGTTCTTAAGCGACCACAAATTTCCCTCGAGACTGAGCTGGGCTTCATGTGGTGAGTTTGCATTTTCTCCGCCGTGATGGCCTCTTTTTCTTCCTCTCTCCCTTTGCTCTCAGCCTGAAGACAAGCAGAGGGCGGCGGCTGCCTTCGCCCAGCTCCAGCGTGCCATGGAGACGCTGGGCATTTCGGAGAGCGAGCAGCGAGCCATTTGGCGGGTGTTGGCAGCCATCTACCACCTTGGCGCGGCGGGGGCCTGCAAAGGTACGTCCTTCGTGCCCAGCTCACCTGGGCTGCCAGCTGGCTCTACTGGCAGGGGCCTGAAAAAGCCCTTCTCCTGGCGAAGTGGAATGGGGTTGATCTGTCATCTGTGTGTCTGGGACGGCTCTTTGGGAGGCTGTCGAACAAAGCCCAGTGAGAAGCAAGCAGGGCTGAGTTTTCAAGCAAACCTAGAGCAGTGCTGTCAGTAGAACTTCCGGCAGGGATGGAGACGTTCTCCTTCTGTGCTGTCCAGTACGGAAGCCACTACCTGCATGTGGCTACCGAGCACTTGAAATGTAGCTTGTGGCGCCGAGGAATTGAATTTGATGTGCATTAAATTTTAATTACCATAAACTTAAATAGCCGTATGTAGCCGGTGGCTATTGGACTGAGCGAAGAAGCTTTAGCACACGCGAGAGAAGGTTGGGGCCACGCCATAAAGGCGGTATGTTTCTACCTGGACATCTTGGAGACACTTCTGCCACATGTGCTAAAGGTGACCCGGTTACTCTTTTCCTCCCGGGTCCGCTCCCCTTCCTTACTTGTCTGATTGCTGATGGTCCCTGCTTCAACCTTGTCTCCCACGTGGTTCTGATCGTCCCTTTGTCCACCCCACCCCCCATGCAGGACCCCTCCCTATCCAGGCACTCACTTTGCCTGTAGATACTCTCTGTGATCGCATTTTTTTGTCCTGGCGTCTCTGTTGATACTGTTATCACTTTAAACTAGGTGTTGACCTTTCTTTCTTTCTTTCTTTCTTTCTTTCTTTCTTTCTTTCTTTCTTTCTTTCTTTCTTTCTTTCTTTCTTTCTTTCATTCTTTCTTTCTTTCTTTCTTTCTTTCTCTCTCTCTCTCTCTCTCTCTCTCTCTCTCTCTCTCCCTCCCTCCCTCCCTCCCTCTTTCTTTCTTTCTTTCTTTCTTTCTTTCTTTCTTTCTTTCTTTCTTTCTTTCTTTCTTTCTTTCTTTCTTTCTTGTTTTCTCTCTCTCTCTCTCTCTCTCCCTCTCTCCATCCCTCCCTCCTTCCTGCAATCCCTCCCTCCTTTCTCTCTCTCTCTCTCTCTCTCTCTCTCTCCCTCTCTCCATCCCTCCCTCCTTCTCACCATCCCTCCCTCTCTTCTTTCTTTCTTTCGATTGGACTGTTGCAGTAGCCTGGTGACTGATGCATTCACTCTTCCTTCTGTCCATTCTTGGCGTGACCATTCGGCTCCTTCCTAAAACATAAACCTGTTATGCCATTGCCCTGCTTAGCGTCCTTCTGAGACTCATCCCTTACCTGCAAAATTAAGTGAAATTCCTCAGCTTGGCATTCAAGGCTCCTCAGTTCCCTAACCCAGCCTCCTCTTCTGCTTTCTCTTTTGGCACCATAAAAGGCTCTGGGGAGACAGGGTCAAGAGCTGTGAGGCTCCTGCCTTCAGAGGACTTTCAGTGCTTTGTATTCTGGACAAAAGCCTGCCTGCTGCTGGCCATTGTACAGCCCACAAACCAAGAAGAGTTTTTGCATTTCCATTGGCAGGAAAAAGTTTATATGTAAGAATTGTATTGGGGGACATGGGAAAATTATACAGTCTTCAAATTACAGATAGCACCCTCCTTGTGAGATTTGCATTTCATTTGGAGAGATGAGACTTCGAGATATGAAACCATCAGCCACTGAGATGGGGGTTGGAACTGTGCAGTTCAGACAAGCAAAGCCGTGAAGGGTCAGCATTAGGCATGGGCATCTGTAGGTTGGGGAAGCGTGGAAGGATTGAACCTATTTTACAGACTGGAAAACCGAGGCTCAGTAGGTTAGGTGCAGTAAGTTGCAGGATGTGGGCTCTTGAGAATTGGTTTTACTGGCAGATTTGAATTCAGACCCGAACTTTTTTATGTTTTAGTGATCTCTTCTTTTAATGGACTAGGAATGGGGTTGGTGTGAGGATTACATGGGATAAAGAAAAGGAAACCAAATAGGCTAGGTTCCCCCAAAGGAGGCCCTGAGACAAAGATTTGGGTGCATGTAGCTTATTGGGAGGGGATTCCAGGAGGCAACACCAGGGGAGTTTGGAAAGTGAGCCAGGGAAGGGAAACCGGTGGTCCTGGGTGCCCTCATGAGCAGGTTGCGTCCTGGCAGTTGGGACCCAGTCCCACCGGGGGCCCCTGGGAAACTCTGAAGGGCGTACCCCAGAGGAGAGGAAGCTGGAATATTCACTCACCACCGCCTGTTTCTCCCTGGTGGGAGGTGGCTCCTGGGGGCCATGGCCTCCTGTACCTACAGCCAGCTCGACGCATGCGCCGAGCACGTTCCACAGCCAGAGAAAGCGGAGAGGAACAGACAGGCACCTGCAGCGACAGGCCAGGGCCGCCTCTGGGGCAGCATGTCTGCGATGGCCAGGGTGAGGGGTGATGGACAGGCCATCAGTGGCATCTGGTTTAAAGCAGTCCCTCCATAGAAGACAGCTCCACCATTATGCTGTTAGGCCTGGGTTAGGCGACTGTCCCAGGGTGGCCCAGCCACTTGCTGCTTGGCTGCATTCAGCTCAGACTGGCTTGCTCCCTCCACGCACTCTGCGAGGTCTAGGAAGAAAGGGAGTCTAGCAGATGGACGGCACCTGCTTTCCTGTGTCTGCTGTCACATTTGAACCCTCTTGGCCTCCAAAGCGCCTAAACAGAGGCTAAGGGAGCCCTCCTCCCCCGGCGCATTGATCTGTCACCAGAGAAGTCTTGGTGCCTGAATTCCTCCTCCCGGAGCCTCTGATGTGGGCGCGGGGACCTGACCCATACCTGTAGCCGCCTGTTGTGATAGATGAGGAAGTCACATTTATAAATATTTAATTAACATGTGATTATGGCAATAATTTCTCCCAGCCTCCCCCCCCACACACACCGTCTCAGCGTATAAATTATTTTAAGAAGAGCTGCCGTCAGTCTGCCTGGGCGGCCTGCTTGATGATTTACTTACTATATATTCTGCTTTGGAAGATTTCATAATAGGTTGCTCTAAAATCAGCTATTAAGAAATTCAAAGTCATATATAAATGTCTTTGCTTTGTGTCATAACAGATCATTTTGAAATATTCCATAAATCAGGTCTTTTTTCCCCCATTAAATGATGTTCTCCTTTCAGGCGCCTGGCTTCCTTCCTTTGAGAGCCCTGATCCTATTTTTAAAAGCTAGTATCAGACCCTGTGGGGAAATTTGGGGCCTTTGAACCAGACTCAGTGTTTTTGAACTGTTATAACAATAACAACAATAATAATTGATAATATTGGTTTAGCTTTTAGTGGTTTCAAAGGTCCTTGCACGTCTAGTGTGCTTTTTGATCTGATGAGATTCATGCAGCCACCTGCGGAGGAAGAACAGGGCCCTGGGCAAGCGTCGGGGCTCAGCCTGCTGGCTGGGAATCCTGGGCTGGCCTCTCCCAGCCTCAGTTTCTTCCTCTGTAAAATGGGGCTGATGGTGGCACTCACTTTGTAGGTTCACTGTGAGGATCAAATGAATCGAGGCCAAAACACATGGAGCACAGGACTTGGCTCATAGTGGTGGTGGGGGGCAGGGCTTAGAAAACGGAGGCTCAGAGAAGGTGTGTGATCTACCTGAGATCACACAGCTGCTGTGTCTCAGGGTGGGGTTTGGAACGTGGGCTGCTCTTCCTGCAGAGGTTGCTCCACTGCCCTATACTTTGCAATGGGCCTTTCAGGTCCTTCTCTGCCCCATTAAAGGCCACCGAGTACATGTGAGGCGGTCCCAAGCTGATGGAGACCCAGGCCCCAGGTTACCCCATGGTCCCGCATATTCATGGTCCCTACTCAGTTCGGCTTCTGCCCCTGGAGCCTTCAGCACTGACATCACACACGGCCCCAGCAGGGCTCCTTGGGGTTATATCCTCTTCCTCCAGAGATTCCCATCAGCCCCCCATGGACCCTGAGCTCTGGCAGGGTTCTGCTACCATGGCCTTCTCTCACCCCCTTCTTGGTACCTTCAGCCCCTGTGACATGGTGTAGTCTATCCCAGGAGGCTTTTTTTCTGTCCCCAGCCCTCTGGGCAGTTGGCTGGGCATGAAGGCTCTGGATCACCCTGTCATCGTTTGAGGCGTGGGCAGCCTCAAAGTCTGGGGGACGCCTCCCCTCGGGGTGTGGCGGGGGAAGGACACAGGTGTTTGGAGTCAGCCAGTCCTGGGTTCAGATCTTAGCTAGGCCTTTCATTAGCCATGTGTGACCTTGGCCAAGTTACGGCACGCGCCTGAGTCTCACCTGTACAGGGGAGAGAGGGCAGTGTGTAGCTGTCTGGGTCTCACCCAAGTAACGAGGCTAATAACCTTGGCTCTGGGCTGCCTCCCATGGACTGGCCAAGCGGTGCCTGGCTGAGCTGGTTCTTTATAAGGCGGGCTTGTTTGAAGAGGTCGGGCACAGCTGGCTTTGGACCTGAGGAAATGTGTTCTTACGGTGGCAGAGGCGCCAAGTGAGTCCCTCCCTCTGCATTGTGTCTCCCAGGCCAGCTGTCGGGATCAGGTCCCTTGGGAAGGCAGTGGGAGGGGGCTCTGGGGGCTGGCTCCACATGGCAGGCAGGAAACTCTGGGACATGGCGGCTGGTTTGCTGTTCACCGAGGCTCACGGCCCGAGCCATCCCTCAGAAGCCATCAGGCAACCATTTATCCAACCTCATGTTTTGTCTCCTTTGGCAAAAAGTGGCCATAGAACAATTAGCTGGCACCTATATGTTTCAAAGGCCGCAAACGATGCTCTCTGGAGCTCACTTGATAAGGAGAGAGGGAGGGAGGGAGGAAATGCTGGGCCCTGCAGTTAGAGCTGGCTTTGGACCCTGGCTCCCCCTCTTCCCGACTGTGAGATTTGATCTGGCAAGGAATTTGACCTCCCTGGTCCTCAGCTGCTGTGTCTGTAACATGAGGATAACCCCATCCGCCTTCTACCATCATAGTATGTAGTCAGACAGTGGGCGCATAGCACCTGGAACACCGGAGGCATGCAGCGAGCTTTGACTCACTTCTCTTTGCAAAGCACTTTTGTTGTCGGCTGTCTCCATTGGCATTAGTCCTGCCCCTGAGGTGGCCCAGGGCGGTCATTAGGCCCATTCGGTGGGTGGAGAACCCAGGCCTCCAAGAGGTGAGGCTCCTTGCTCAGCACACATAATGAAACTGCTGTGCTAATGAACGTCAGGCTTAGAACCAGAATCCACTTCTGGACTCTCAGTCCAGTGCTCTTTCCCCCAGCTTAACATAAAGTCCTGAGGGCCAAGGATAGTGCAGGGCAGTGGTTAGCACACCCAGGAGTGACACAGACCTGGACTCAAACTGAAGTGAGGATTCACTGCAACACTTGCTTGCTTCGTGACTGGTCCAGTTACCGTGCTGTGCAACACATCAGCCCCAACCTCTGTAGCTTAGATAGCAATTGTTTTAGGATTTCCTGAGGCTTCTGTGGGTCTGTGATTTGGAAGGGCTCAGTGGGCGGTTCTGGCTTTGAGGCTTCTTACGTGACTGCAGTCTGGTGGTGGCTGATGTTGAAACCTTCCCATCTCCGTTCAATATCCAGTCTGTATTCCTCCATCTGGAAGATCATCCTTCTAAGCAGAATAAAGGCAGGAGAGCTCATAATTGGAGCTAAAGGCCAGGCCTCAGGGGCCAGGACAACCTGTGTTTGGCCCTGGTTCTCCTGCGTGATTAGTGACTCTCTCTTTTTTTTTTTTTTTGTATTTTTCTGAAGCTGGAAACGGGAAGAGACAGTCAGACAGACTCCTGCATGCACCTGACTGGGATCTACCCGGCACGCCCACCAGGGGGCGACGCTCTGCCCACCAGGGGGCAATGCTCTGTTGCGACCAGAGCCACTCTAGCGCCTGGGGCAGAGGCCAAGGAGCCATCCCCAGTGTCTGGGCCATCTCTGCTCCAATGGAGCCTTGGCTGCGAGAGGGGAAGAGAGAGACAGAGAGGAAGGAGAGGGGGAGGGGTGGAGAAGCAGATGGGCGCTTCTCCTGTGTGCCCTGGCAGGGAATCGAACCCAGGACTTCTGCACGCCAGGTCGATGCTCTACCGCTGAGCCAACCGGCCAGGGCCGACTCTCTTGACCTCTGAGACCAGTCTCTTCATTTGTAAAATGGTGGCAATGATAGTGCTTGCTTCTTAGGGTTACATACGTGATTTAATATATTGTGCAATTTAATATGCATAACTTAAGGCTTACCAATTTAATATAAATATATAAAGCTCTGTCATCCTTATTACTATTTGTGTATATGTATATATGATTTATATAAATATATATATTGTATATAGTACATTTATTTATTTATTTATTTATTTATTTGTATTTTTCTGAAGCTGGAAACGGGGAGAGACAGTCAGACAGACTCCCGCATGCGCCCAACCGGGATCCACCCGGCATGCCCACCAGGGGCGACACTCTGCCCACCAGGGGGCGATGCCCTGCCCCTCCGGGGCGTCGCTCTGCCGTGACCAGAGCCACTCTAGCGCCTGGGGCAGAGGCCAAGGAGCCATCCCCAGCGCCCGGGCCATCCTTGCTCCAATGGAGCCCTGGCTGCAGGAGGGGAAGAGAGAGACAGAGAAGAAGGAGGGGGGGGTGGAGAAGCAAATGGGCGCTTCTCCTATGTGCCCTGGCCGGGAATCGAACCCGGGTCCCCTGCATGCCAGGCCGACGCTCTGCCGCTGAGCCAACCGGCCAGGGCTAGTACATTTATTAAATATATATATTTTGTATATTTATATACATTGTTATATTTATTACTGTTTTTTACTATTATTACTATTTTATTACATCATTACTATTATTGTTGTTATAAATGGAAAATCTGTCCATTGCCCAGGGGAGTCTTCATTGGCAAACCTAGAGTCCACGAAACTGAGGCTGGCCTTGAGTCCTCGCCCGCCCCTGAGGTCCTGTAGCTGTAAGAGATGATGTAGGCCATACCCAGAAAGCCTGAGTCCATTTGTCACGCTGCCCGCCGCCCATCATGACTTCACAAAAAATGACAGTAACGTTCAGAATCCAAAACAGCAACAAGGATGAGCAATGCCTGCCTTGGTCGCGTTGCTTTGCTCTTTTTCTCGGAAGGCTGGCGGGAGGTTTAATTTATTTGTCTTTCACTAAATTTGCCAGTCTACTTGCCGCTGACCCCATTGTCTAATATATGACGCAGTTAGGCCCATTTATAACCCAAGGAGGGGCCGCATCACGGGCTGCCAGTCAGCCCGGCGACTCCCTGCCTGCCGTAATAAAGGTGTCAGTCCCTGAATGGATGGCACTGTAACTTGGGGAGCCTAGAGGGGCCTGCGGGAAGAAGAGATGACAGCAGTAATGACGAGAGCCCAGCCCCCTGCTTTGCTGCTGGGGCACCCCAACATCCAGCAACCAGGACAGTCCGTCCGAAGGTAGAAGGAGGTGGCCAGACACTCCCCAAGCTGGGGCAAGACCCCACATGCTGATGGCCAGTGGGAATAGTAACAGTGATGCCATGAACATAAAGCAATGACCGTATATTCAAATGACACTTTGCGAAGTGTTTTATTATTGTCTTAAAGCTGTGGCATATGCAAAACTGCAAAGTTGTCTTCCTGTGAAAAGTGGAAACAAAATAGAAGACTATAGGATGAACAAAGGTCTCTCCTCACCCCCCAGATCCCTCGGTTCTCAAAGGTGACCATTGTTAAAGTTTAAAGGTGGAATTCATTACCAGCGGAAGAGCTGAGGTGGACACATTGCTGTTAGCTACGGTCCGTAGCTGACACGAGTGCTCACTCCTGGTGGTGTCCGTTCTGTGGGTGTTGACAAATATATAATGACATATAACCACCATGGCAGGATCACACAGGATAGTTTCACTACCCTGACAGGTTGGATTTTTTTTTTTCTGTTCAACTATTTGATTTGAAGTAATTATAGAGTCGCAGGAAGTTGGAACAACAACACATAGTAGGGTCTCATGAATTTTCCCCACGGTGGCATTGCACACAGCTTAGTATGTCATTAACACCAGGAAATCGACACGGGGGTATTACCGTAACTATACCAGTGGTGTTCTACCTTTTTATACTTGGGGACCAGTGAGAATAGGAGAATTATTTCGGGGACCACTAAGGCAGAAATCACTTGAGCAAAAGTGATTTCAGTTAAGATCATTAGGTCTATAATCTTCATACAACATCAGGGTGATTAACTCTGTCGTGGACTGGCATGAAATTTATGGCAGACCAGTCCACAGACCAGCGGTTGAAAAACACTGAAAAGTCTAATGGCGTTTAGCTACACCTATGCACATATCTAATATTTGATTGCTATTTTTACATGAATGGGTCCACACTATCTCCATTTCTATGCCCTTTGCTTTTTTTTTTCATCTCACAGTGTGTCTTTGACCTCATCGCCCTCCGGGTCATAGTTGCGTCCCTAGTTCTTCATATTGAAGGCCAGAGCTCACCTAGATTGGGTGAGCATCCATCATCGTAGTCCTGTGATCATTCAGGTTGTTTCCTGCTTTTTGGTGTTCTAAACCACGCCACATGGAACATCCTTGGATGAGGAGGTTATGCACATGAGTGAGCATTTTGGAGCATGGTTTTCTGGACATGGAACCGTGGGGTCAAAGGTTTAACATTTCCATGAATGCAGTCCAGTTCACCTCCTTGGGTATTTACACGGGTTGGCGCACTTAACCCTCACCAGCCTATGGGGATGGTACTGCTGTTATCATTCCTGTTTGCAGGTGGGGAAGCCAGTGCTCAGAGAAGTGAAGCCACTGACTCAGAGTCACACAGCTCTGAGTGGCACACAGCTGGACCTTCTGCCTGCCATGCGCTGTGTCACTGAGGGTCAGAGGAAGGTGTGGCACTTCAAAATGGACCTGCAGTCTCCACTTGGGGGCTGCCATCTCTGTCCACTACTCCAAAACAGACGCTTGGCCTATCCCTTCTTTTCTTCTCTGAGCTCACGTTTGTGCCCATACGTGAAGCATGCACGGCTTGGGGGAGCAGAGGCCAGTCCTCCATCTGGCGGCTGGCAGTTTCTTGCTGCCACTCAACCCTGTGACTCACTCGCCTGCCATCAACAGGGGCTTCTCCGTTCCGTCCCACACCCCCAGCTGCTTCCTGCATCTAACGAGACAAACTGCACACTTGCCACAGGTGTTCAGAGCTCAGAACACACGTGCCTCCACTCCTTTCCTTGGGAATGCTGATTGGGGCTGGTGTCTGGGCCCCAGCTAGTGGGACCAGCCTCGCTTATTTCTTCAGGGTCTGGGTTGAGAGATATCAAGAGCCATTCAGTCAGGAGGAGCAGGACAGCTGTGGTCTGGGCGTAGATGGCTCCTCTGTGCAGGGAGCCTTGGATGGCAAACCCAACTTTGTCGAGGCTCCGCCTGCTCAGGGAAGACTTCCCTGCATGATGGCAGGAGCCAGGGATGATTTCCCATCTGCCTGGCCCCAGGGACCTCCCTGCAGGGGTGGAGAGTCCATGTGCTGAGAAGGGGCTGAGACCGGCAGGCCTGAGTCCCCTCTTTGTACAGGGCAGGGGCCGAGGCCCAGAGAGGGGAAGGCACTTGCTCAGGGTCACACAGCGAGGCTGGAGGGGAGGTGGGACTAGATTCTCAGTCTCTGAACCCCTGGGTCATTGCTGTGTTTATTCTGCTTAGCCCCCTCTTTTCTCTCCTCATCACCTTCCTCCCCTCTTCCCTCATTTTTTTTTCTTTTTCTCTCCTTTTCCCCTTCCTTTCTGTCTCCCCTATTCTCTCTCTCTCCATTTCCTCCTTCTCTCCTTCTTCCTGGTCTCTCTTCTGGACCTACTGGATGGCAGGTCCTCAGCTTCCTTGGGACACCAACCTCAATTTTTATGACACATTCGCAGTCTGAGCAAAGGGGATCAAACCAGACAAGTGCACTGGTGATGTGCAGAGAAAATTCTAGGCAGGAGACAGCCAACATTCAGAATGTTCAGCCTCTCCCAAGGGGTGCCAGGGCCTGGGGCCCTTGAGCTGAAGCTCCAACACTGAGGAAAACCTGGGGAAGGTGCTCCAGGCAGAGGAACTGGGTGAGCAAAGAGGCGTGGTGGCGTGAGCAAGGCCTGGGGACTGTGTTCCCATCTGCAAAGCACCAACCTAAAGACCCCTGCTCTGGCCCCGGGGGGTTGAAACGGGGCTCTGATTAAGAGAGGATTTGCACTCAGCCCTACGACCTGGAGATTTCATTGATCTGTCCTCGGACCCAGCAGCCCTGCGGCCTGTCCTCGCCTGGGCCCTCCCCACCCGCCTGCCTCCTTGTGGGCCACAAGCCCCGCGGCCTTTGCCCTCCCCCAGCTGCTGGCTTGGCTCCCTGCCTGGCAACGCTGCAGCCAGGTCTATTCGGGGCCACAAGCAAGGATTTAGTCTGTGTTTTCTAAGCATATTGAATTCATTCATTAGGCTGGAATGGCTGCTCTTGGACATAAACAATTATATTAAGAAAAGCCACAAAGCCCCGAAGTGACTGATGCTAGAAGGAGGCACTCTCTGGCAGCCCCGTGCCTTAGGAGGGTGGGGTAGGATGATTAGAACAAAGGAGGGGACCAGGTTTTAGGTTGGCCAAGTCACTCCCTTTGTGGCTGGCCCGATGAAATCCTCTCTCTTCTTCCTGGCCTCTGTTTCCATAAATAATAAGAGCAGGTAACATTCATTCAGTGTTGACTACTGGGCACTGTCTATAAGAGCTTTGGCATCCCATCTATCCCATGGAGTAGATGCTATGATCCCATTTTATAGATGAGGAAACTGAGGCTCAGAGAGGGGAAAGGACATGCCTAATTGGGGGGACTAGTGCTCTCTGGAGTCTGTTTCTGCCTTGATTACCAGAGAATCCATTAGCCTGTTGTTGGGGGGGACACAGCAATTGCTCAGTGAAAACTCCAGTGTGAATGTCTGGACAATGATGAAGGTAAGATGATGGTGATGATGGTGAGGATGATGGTGGTAATGGGATTATTAACTGTTACTATTTACTGAGCATCCACTCTCTGCCCGGCATGATTTTAACTGCCTTGCATCGATTATTCTTTGTAATCCTCATAACCCTACGTGTAGGTTTTACCCATTTTATGGATCAGTCAATGAAGGCTCAGAGAGTCAATGAAGGCTAAGGTCATGGACTTGGAAAGGGGAGTAGCCCAATTTTGGACTGAAGAGCCTGCCCCCCTATCCTTTATGCCATGGTATGTTGCATGGTCCAAGGCGTCATCAATAAATGGAATTAGTAATTGTACCTTTTTGTATGGTTGTTACATTGACAAGGTTAAGTGCTTGGCACAAGGTCAAGCATTCGGTGAGCACTCAGGAAACACCAGCTATGATTGGACTTTCCTTGGCCCCAGGAAATAGCATCAAAGGGAGCAGTTAGGTAGATTGATTGACCCCTCCTCAGCCTTCCTTAGTGAGGGACACTTGAATGTGGAAGGAGCAATGGGCTGGGGCCAGGCAGGGCTGGGTTTGGCCCTGGCTTCTGCCTTGCTAGCTGTGTGACCTCAGGCATGTCATTCACAGACTTGCTGCTGGGGTTGCCATTCACAGACATCCCCAAGCCTTTGCTCCTGCAGTTCCCCCTGAGTGATGGTGACCCCCTCTGGCTGAGGTCTCCCTGATGACTGCTCCTCAAGCTTGGATCACATGCTCTGGGGACCCTCCCTGGCAGCTCCACACTGAATGTCATGTTTTCTCTTGAAAATGACCCTTTGGGAGAGGAGCCACCCCATTTTACAGATACAGAAACCGAGGCTTAGAGAAATAAGATCAGATTAGTTCAGGCAACCCCTACCCCGGCTCCCCTCTCTTGATAAATTTCCAGCGCACATTGGCATCCTCAAAGCTCTGGAAGTCTTGCAGGAAAGCAGCCCATTTTGCTCGATTTAATCCGATGCTGCCCCAGCTGATTCTCCCAGCAAGCCCTCTTTTTTCCAGAACAGCTGTTCATATTCCCCAGAGCATTGGGAACGGTCTCTGTACTGTCTTGCCAGCTGTTAGGGTGTGGGCAGTGATTCTTGTTGGGTTATGAGGAACTCAGCAGCAATTTATAGATGCTTGTTGATCAGGCCTTGCAGGGAGCATTGACTGTGCAGATGAGCAGAGGCCCTCGGGCAGATGATAATAACTTTGTCCCGGGCCAGGCAGGCGGAACAATATGCCCAGGTTTGTGGGGCAGCATGGTACCTGGGGGCGGTGAGAACAGGAAGGAGCCAAAAGAAGCAGGAAGTGACTTGAAATCCCGGCCTCTTAAAGGAGTTACATTTTCCAATAGAACTTTCCTGGATGTCCCTGGGCTGAAACCTGAATGCGATTATAATTATGAGTTGACATTTATTGGGCACATTGCTAAGCATTCTGCACAGATGACCTCATTGAGGCTTCGTGTGAACTCAGTGGGGGTCGAGTCCCATTTTACAGCAGAGGAAACAGGGTCAAGGGGGCAACATGACTTCCCCAGCACCGCCCCGCTGTAAGCAGGGGCGGTGGGATTTGTACCCGGCGGTCTGTCTGTGGAGAGCCGCTTTTCCTTGTAGTGTCTGCAGCCTCCTAGTCTTATCTCTTCCCTGCACGTGGCCCCCTTCTTCACAGGTCTCGGAATTGTAAACCTCAGTGTGAGCAACTGTGAGCCAGATGCACCAGCATTATAAATAAGTCACATAATGTTCAGTAATTCAGCAACAGCACAGCTATTGTTGGAAAGAGAAATAACTTTGTTATTAATAAATGCAGGAGGCCACTGTAATTGATAGCAATTGAACTCATGGAGCACAGGGGAAAAACAGTCATGTTATTTTCTTCCCCTCTCTCTTTCTTTGTATTGAGCATAAAGAGGAAAGAAACCCTGCCTTTGCGGGTGTATTTGAGCAGCTCCGAAACTGAAGTGCCATTACTTCCCCTTGCTCCTTTATTCTTCCTGTCTCTTATTTCTCCTTTGTTCATTCCCTCTGTTCAAATCCCAGCCCGCCTCTTACTGGCGGAGTGATCTTGGACATCTCGCCTGGTTAGTTGAAGGCACTTTCAGCTAAACCAGTATTTTCTAAACTAATGTGTCATGGGACACTGGACCTGCTAGATACACTATCAATGCATTCTTAGGCCAGATAAGTCTGAGGCGAACATGCTCTTCTTGGAGATTGTTAAGATATACTTCAAAGGCTCTGACAAGTCTTGCATTTAAGAAACTTGTTTCACCAAGCAATGACAAAAAATATGATACAGCGTCCATTTTCCCCAATATCACTAGTGAATACTCCATGAAACAACTGCTACGAGGAGCCCCGATGTGTGTCCGCTCTGCCTCACTCCACACCCTTCCTGTCACGAGCAGAGTCTTAGACTCAGCCCTGCCCTGGCCAGCACACGGGCTGGACCGAGCCAGGCCTCACCCCAGACGCGCAGGTGGCTTCTGAGGAACAGACAGAGACACAAAGACGGAACAGTGAAGCAAGACCTTGGCTCCCTTTCAGCGAACCTTCATTTGGCCTGAGTAATTCAAGGGAAAAGTAAACCAAACCTTACTAAGAGTGGTCAGTCTCTGAAGGCCCTCTCTCAGCCTTAGCACCTTAGATGGGTGCAGCTGCTGAGACAAGAGTTCAAGAGCAAGACGTTTATGTGGGAGGTGATCCCAGGTAGCACCAGAAGGGGTGTGAGGAAGGGAAGTGGGAAAGGAAGGCAGCCACAAAGGACAAAGGGTCAAGCCAGCTACCACTTTGGGCAGCTGAGGCTCAATCCCTCTGGGGACCTCTGGAGGACAGCATAGAGCAAGCTCGCTGAGTTATCCCATTGAAAGGGTGTTGTCTTCAGTCTCTGGTTGAAGGCTGCGGATGTTAATTCTTTGGCATTTGGAGCCTGCCCTATGCATGAACAAATACCGGTATGAAAGAATGCCCTCAGCACTAAGAAGCACAGGAAGGACCAGGGGGCTGTGTGGTGGAGCAGTGAGCTCGGTTCCAAGTCCACCCCACCATGTTGTCATCAGAAATCTGTCCCTATTTCCTTTGGACTTGACTTATAGCCATGTATATGGTCAAGTACAGTTTAAAATGGAATGCTCAGAGGTACCAGAGCTGCCCCTAACCCTGTACCACTTTCCTTGGGGTCAGGAAACCTACATTCAAGTTCTAGAGCAGTTATTTATGTGCTGTGTGACTTAGCACAGGGCAGAGTCCCTTTCTGTGTCTCAGTGACTTCTGCTACAGAATCCGGCTTCACAACACTCAGCACGCAGATCTTTCAGGGCAGTTGGGAGATCAGCCAAGGTCACACAACATCCTCCCCCTCAGTGTAGACACGCTCAGGCATGCGTCTTCCACACACGAACCCATGAAGAATTAGAATTGTTATTTGCAAATAATTTTAAAATATGGCGCAGATTCAAGGGTGGGCAGTCCTGTCATATAGCATTGTACTTCTATAAATCCTGACATAATTGCAAAGGGAAGGCGAGGCCAGTGGTTACAGAGACATATTTTTTTATATGTCATGGCCCCTCAAGGCAAGCTGCCTGTTTCCACCAGAGGGAAAGCTTGCTGAGTGAGGTTGTGGAAGTGTGCTACCACACTGCACATTACGGGCAACTTAAGAGCTTCTCAAGGGAAATTTTAACGGCACTTGATTTTTTCACCTCAACCTCTGGCTTTAGAATGACCGCCCCCTTGTGAGAGGAGGCCCCTCCCTATAACACCATGGTTAGGGTCTTGAGTGCTGGAGCCAGGAGGCTTGAGTTCAAATCCTGCCTCTGCTGCTTACCAGCTGCATGACCCTGGAAAGTCATCCTCCCTGAGGCTCCGTTTTCTCTTAGGTCAAGTGGAGATGTTACTGCTGAGCTTGTAGGACTGTGAGGAACATACCCACTGTGTGTTCTGTATGTGCTGCTCGGCTGATCTGAGAACATTAAAGTCGCTTCTGTGACACTGATGGGCATTTCTGATTCTTTTTCTTCGTTGGGTGAGACAGAGAAGGGTCATCATCACAAGTCCTATGTGAGACATGCAGAAGAAGAGGTGGAGGGTCCCTAGGTCGCACGGAGGAAAGCCCATTACAGAGCCGAGCCGCGTGTGAAGGAAGTTAGAGGAACCCGTGGGTTGGATTTAATGCACTGACCAGCCTCCGGGGACCTGCTTAGCATGTTTGGAAATATCTCCCTTAAATCAGGGAGGATTCAAAGAGTCCTGCTGAGTCCCTTCACTGCTCCTTTTTTCAGACACAGGTGCTGTCAGTTGCCTTCAGGACTTCTCTCCAGCCCCAGGGGGCGATGGAAGGCCACTGCCGGGGGGCCCGGGAGGCTGTTTTAGAGCCGCAGTGTGGGGGTGCAGGAGAGGGACAGGACAGCGCCCACCTAGACGGTTACCACTTATTTAATTTGCCTCCAACCTCCAGCACAGGAAGAAGAAAGTCTCATTCAGGGCTCATAGCCTTTAATGCCTCTCTTTTATTTTTATCAAAGAGGGCAGACCTCTTGCTCCCAGGTAAGTGCATCTAATTAGATTCTAATGATATTTTTGTGCTCATGTTGTACTTATTTCTACTTTCTATTTGTGACAAGTGATAATGGAATTGCTTTGCAAACTGGCCCCCTGTACACAGAAGGCGAGGAGAGACAGAGGAGAGAGGCAGACACTCCAGATGGGCAGGTGGTTGGTTTAATAAGCAAGCGGCCCTGTCTGTGGGCTGTGTCTCCAAGACGAATAGATCTCCGAACACACCTGCAAGAATCTTAAATGTTTCTCTAGTGGCCTTAGGAGTTTGGTCATGTGTTCAGTCCAGATGGTCTCATCCACACCTCACTCTCTCAAGGCTGGGCCCTTGGAACAGCTCCTCGTGTGAAGACTGGGGACAGTGTGTGTGGGGGGAGGGGAGGGCAGAGGAACCTTCTAAGGAGAGGGCGGGGCTGAGGAGCTTCCCATTGCCCGGGTCCCACTCATGGGAATCGGTGGTCACAGTCTGTGAATGACCTTCTCCAACAAATGGGTTATGGGTTCTCATTTAAGACAGTACTGCTATACCATTTCCTTTAATAACATATTTAAGTGAAAAAGATAGCTGAGTCCATTTAGAAGAAAGTCCTAGGTAGAGTCACAAGGATATGGAAAATTTCCTAAAGGTGGTATTGGAAGGATTGACTTTGGGGAAATAGTTCTTTCACTTATTATCAGTCTGATGTCTAGTGATTTCTCTAGGTCAGTTTTTCTCATTTATAAAGTGGGAATGATAAGACTGCTTTCTGGGACTCTTGTGAAGTTTTGATGATGATGATGATAACTACAACTAACATGCAGTGAGCTTTTCCTACGTGTCAAAACAGGAATTCTAACACAGACATTATAACTACAAAAACAATGAGCTGCACAATGATTACATGATGAAAAAATGGGATAAATGAGCAGTAACTGTTATCATCACCACCATCATTATCACCTTCTTTATCACTTTTGAAAGTGGCAGGACTTATTTTTTTAAAATTTTTTTTTGTATTTTTCTGAAGGTGGAAACGGGGAGGCAGTCAGATAGGCTCCCTCATGCGCCCGACTGGGATCCACCCGGCATGCCCACCAGGGGGCGATGCTCTGCCCATCTGGGCATTGATCTGTTGTGACCAGAGTCATTCTAGTGCCTGAGGCAGAGGCCACAGAGCCATCCTCAGCACCCGGGCCAACTTTGCTCCAATGGAGCCTTGGCTGCGGGAGGGGAAGAGAGAGACAGAGAGGAAGGAGAGAGGGAGGGGTGGAGAAGCAGATGGGCGCTTCTCCTGTGTGCCCTGGCTGGGAATCGAACCCGGGACTCCTGCACACCAGGTCGATGCTCTACCACTGAGCCAACCGGCCAGGGCCAGGACTTTTTTTTTTTAATAGCCATGTTACCTCTCTGAATATTAGTTTCTTCATCTATAAAATAGGAATAATCTGTAACATGCAGCTACTAAGTGAGGCTCTTGTCATGATCAGTGCTGAGTCTCAGGCGATAGGAAGACCTCAACAAGAAGCAGCGATCTGTGGCCCCTGAGTGACCGGGGCCAGAGCTCCTCCTCTTCAGGTGGCGTCAAAGTCCCAGACGATGTCTTTTTCCCTGTCTCTACTTTTGACTTAAACCAGATGTGTCCTTCGAGGTGCGGCCCTCCTGATCTCTTTCTGATGGACTGTGAAATCTCTGTTGGCAGCTGAGGTTCTTATTTCAAAGAAGGAACCACATTCATGGGAACATCAGATATGGGAGAAAATTATTTAACGACAACTTGTTATTTGTTTTTAATAAATCATTTATTTCTTTTTATACTTGGATTAAAAAATTTGAACAAAATTTCTACTCAAAATTTGTAGAAAATTGGGAAAAATACAGAATCCCCATACTTAGCTGTGACTGTTAATATTTGGATGTATCTTCTTTTTATTATTTATTTATAGCAGTTGAGAGTGATTTACATAGTTTACATCAGTCCGTGGTGTGGTTTTCTAGTTTGCTCTTCTGTTAACATTAGACTGTACACATTGTCTATGTTGTACAATGTCTTCATTGCTGATCTTCAGTGTCCTTACAATAGTCCATAGAGTGGCTTCCCATTGCTTCTTCAACCTGATATAGTTCCTCCCTCCCCTCTGTACATTTTAGCCACCTGACCTTTTTGGTGTCTCTCTAATACATCATGCTCATTCCTGCCTCAGGGCCTTTGCACTGCCTCCTCTTTCTGCCTCTAGAGCTTTTCCTTGTTCTTTATGTGACCAGCTCCTTCTCACCTTTCATAACCCAGTTCCGATACCACATCCTCAGATAAAGCCCTCTATGATCACCAGGAGCCATAGCAACTTCTTTGGTCTCTCTTGATCTCATCACCCTGTTTTATTTTATTAAAGAAAAAAATAATAATTTTATCATCTGAAATTAATCTTACTATCTATTAGTTTACCTGTTTATTGTTTCATTCCCTCATAGACTGTGAGCTCCATGAGGACAGGCATCTCATCTGTCTTGGTCATTATTGATTTCCCAGCACCTGTCACAGTGTAGGAGCTCAATACATATGCACTGAATAAGTGGGCAGCTGGTTAAAGGGTTGCACTGTGGCTGAGTGGCTAGTTGAATGGATAGGTAGGTGGGCGGCAGAGGTGGTGAATGGGTGGGTGGATAGATAAGTGAACATGTGGGTGGATAAATCATACTTTTACTAACCATTCCCCAATTCCACATTTGGAGTGTTCCCCATGATATTTTTAATTACTTTCAAAAAGTGAACAATGCAATGGCATGGAAACAGAATCAACATGTCTCTTGGGAAATCTGACCCTGTCCCATGGGCCATCTGCGAGGAGCCCAGGCCTGGGCGGGTAATTCAGTCTTCTGCTCAGGGTAAGATGCCTGGGTGGTGGGAGGTGGTGAGAGAGTCTCCCAGGTTCTCTTGGATGTCCAGAACCTCACTGCCATATTCGGTTCATTCCTTGTGCAGTGGGCCGGAAGCAGTTTATGCGGTTTGAGTGGGCAAACCACGCAGCTGAGGCCCTGGGCTGTGAGTATGAGGAGCTGAACACGGCCACCTTCAAGCACCACCTGCGGCAGATCATTGAGCAAGTGACATCTGGGCCAAGCCGACGGGCCCTTGAGGATGAGGAGACCAGCTCAGGTATGGAAGTGCTGCCACTCTGAATGGGCTGGGTCCCCACTGGCTTGTGGGGACATACCAGTATTCCCTCACCTATTCATTGTGGATTTAATGAGGGTCTATTATATGCAGACCTTCTAGGTGCAAAGGAAGCCACTGTGGGTGGACGTGGACATGGCTCTTACCTGCACGGTGCTTGTGGTCAGATAGTTAGCTCTGCCAGTGGCCATGAGGGCTGAGGGGAAGGGACACTGTAGGAGGATGGCTGGAGCAGCTAGGAGGATGGTAGGAGGTGGCATCGTGGAACAGGTGTGGTCAGTCCATGTGCAAGTCTGTAAACCAGGGTTTCTATTCTAAGATTGATGAGAAGCCAGGGAGGGGCTCGAACAGAGGAAAGGCATGGTTTGACTTGCTCTCCATGGCGCACAGCCTGGAGGGAGGTTGGGAATGAGAGGGAGAAGGGAGAGCGCTTAGGAACCTTATGCCAATCACCGGGTGAGAGGATGGTGGTTGGACAAGGGAAGTGGCAGTAGAGATGAGACAAGGTGAATGTGTTCAGAGTCAGGTTGACAAATAGAGATGATGGCATAAACCCCGGGGGAAAGTGAGGGACCGGAACGGCTTCTAAGGATTTGGCCTAAGCAGCTGGAGGAATGGAGGTGCTTTGAACTGGTGTAGGGGGAGAGCTTTGTGCTGCACCTGCTGACGGGGGTTTGCTGAGTCCCAAGTCTGCAGCCTCCGTTGGCCAGATGCTGTGGCCTCAGAGAGTGAGGGCAGAGACCTCGGGGCCTCTGAGAACTCTCTAGGAGCGGCTCTCCTGGAGTCCGCAGTCGCGAGTTAATGGATCCAAGATTGTTTGGGGTTGTGGTTTTGGGTCCCATTTCTTTTTTTTTTAAGATTTCTATTTTTAAAAAATTTTTTTAAATTTTATTTATTCATTTTAGAGAGGAGAGAGAAAGGGAGAGAGACAGACAGAGAGACAGAGAGAGAGGAGAGAGAGACAGAGAGAGAAGGTGGGGAGGAGCTGGAAGCATCAACTCCCATATGTGCCTTGACCAGGCAAGTCCAGGGTTTCGAACTGGCAACCTCAGCATTTCCAAGTCAATGCTTTATCCACTGCGCCACCACAGGTCAGGCACGGGGCCCATTTCTTAGAGGCTGCTTAGATCATCAGAGCTGCTTCACCCTCTAGGGACTTGAGCTTGATGGCTACTGTCACTTATCCCACTGGCCTTTCATGTTTTCTTCTAGGTCTAAGTGTGAGCTGTTGTCTACCTATAGTTACACCTGCTATCTGACACTCCTCCACACATGCACATACCTATGCATACATGTGCACAACACATAGCATGCACATACACACTGCACACATGTACATGCATGCACATACCACATATCTGCAGGCACGTGCTACATCTACATGGGACATGTATATGCATAGACATACACTTCACACATACATAAACATGATAGACATGCAGGCACCACACAGATGTGCACGGGCACATGTACAGATAGATACATGCACATATGTACACACACAAATACCACACACATGCACATGGATACACACTACACATGCACAGATACATGCATATACCTCACACATTCACAAATGTGTTCAAGACATATACCACCTACATGTACACAGACACACACAGCACAAAAATGTGCACACACATACGCACACACACAGAAGCTCAGCTATGTGCACACACCACTCTGTGAGTCTGAGTCAGCCTCTCAGGCTGAGGTCTCCAGGGTAGATGTTAAGCAGGCAGGGGACTGGCAGGTTTAGGAGAGATGCAGGGAGGCTGTGGGTTGCCTAGCAACGGCCCAGGTTGGGGGTGAAGCTAAAGGAGGGATGGGAAATGCTTCGGGGCTGCAGCAGGCTGTCTGGAATGTACAAGCAGGAGTGTTTCCCCAGGCACCGGTGTGCGTGTAGATTTGGAAATTGTGCTTCCAATTCTGTGCGTGAAACCAGAAGCCTAAAGGGTCAGGATTTGGGATCTGACACCTGCCCTGTCCCCCCACTCCTCAGCCCACTTTGTTGAGTTCACGCTAACCAAAGCTAGCTGTTTTAATGGGACCAATGAGTGTGTGTGCGCGTGTGCGTGTGTGTGTGCCTATGTGCACGTGTGTGTGTGTTTAAACACAATTGAGACTGCAACTATCCTAATAGCTTTGTAAGCTTTTTTATTCCTCCTTAACATGACAGGTAGGTGCGTTTTCATCTCATTCAGTATTCTTCTATGCCTGTTTTTAAGCATTCCTTTGTATGGATGGACCACAAATTATCTCACCATTTGCTATTGTTGGATGTTTAAGCTGTTCTGAAAAGGTGGTTTTTGCCAGTTTGATCAACAATTGGGGGAATGCTTGTACCAGAAATCTTTGTTTCTCTGAATATTTCATTAGAATAAAAGCCTAAGAGTGAAATTATTAAGTCAAAGTACATGAACATTTTATGCTTCTGACGTAAAACTGCCAAGTTTCCCTCCAGAAAGAGGGAGCAACAAGCATTTACAGAGTGCCCACTCTGGGTCAGGGGATTTCGGAGCCGACACACCCACAGACCATCCCCGTCCTCGGGGCACTCCCAGCCGCCGTGGGGGGACACACGAGTAAATAAAATAACCACACACAGAAAGACAGGCTGTAGTCAGGGCTAGAAAAGGAGGGTAGGCTTGTCCTTCTGTGTCTGGCTTGGTTCACTTAACCTAACACCCTCAAAATTCACCCACGTTGCAGCAAATGGCACATTTGAATAATATACTACACAATCCCACTTGTATCAGAAATCTGAAAAAGTCAAAGTCATGGAAGCAGAGAGTAGAGTGGCGGTTACCAGGGCTGGAGGGAGGGGAAATGGGAGATGCTGGTCAGTCAGTATGGAGTTTCTCTTATTCAGGATGAATAAATCCAAGAGAGCGGAGGACTGAGTAGATGAATGAGATGATCAATAGAGGAGTAAGTCCTACAGTTAGCAATGCTGTATTATGTAATTAAAATTTTTATAGGGTAAATCTTACGTTACCTATTCTTATAACATACACACACAAAGAGGTAGGGAGGAAACTTTATTTATTTATTATTATTTTTTTAAGTGATAGGAGGGGTGATAGACTCCTGCATGTGCCCCGACTGGGTTCCACCTGGCAATCCCTGTCTGGGGCCAATACTCAAATCAACAGAGCTATCCTCAGTGCCTGAGGGCGACGCTCGAACCAATTGAGCCACTGGCTGAGGGAGGGGAAGAGGGAATGGAGAGGGGGAACAGAAGGGGAAGAGAAGCAGACGGTTGCTTCTCATGTGTGTCCTGACTGGGGATTGAACTCGGGACATCTGTACATCAGAGCAACTCTAACCCCTGAGCCAACTGGCCAGGGCTGGGAGAAAACTTTTAGAGATGATGGTTATGTTTATGGTGATGATACTTATTGTACAACTCATCAGAGTATATATAATAAATAGGTGGGTACAGCTTTTTGTATGTCAGTTATACCTCAATAAAAAATTAATTTAAAAAAAGAAGCAAGAAAGAGCTAGGCATTGGCTTATTGCAGTGGTGGTCAAGGCAGGCTTCCCTGAGGAGGTGACATTGGGCTGAGCCCTAAGGGATGAGCAGGAGAGCATGTTGCAGAGGAGGTAGGACTAGGTTATGTAGGACCCTCGAGGTCCTGATAAGACACTCGATCTTCGTTCTAAGAACATGGGTATGTAATTTCAGGGGGGCGGGGAGAGATGTGTATGAGGGAGGGGGGTTCTCTAAGGCCAGTAGTGATGTCTCTGGACTGATGTCCCAGGCAAGGTCCTGACCTTTTCTTCTTTCCAACTCCAGGGCTCAAGATGACGGGCGTAGAGTGTGTGGAAGGGATGGCCTCGGGTCTGTACCAAGAACTGTTTGCCGCCGTGGTCTCACTCATCAACAGGTAACTGCAGCCATTCCTGGGCACATGGTCAGCCTCTCTGCAGGCATGTGAATGAGTCCAAGCATGGGCAGTTAAGCAGAGTAGGGCTTTTTTTTTTTTTTTTAATGCTGGAGAGTGGATTTTCTAGTTGCAGAATACTGTGTTGAAATTTCACCTTGGCTACCTCTCTGATCTCTTCTTCTGCATTTGTAAAATAGCTCTATCCTCCAGCATCATTGAGAGAATTAAAAGAAATAATGAAATTAAATAACTCTTCCTAATTATGATGCTAAATACCAACAATTGAGACTAATGATTTGGGGGCACCAACTTAGGGCAGGGGCCTGCACTGATTGCTTCATTAGCATCATTTACTATTCCCATCAGACCATTGTATGGATGTGATAACTGAGGCAGAGAGGTGCAGCTGGGATGCAAACACAGTGCTGTACTACCCCCTCCTACCTTCGAGTTTCCCTGAAATGCTCTCATCCATTTATTTTTCTAAAATTTCCACTGGGAATGGGGAGGAACCAGAGGGGAGTTTCTGAGAGGGCCAGGATGCGTCTTTGAAATGTGTCTGCCTCTGCGGGGCTGCAGGCTCAGGAGCCCGTGGTTTCTATCCTGGTGAGCCAGCTCCAGCCCATCCTTGGAAACCTTTAAGCAATTCCAGCAGTGTGGACCCAGAACCTCGGCAAGGCCCTCCCTCCTCCGTGAAAGCAGGAAGCGTAATTAGGCTTCTGATATCCTGCAGGGGTCTCAAACTCGGGGCCCACGGGCTGCATGCGGCCCGCCCACCAATTTTGTGCGGCCTGCAGACTGGCCCGAAGACTAATCCACGAAGTTTGATTAGTCTGCGGGCCGCACAAAATTGGTGGGCGGGCCGCACGGCCGCGAGTTTGAGACCCCTGTAAGGGGATGAGGCTTGTGTGTAGCAACGAGCAGCCAGGGTTCTCCAATGGCACCAGGACACAGAATTCATTCCCTCTCTTGCTCCTGGAATAATTACCATCTGAGACCATATTAGTGGAAACCAAGGGGATTGTGTTCACTCAGAGCGAGGAGCGCTGGGGGTGGAAAAGGAACTGCTGACCCGAGGAAGCTGCCTCAGCCCACGGAGGGCAGTTGCTTCACGGTTTTGTTCATAAAATGGGTACATTGATGGGTGCATTGGGGATAACAATACCCACTGCCACCATCCGTCAGCACCTAGTAGGCGTCTGACTTTCCAAGTGTTAAGTAACTTACTTAACTGGCCCCAGTGTACATATGGAAAACCTTGGCAAGTGATGGGGAAGAGAGGAGGTTCAAACTAAGGGCCCTTCAAAGCGTATGCCGATCACGCTACTGATAAGAGCAGATAGCGTTTACCAAGCACTTACCATGTGGCAGCCCATGTAGAGCTATCACACCCAACCAGCCCAGCAGCTCTCTGAGGTCGGCTCCGTCATTATCTCTTTCATGGCTGGCTCAGAGAGGTTGGGCAACTTTCCCAAGACATGCAGCTCCACAGGTGCAGAGGGCCGGAGCCCACATGTGACTGTCTCCCAAGTCCCTTACCTCTTGCATTTTAGATGTAAACAATCTGTCCACCTGGATAGATTCATTGAGAGGATCTAAAGAGGTGATGGCTTGAAGGAACTTTGTAAACTAAGGCACTGAACAAAATTGTTTTTCTATTGCAATGTGTCACTAAGAAAGAAAAGGAGGCTCTAGTTTTAACTTTCTAGCCAATTTGCCACGTGACCTTAAGCAAGTCATTTTTCCACACTGGGCCTGGTGGGAGAGAACATTTCCCGAAGGCCAGATGTGTCCATGTTGGCACTTGCCAAACTTGAACTCCTTTGATTCTTACTTACCGTAGGACTGGGATCACTCTACTCATTTCTACCATCATTAGCAGTTGGGAAAATCATGCTCAGAGAGGTTAATTCACTTACCTGAGGTCACACAGCCTGTACATGGTGAGCCTGGTTTTGAAAGTAGATCTGCTGGATTTCCAAACCCACCCAAGCATGTGGTCTCAGTGTCTCCCTCTCTGTGAATGGGAGGCTTTGATCCCCGGGCTCTATCATGCCATGTCATCTCAGAGCCTCTCCCCTTTCTCCTCAGATCTTTCTCCTCCCACCACCTCTCAATGGCCTCCATCACGGTGGTGGACTCTCCGGGCTTTCAAAACCCCCGGCACCAGGGCAAGGACCGGGCTGCCACCTTCGAGGAGCTGTGTCACAATTACGCTCAGGAGCGCCTGCAGCTGCTTTTCTACCAGCGGACCTTTGTCTCCACGCTAGACCGATACCGGGAGGTACAGCTGGGCAGAGCGGGGCCTTCCCCCGGGTGCGGCAGAGGGTGTGAGGCCAGACAGGGCACAGGGCCTGGGCCTCCAGTAACCTTCGGCTTCATCCTGTTTGTTCATCACTAAACAGAACCCTAACTCCAGGCCTGGCCTCTGCCACCCCACATCTCCCTCTTTCTCCAGCCTCTGTCCACGGCCCCCTGCACCCTGCAGTCCAGAAACACCAAGGAATTTGGTTCTCCCCGGCCTGGCTCCCACAGCTGCCCCTCTTTGGGATGCCCTGTGCCTCCTTGCCCACGCCACCCTAGCTGGCTTCTCCTCTCACAGTTAGCCTGCACCTTCCCTGCTGTGGAAAGCCCGTCACGCTGGTTGTGGGGTGAAAGCGGTGGGCTTGCTCTTTGGATCCTAACAGGGCAGTATTTAACAAAGCAGCAGATGCAGTACCCTTCCGGGAGGCACCCTGGAGAAACTGTGTGCAAACTAGGAAATGCATGCAGGCGTATTCCTGCCAGCCCTTCTTTTCTTATTTTTTTTTAATAAAGTTTAATTTGAAATCTAACATTTACACAAGAAAAGTACACAAATTATAAGTGTATTGCTCAATGGGTTTCTCCGAACACACTCATGCATCTACTACCCACTTGGAAAGTGGACCACTGCCAGTACCCCGGATATGTGCCCCCACCTTCCCCTTTGACTCCAGCAAGTTCTAATGGCAAATATTAGAAATGACTCTATTAGTTTCCAATAGATAATGGGTATTAATATTCTGGCCATTTCTTTGGTTGGAGCCCACACACAGCAATGCACATAAAAGCATCCACGTGGATAAATCTTAAGGAAAAGACCTTGATGAGACCTGGGGTCTGACTCTAACTCTGTCACTCACTGGCTGTGTGGCCTTAGGAAAGTCACCCACCCTCTCTGATCTTTGATTTTTTTTTTTTTACATGTAAAATAGAAATAATATTTCAGTATCAGTTACCATTTGCCATAATCACGCGACCTAATAAACTACCTGAAAACGCAGTGGCTTTAAAAATCACCCTTTGTTATTGCTTTCCATGTCTGGGTTGCCTGGGCACTCTTCTGGTCTCAGCCCGGAGAGCCTTGGCTGGTGATCAGATGCAGGCCGGGAAGGTGGAGGGTTGTCAGGCTCTCTCACGTGTCTGGGGTCAGCTGGCCCTGAGCTTACCCAGGCAGGCCTTGGGTAGGATGACTCCTCCGCGCTCCAGGGATGCCCATCCCCCCAGCAGGCCAGCCCAGGCTGTCTCATGGGCCTGGCGGGGTTCTAAGAAAGTGAGCAGAAGGGAGCAGGCCCCCTTGAGACCTCGACCTGGAACTGACCGTGTCACTTCTGCTGTATTCAGCAGATCACAGCAAGTCCATGGCCGAGCTCTGACTCAGGGGGTTCCCCTTCTGGGTGGGGCAGACTGCAGTGTCTCTGTGCAGAGAGCGCAGAGACATGGAAGGAGAGAGAACGGGGTTAGCTGTATCATTTTTGTCACACTGCCCAGTGGGGCCGTTTTGAGCATTTAATGAGGTCGGTCGGATAGAAGGTGCCTAATCTGTATTAGGAATTCAATACACGGTAGCAGCTCCCCCATAACTTCCCCTTAATATTTCACTTATTTCTGATGGTCAAAGTAATACATGTCCTTTATTTAAAAACTAGACAACACATAAAAGTGTCAAGAAGCAGAAAACACAATGTCCGTTAGCCTTACCACCCGGAGGCAACCGCCGTTACGGCTGTCTGCATTTTATCCCAGTCATTTCTTTTTTCATATCCTGTCTTCTCGATAGATTTCTGATCTTTCTGTGCACCCAATTGTGCTGTCTGCTCTTGTCCTCACAGCATGATGTTACTCACATTCACACGTCTTACTAACCATGTCCTTTGGACAGCTGGGTGATTGCTGGGATTAAGCTATGATAAACAGCACTGTGATGAACATCTTTGTGCAGAGTGTCACCCAGACATCCCCGTTCAGCTCACGGAAGGGACTAACGCTGAATTTCTGTGACTCTCCAGGAAGGCCTTCCTGTGCAGTTTGACGCCCCGGAACCGTCCCCAGGGACCACGGTAGCTGTTGTGGATCAGAATCCCTCCCAGGTAACACAGGGCCCCAGCAAACCTGGGCTCTCAGATACCATTAGGCCTTTTAATTGAAATACTGGCAGATTTGAACCATGAAGCTACTAGTTGGGAGTGCTGTCTGCACCCAGAATCATCCAGGGATTATGAAACCACTGACCTTGGGACGTACTCCCAGAATCTGCGTTGATCTGGGATGGTGACCCGGGCACTGAACATTTCATTCTCCTTCCAATGAGCACTACCTTCTGTTTTATGTCTGAGTGGGTTTCTTAGAATGCTTCCACACCTGGGAGCCTGTGGTCAGAGCTGAGGGGGTTTAAGGACTAGTGACCAGTGCCCAGTGGTCTCCAGCCACTTTCTTCTGGGAGGATCAAGTGTTTATTTAGACAGAGGTGCTATGCCCGGCAGAGATGGGGAGAATGGGACCACTAGGGGCACTCTTGGATCCAGGCCCCCAAGCACCCTCGGGAGAAGACAGGCTTTAGGTTGGGGGCTTCCTGAAGCTTTACCTCACTTTCCCCACCCTGAGAACCCACTTGGCTGACCCCAGCCCCACACCTCTACTCAGCCCTTTGCCAGGACTGCCCCGGACCATTTCAGTTGGCTTGCCTTGAGCATGTCGTCTCGGCCCTTAGTCTACTCATCACCAAAATGGGAACGTCATGCCCCCTGGGTTGTTGCGAGTGTCAATGAGCTCTGGAGCACAAAGCACCTGGCAGGATGATGGGCGCACAGTAGGCATCCTGCAGGTCACTCTCCTGCCATTTGATAGCACTGGCTGCCCGTTCCCGCCTTCCTTGTTCAGGCAGAGGTGGGTTCCAAGGCTTCTCCTGGCTCATAGGTGGCTGCGCCTGCCCCTGCAGAGCTCCTGTGTTTGTGAGCCCTACCAGCACCTCTCTGGCTGGTTCCACCTCCCTGCCGTGTTCACATACCTGGGAGGAATGACTGAGGCTGTGAGGAGGGAAGGGCCATGGTGTCCCCAGATGCGTGGGCAGTGGCTGGGCACGGCTGCCTGCCAAGGATGCGCTGGCTGTCGATTTCAACCCCAGAAAAGAAGGCCAAGGTGAAGGGACAGGATGCCTAGGGTCCAGTTCTAGTTCTGCCCGTGTCTCTCTGTGGTACCTTGGACGTGTCCTTTCTTTATGGGCCTCCGAGGAGGATGGACTAATATTTCCGAGTTCAGGTGGCTAGCTGTCCTGGTGTGCCAGGGGCTTTGCTGGCTTTAGCACTGAAATCCTTACATTTTGAGAAGCTTCTCAGTCCCTGTCATCAAGAGACAGTCGATCACCTTACGTATCACGTTTCCTCCATAGCCACTCAGCACAATGATTGGCTACGCCGACCCATCACGGGCCTCTGGACAAGCCCCTCAACTCCCCAGGCCTCTCTCAGTTTCCCATGTGCAAAATTACAGCGTTACCTACATGGTCTCTGAAGGTCTGGGCTGCATTTAAAATTCTGCGTGTGTGCTACTGAGCCAAGTTCACCTTCTCCTCTGAAACGTTATTTGGACACCTTTTCTCCCCCCTAAAGAGTTTCGTGTAACAAAGTACAAAGACTCCTAAGAGGAAGCGGTGGGCGGAGTGGACCCTTTCATGTCTGGCCATGCGCAAATGCACCTGGCTGCCTCTATATATCTAGAAATGTCATGTACACAGCGTTTTCACTTGTGACATCCTCACACAGCCATCTGAGGGAGGTGTCGCCAGTCTCTACTTTACACAGAGGACACGAGGCTCAAAGAGGTACAGTGAATTGCCCAAAGTCACACAGGAAGTAAGGATAGAGGTGGGAGTTGGACTACTTGGAACTGAGAGGTTGTTACAGTTTTGCAGTTTCGACACTGAGAGACTCAGGCGAGTGGGAACAGGGGTCCAGGCTGGGACGTTGAGTCATGAAGCCCAGGACCCAGACCCCTGACTCCTCTCGGGAAAGAGAAGCCCTTGACAGGCGTCTGTTGGGGATCTGGGCTCCTCATGATGTCATGGACTTCCCACCAGGTCCGCCTTCCCGCTGGAGGTGATGCTGAGGACACCAGGGGTCTTTTCTGGGTCCTGGATGAGGAGGTCCGGGTGGAAGGCTCCAGCGACAGCACGGTGCTCGAGCGTCTCTGTGCGGCCTTTGAGAAGAAGAGACCTGGGGCCGAAGGTAAGGGAGGGACGGGGAGCAGGGCACTGAGGCTAGCCCGGGAGCTGGGATCTGCCCTTGTCAGCTGCAGAGAAAGCCCTGATGAGGCCTGCACAGGGTGGGTCTGAGTGCAGAAAGGCCCGCATGTGAGTGTGTGTGTTCTTTCATTCATTCATGCGTTTATTCGTTTATGTACTAACAAATAGATCGAGCCGTGACTGTGTGCTGGGCCCTCTGCTATGTAGTGGTGAACCAGCCTCCTGTGGTTGGTTCTGGTTGAGGTCACTAAGGGATTGAGGGTTGGCAGAAAAGGTGGTCAAGGATTCAAGCCTGGGACATCTCACTGTGAAGGGGCCAGGTACAAGGTTAGCGACTGATCGGCAAAAGAGACCAAGTAGGAGTGGCCAGGGAGGGAAGCCAGGAGAACGTGAACTGACCAAATTAAACACTGCGCAGAGGCCCAGTGAAGTGTGGCCAAGGAATGGCCGTGGGTTTGGTCACATGGAGGTCATTAGTGACAAACCAGACTATTTTAATGAAGTGTTCGGGGTGAGTGTCAGACGGGAGTGGTCTGTGAGAAGTTGAGACAGGAGCCAGGGGAGGGTCCAGGACAGTTCTCAGTGCTGCTGTCCATGGGGCTCAGGCCAGCAGTTGCCGTGCCCCTGGGGGACCAGCTGAGGCCCCTGTCTGGGACATTCACGAAGCATTCCTGCTCTCACATCAGGATGAGGTTTTTAAAGCAGCAGCTGCAGCGGCGACATCTGATGGCCCCAGCAGCTCTCCGTGGACCACGCTCAGAGCCACTAATTCCCAAATTGCTCCCGGAGAGCCTGGCTCTGAGAGCTCCTGGCCCGGGCTGGCTTCCGTGCCCGGCATGGGAGGGGCAGTGCCTGGGCCGGTGCTGCTTTCAGGACCCGTGAAAATTTTATTTCTGTTAAAAGCAGAAGGAAAAAAAAAAAAGAACTTGCAGGTCAGATACAGTATTGAATTATATCCTACCCTCCAGTTTATATGCTGATGTCCCAAGCCCCAAGGACCTCAAATTGTGACTATGGAGAGAGATAGGGTCTTTAAAGAGGTCACCAAGGACAGCTGAGGTCATGGGGGTGGATCCCCAATTTAATATGACTAGTTTCCCTTTAAGGAAAGATTAGGACACACCCCACCAGCTGCCTGCAGATGCTCGGACTGCGTTTACTTGGTACAGAATTCCAAGAAATGCGGGTCCCTCATTTCCCAAATCACTGCAGTGGTGAGGTAGCAAGTTAGGATTTGGGGGAGGGACTCAAGACCCTAGTACATGTCAGTGCGTTGATAATAGCAGGATGGTAAAACGTAGGAAGATTGTTTAGAATAGACACCAGTACTAAGATAATGCTATCTCTCCTGAGAAGAATTGGTCCAGGGTCATTACTTACCCTGAAAGCATCATTGCACTGGAAGTGATCTGATTAAAAACCAGAAATTAATTAATTAATTAAATTCATTCATTCATGAGTCATTCATTCCACAAGCTCTTCCAGACTCAATTCTTGTGCTGGGCATGATGCTGAACACTGGGCATGTAGAGATAAACCTTCTGTGATTCCAGGGTGCCAGCAAAGGGATCAACGCAGGACATGACAATGACACTCACCACTGCTCATTGTGTGACTACTATGTGCCAGGCACTCTATAAAAATATTTCACACACATTGTCTCCTCTGAGCCTTATGCCACCCCGGGAGGTAAGCATTATTTAGTCCACGTTCCACAGGAGAATAGACCGAGGCTCAGAGATGTAAGCAGCTTGGCCCCTGTCGCACAGTAATAAGTAGTGGTGTCAGATTTGAACTCAGGTCTTTTCCAACTCCAAGCCCATTTATTTTTCCCACTCAGTCTCTTACAGCTAAGTGTCTGCCAGCATGTCCCAAGAGTTGGCTGTACATTTTTTTGGTTGATGATATTCAAGATGATTTTAGGTGGCACACAACTATTTTCAAAATATTGAATAATTATGTCTTTATTTTCATGAATATTTAAATATATATATATAATTTGCACACAAAACCTACAATATAATTCTTCTTTATTAATGGGTTTATCTGTAAAAATGTGACTTGAGTTAAGGAAAACATTAATAACAGCCCCAGTGATACATGCGTATGGTATAATGTCATGAAGATGGCATTAATGATGTTTGGAGGAAACAGGTATTCTGAATTCAAGAGTGTGAGGAGGAATAAAATCCATGTTGGAAAAAGGCTGGAAAAAAAATGTGGGGGAAATGTGGGTCCCCAGAATGGTCAGCTTTAGAAACATATTAAAATGGAAAAAAATGTGTTCTTGGTGATGCTAAATGGTTGCAGAGTGTCCCCACCGGGCCCCAATACTCATGCTCTGCATCTGCTTTCAGATACCTCTGCCTTTCGACCCTGTGAGCAGCCACTCCAGTGTGAGATCTCCCACCAGCGGGGACAGGACCCCGTGCGCTATGACCTCACAGGCTGGCTCCACAGGGCTAAGCCCAACCTTGCGGCCCTGGACGCCCCCCAGGTCCTGCAGCAGTCGAAAAGGTGAGTCTGGCCAGGCCTGGGAACAGATCAGGGCCCCTCGAGATGCTGCGGCTCATTCCCTGCTGTGCTGGGGCCATGCAGACACAACAACCCAGCCAGCAGGAGCTGGCCCGGGAGCCATCCCTAATGACGCAGAGAACGTAACTCAAATTGCAGTGCTGCAATGTCTCCCTGGGGCCTGAGTGAGTTCAGCCGAGGAGAAGGGCTGGCCTTCGGGGAGGTGGAACAAAAACTCAAAAGCTGTGATTTCTTATTTTGGCTTTTTGCCTTTTGTTAAGTATTGGAGAGATGATGTGACTGGAACAACTTTTATGGACATCCTAGAACTAGGGGGTTGTAAAACTGAAGTGATAATGTTTTGTAGCATTAAAAAAAGCTCACTGCATTCCCTGACTGCTCTCTTCAGAAGTGCTGGCTGAGGGCTGGCGTCAGTCACTGTGTCAGTTCAGAGTTGCTGGGAAATTGTGTGTGTGTGTGTGTGTATGTGTGTGCAGATATGATCCTCCTAAGGTCAGCGCTGGAATCCTGCAGGGGCAGAGCTTGGAGACTAGAAGAGAAGCTGAGGCCACCATAGAGGTGCTGGTGGTGTGAGAATGTAGAGGGGACATTTCCCGTCTATTCACCATGTGCCTGCCATCAGGATAAACACTTTATAAGGATCTTATAAATCCTTACAGCAACACCATATCCTCAGCTCCACTTTACAGAAGTTAAAACTGAGGCCTCGGGAGGTGAAGTGGCTCAGCTGTGCTCACCCAGGAAACTAGTAGCAGAGCTGAGACACAATTTGACTAATTGATCCTTGCAGTTCTCGGGACATATGGCCAGAGTTGATGGGAGACCTTTAAGCAGCAGGGCTCATGGCCATACAGCTCCAGAAAAGATACCAAGTCAGGGGACGGGGCACAAGGAAGGTTAAAGAGCATACAGAGGACCGTGTGAGGAAAGCCAGGGGACCCTAGCCAAGTCCCAGCCCTGTCTCTACTCACCTAGGTCATTGTTTTTCAACCGATGTGCCGCAAGAATTTTTGAAACAGGCAACACTCGACTCTTTAGTCAGGGACACTGACCTCTTTCCTTTAGACTGTCAAATAAAAAAATGACGATAGTCGTCCAGTGTGAATGCCCTGTCTTGAATCATAAACATATAGGTCATATCATAGAGTTGCATCTTATTGGTCGTGTTACATAATAAGGTTGTGTCTGATGGGTTAATTCTTGGTACCAGAAATCCTTAAATATGTGTATGGGCACCTGACTATTTAAAATGTCACTTTGGAGCAAAAAAGGTAGGTAATTACTATTATCATTATTTTCTTTTTGTAAATCAATCAAAATTATACCTGCTTTATTCAGATTGGGAAAAAAATGTAGTTTTTCAGTGTGCTGCAGAATTTTAGTAATTAATGTATGTGTTCCATGGGATGAAAATGGTTGAAAATCGCTGACCTAGGTGACTAGGTACTTTCCCTCCCCAGGGTGTTTTCTGTTTGTTTTGCTTCTTCCACCATAAAAGAAGGGCTGTTGGATGAGACTGCAAGACCTGGTGGCTGCTGCACAGCTTTGGAGGCAGGCAGCAGTTGAAATCCGCTTTTGCCTTTTTCATGCTGCATGATTTGGGCCTCGGTTTCATCATCTGAGAAGTGGGTGTGATGACACCAAGCTGACATGTTCGATGGAAGGCTTTGGTGACGTCACATGACTGGTGGCATATTAAGGAGCCTTGCTCATTGCAGGCCCTGAACACACCTCTCGTGGCCATCTTTCTTCCCTTACTGCTCTAGGATCCTGTGCTCAGGCTGGGTGAGGGCTGGAGGCCTAGGAAAGGGTGAGGGGAACCTTTGTGGATCAGATAGCCTGGTGTGCAAGGGACATTCTGGAGGAAGCACCAGCACATACGGGGCAGGGGGTGGTGAAAGGTCAGGGCAGGCTTGGGAGTAAATCCCATTGGGATGTCTTGTTCATTTGAGAGGCAAGTGTTGGTGATTTTGAGAGCAAACAGTGCTTTTCCTTCACGTGTAGTTCTGCAGCCAAGAACGCCAGATTCGCCAGGACTGCTTGCTTAGTGAGCTGACTCCTGGGTGCCACCCAGTCTCTCCGGGGGAGGCCCTGGGGACTTGCTCTGCTGACAAGCTTCTCAGGAGGTTCTTAGGCACTCTCAAATTTTGATCAGACACTTTGGCTTTATATATCAGAAGCTGAGTCAAAGAGGACATGTGACTCACCCAAGGTCACAGAGTAACTGAAGGCCCTCAGAGGTCAGGTCTCCCAACCCTACTGATGACAGTCCAAGTACAGGGGTCAAGGCTGTGGATACAACCTTCTGTCCCTGTACCAGAGGGTGGGGGGGGGGGTGCCCACATTCCTTGCTCTCTCCTCCCAGGGCTCCTGCTTCTAGGGAGCCTTCCTGGTCCTCTCCTTAAATTTTTATTTAAATATGAGTATATTCAAGCCATTGTTAATGTTTGTGCTTGGTCATGCATTTAACCACTTTAAACAGCTTTGGGGTGTTTGAGACTCATTTCCTCAATAGTTTGCACAGTTGGGTTAGGCACAGAGGGAGGTGGATAGCACATCTTGAGGGCTGGGGCTGGGATGTGGCCTGCACCTGCAGGGAGCTGTGGAAGACGCCTGCGTGCTTCTATCGCAGGGGTGGGGCGGGGCGGACCTGAGAGGCGTGGGGCTTTCTCTGCATCCCAGCCACATCCTAGCGCACAGCAGGGTCTGCCCAGCCTTCTTAATCCTCTTGTACCCACAGAAGCTGGCAGGGCAGCTCAGGTTTATCAGAGCAGACATTTAAGAGACCCTGTCCCTGGCCCACTAATATCAGAACCTATGCATTACAGGAGAGCCCAGGGAAGGCTGGACGTTTCATTGACAGGTCCAGAAGCTGACTGTTCAGCCTCTGAGTCATTCGTTCTTGCATGAAGCATAGCCAGTACCTGCTATGTAGTGGACCTGTCCTAGGGATAACAGAGATGATTCTGCCCATTACAAAAGCACAGGCTTGACAGAATTCCCACAGGTGTGTCAGTGACAGAAATATCCATAGAAGGAGAGATGCTCTAAGGTCAGGGGAGGAGAGAGGCTTGGAGGAGGGAGCTGGCATTTGTCATGAAGCAGAGGCTCATCTGGCAGAGAAGTATGGTGAACAGCATGTGTGATTCTCGATTCTTAGGGAGGGTTTAGGAGGCAGATCAGCAGGAAACAAGGTGGATTCGTTTCCCATGAGGCTCCTAACGCCCCTGTCTCTTCCCCTCCTCCCTGCCAGGGAGGAGCTGAGGAGCCTGTTCCAGGCCCGGGCCAAGCTGTCCCCCGTGTGCCGGGCTGTGGCAGGCCTGGAGGGCGCCTCACAGCAGGCGCTGCAGAGGAACTGCGCGATGAGGAGGGCCTTTGCCAGCAGCTTTGCCGCAGTGAAGAGGAAAGCCCCGTGCTCCCAGATCAAACTCCAGATAGTGAGTGGGTGCCCTGTCCTCACTGCCACAGATCCTTCCCCAGTGAGCCTGAAGGGGCGCTCCACCAAGGAGGAACCTGGGACTCAGAGCAGCAAAGAAACTTGCCCATAGTCACGCTGCTGGGAAGTGATCGGTCAAGTCTGAGGTCAAAGTCTCAGCTACTTGGTGTTGACTTGAGTGGCTTCAGGAAGTTTGCAGGAACCACAGTTGTTCTCTCGACCAAGGTGACAGATGTTGCAGTCAGACCAGGCCTGCCTGCCTACCTCCCTCCCCTCCCAAAAGCCGGCATTTTCACCCCTCGGCTCTCCTTGGGAGCAGGCGACAGGCTCCAGCACTGATGTAACTGCATTACATAGATACATACAGCCAATAACAAATGAGAAAATGTGATTGGTCAATGGTCAGGCTGGGCCAAAGGGAGGGACATGGGAAGGATAAATTTTGGGAAAAACTCATAGCATATTATACTGAAAAAGCTCGCAGGCTAGGTGCTAGGTTCTAGTCACTTCTCGTGCTACTGGTGTTGTGTGAGCTTGGGCTACTTCTTGCCCTCTCCATGCCTCAGTTTTCCTATCTATTACAACAAGATCTATTGTATAAAGGCCCCTTATCTTTCATGAGTACAGATCAGGCTGTAGAGAGGAGGTCCTTGGTACGGGACATAGGGGTCCCAAGAGCTGCCCTGGCCAGGCTGAATGTATGTTTGAGGAATGTCCAGACCCCTTATGCTGAGACAGCTGACCCTGACTCCCTTTCCTCTTGGTCCTAGGATGCATTGTCTAGTGTGATCAGGAGGTCTCAGTTACACTTCATCCACTGCCTGGTGCCGAGCCTAATGGTGGAGAGCAGGGGTGGGCAGAGGTCTCCGACTCCACCACAGCCTGGTGGGGACAAGCCTGGAGCAGGCGGGCCCCTGCCCCTGGACATCCCAGCACTGAGGGTCCAGCTTTCAGGGTCCTACATCCTGGAGGCTCTGCGTCTGCACAGGACAGGTAAGAGGCACCAGAAAGTGAGTACCTTGTCTCTGACTTCTGGGACATGCCCGCCACTAGGGGGCACCCAAGGGACAAGAGCACCAGCTGTGTGCCAGGAGCTTTCCATTGACTTTCCCCAGCAGCCCTGTGAGGGGAAGCTCTGATCACCCCCATTTTACAGATGAGGAAATATAAGCTCAGAGAGGCAAAAGACTTGCTCAAGGTCGCACTGCTGGGACATGGCAGAGCCTGGATTTGGACCTATGTCTCTTTACCTCCAAAGCCCATCTTATTTCTGGAAATAGCCATGTGCTCCTGAAAGGTTAGGGCTGTGTCTTATTCATCTTCCTTTCAATAACAAATATGTTAGGAGCTTCTGCTGTGGGATAGAGAGTAGAATTCCTCCAATGAGTCGTACTGCGGTTAAGATGCTCAGCCCGGTTTGGGAGGTCGGTGTGGAAACAGGAGATGGTAATGCAGTGAGACCAGGGCATGAGTCAGCAGGGACGCAGCACTACCTGGGTGTCCGGAGGAGGCAGCTCTGTGCTCTCACTGGGGAGACTGGGAAAACCTAGAGGAGGGAACATCTTGGTTGGCTGGGTCTTGAAACAAAACATGCAGCTCCCCTCTGGGGCTTAGGGTGGAGGGGGAGGGATCAGCACATGGGAAGGCAGGGAGGCACGCTGAGCCTGGGATTTCAGGGAATGGGGTTCACAATGAGTGAGGGGCTTGTGGGAGATGGGGTGGGTGGACCCATCAGGGAAGGGTATGAATTGGGTCTTTGGAAATTCGGTTTTCCTCAGGTCCAGCTGAGGAGGTGATGGGGCAGTAGGTGTGTGTGTAGGGGGGAATGAACTGGTTTTAATCAGAGGAATAAAGTCATTAAGGGCTGTATTTTAGAAAGCAAGCATGCACCCGAAGTTGCCCCATTGGCTCATCTTCTGTGTTGAGTTGGATCGGAGTCCTTCTGTTTCTTTTCTGCCTCTCAGACCCCAGAGGCCAGCACGTGCATGCGCGCCCCTCTCTGACATTTAGAAAGGCCTCTGGTGCAGGCATTCTCTCTGCAGAAGATGGGATGGCCGGGGCCGGTGGGGAGCCTAGGTGGGCACCCGTTTGTTTAATGTCTCTGTGATCACTGACACCCCAGCTTGTGGTCGCGGCCCCCATCTCTCCTCACGGTGTTAATAATGGAACCCTGGGCACGAGTATTTGACGGAGCGTCTGGGAGCAGCTGGAAGCAGAGACAAGACCCTCACTCCCCACAGCACCGCATTGATTTTCCCTCCCGCGTGCCCAGCCACAGGCAGAGGGAGACAGATAATGTCACGGGAAGAGCAAGAGCGAGATGGCCGCAGCCGGCAGCTGATCGATTCTGCCTGGCTGGCTGGCAGGAAATGCGGGGCCCTTGTGGGCACCCTCGACTGCCTGTTAGAGCCTCTGTGTGCAAGCTCAGGTCAGCCTGTCCCCTTCCTCAGGCCCCATGTCACTGCGGTGTCCGTCCTCCACATTCTCAGTGCAGCCCAACTCAGTCAGGATGGGTTTTCCAGCTGAGTGAAGGGTTGACTGACGTCTTCTGGTAGAACTTCTCGATTTCTGCCTCCCAGACCTGGTTCATTCCCTTATTTTTTTTTTTTCTGCCCTAAGCTGCCTCTGTCTTTCTCACACCATTATAAGAAATATTTACATGCACCTCTCGATACATACATATATAAAATATTTGTGGTTTTGAATTTATGCAAACATAACATATATAGATGATATATATATATATACATACACACATATGCATACATACTACATACATATACACTGCTCACAAAAATTAGGGGATATTTTGTTGCTTCATATTCATTTTGAAATATCCCCTAATTTTTGTGAGCACTATACAAGCTACTTGTTGAGTGCCTACCATGTGCTGGCACTGTGTCATCACATGTGCTGACATCCTTCTTACAACACACAGAGGCTGGCACATAGAAAATGCTCATTAAATGTTATAAGTCATACATCCTGGTGAGTACAGCTCAGACTCTGGGAGGCCTTGGCCTGGGCTTGACTGTGGCCAACACTGGCAAGTCCCTAGATATGCCTCCTGTTTCTTTTTCTCCTGTAATAGCTCGCACTTCAGTGTAGAGGGTTTGGTGAGTGAATAAGGCAATAACACTCAAGAGCTCCTGGACATGGGAACGTGCTCAGTGCACATTAGCCTCCTTTACTATAATCGTCATCAGACTTAATCCTTTTAGTGACCCTGTGATAATAGATGCTGTTATTTTCTCATCTGACAAGTGAAAAAAATTGATTCTCAAAGAGATAGGGTCATTTGTCTCCAGTTAGAGGGCTAATAAGGGCAGAAATGGGACTGGAGCCCAGCTAAGTCTGACCCAAAAGGGCAGGCTTGTAACCTCTCAGCAGCACCCCCTGTCTGTTTGGTCAGCATCCTTCGAACCTGACCAGAGACTCTACTCTTCCTCCAGGAAGGCTTCTTAGGTTTGCCAGCTGCAGATACTCTGGCTCTTCCTCAGGGTTTATGCATTTGGCTTGCTGTGAGGCAAAGTCTCAAAATGGAGTGAGAGTCAACAGACCGTCTCTCATCAGGCCACTTTAGGGTTTTTTTCATTTGTTTTCTGAGGCCACTGAGGCTCTGCCATGACCTTGTATCAGGACAAAGTCCAAACCTCATGGTCTGGAATTAGAATTGAAGTTCCTTTGGGACCCAGTCTCTGCTCATCTTTGACCCATTATCATCTACTCTCCACTGGATTAGTTATTGATGTTGTCTGGGTTTGAATGCCAGCTGGGAGAGTTACCATCTGTGTGACTGTGGGCTAGGTGGCTTGCACTCTCTGGGCCTCAGTGTCCACATCTATAAAGTAGGTATAATGATGTTGGCCCCAGAGTGTCTAAAACACAGGTGTCTTGAACACAGAAGTGCTCAGTCAGTGCTGGCTTTTGCTATGATGATGCAACAAACTGTCCATTTCCCCCTCCAGCTCCCTCTCCCTAGACGTCCCCTCCACACCAAGTCTACTGATGAACTCTTGTGGCTCCTTCCAAGGCCATCTCGAGTGTCACCATCCGGGGAGCTCTCCAGGTGCCCCTTCCCAGGCTCCACACAGAAGGGTGTAGCTGTGTCCGTCCTCCCGTTAGATTTAAAGAGCCCTTACAGACTATCCAATGCAGCCTTTCCACGTGAAGTCCTAGGGTGACAAAAAGTATTAGACCAAAACGTTTTTTGTTTTTTTTCCATGGTCAGGCCAGTTTGGGAAAAATTCTGGGTTAAGCCAAGCTAATCAGGCTCTTTCACACTTACAGTGGAGCATTTTATAGGGTTTGTGTTCTGCAGAGGCATCTGGAAAATGCGGATCGAACTCAACCTCTTAAGTTAGCAAACAAGGAAACTGAGGCCCCGAGAAATGAGTCCACATAGCAAGCTAGTCGCCAGGCTGGGAGCAGGGCCCTGGGCTAGCCTTCTCACCTGGACTCCTGTTCTTCTCCCGCCCGCTCCCACCCCCCAGGCTATGCTGACCACATGGGGCTCACCCAGTTCCGCCGGCGGTTCCAGGTGCTGGACACCCCGCTCATGAAGAAGCTCATGTCGACCACTGACGAAATAGACGAGAGGAAGGTATGTGGAGACGGGTGCTGGAGTGGGCGCAGGGCCTGATGCTTCTGTTTCATAGGAGGAGGGAAGCGGCCATCTTGACCAGCTGGGATCTGAGAGCTGGGCCTTGGGGCCAAATAGGAGGGTGGTGTGAGGTGTGGCCCAGATCTCTGCTCTAGACTGCACCCCCTGCAGTGTCACTTAGGACACTACTCATCCCCGAGAGGCCCTCCTGAAACCCTGTGTGAGGAAATGTAAGGAAAGAATTAGAATGAGGAGAAGGACTCCTAGCGAGATGGAAAGTTCCCCTTAGCACCAGCCCCTGACGCAGTCTATGGAAAGAGGGCTTCACTGTCAAGAAAACATGGGCAGCGTTTCACACCAGGCTCCCCATCTTATAGAACTACACTGAACTGAGTTCCTCAGGGCCTTTGCACTAGCTGTTTTCTCTGCCTGGAATGCTCTTTCCCCTAGTCTTTGCATGGCCAGGGTCAACTTGCTCTTCAGATCCTGGCTCAGATGTTACTCTTCATCGCGTCACCTTGGTTTAATGTTTGTGCAACCCTCACCCTTATGTGAAACTAGTAGACTCCCCTGTGTGCTTTCTGGCCTGTGGCAAGTGTCCAGTTAAGTCTCTGTTGAGTGAATGAACGGGTGCACATGCCCAACCTTGTATTTCTGCCCTCATGTGTCTCCTTTCTCCAACTCTACTGTAAACTCCTAGGGTTGGAACTTTGTCTTTGCCCCAAGTGCCAAACCTTAATAGTGTTTCCATTGAGAATAAGCACCAGCTGACTGATGACCACAGAGTTCTTTAGAGTTTGCAAAATCTGATTGCATCCTCCCAGCAAGCCTTGCAAAACAAGAGCTATTATGGCCCTTTTCCAAATGAGAAACAGAGGCTCATAGAAATGAACTGACTCCCGAAAGGCCACACAGCCTGGCATTCGTGGGTTTTGTCCTTGAACCCAAGTTTTCTGGATCCCAGGGAGGATGGTTGAGAGAGTAGGGTCTCCAGAGTCACACTGACCTGCAGTTGACTCCCAGCTGGGCCTGTGTGGAACATAAGCATGTTCTTTCATGTTTCTGCCTCAGTGTCCTCATCTGTGAAGTGGGAACTATTATAATGCCTACCTCAGTGGGGCGTTTTGAGGATTACGCGTACGGTATGGTTGATGTGCCAGACAAAGAGCCTGGTGCATATGAAGGGCTCAACTCCTATGAACTCCTATTAGCAGCAGCATCATCGTCTTTCTAGGCCAGAGGGATGGCAACCGAGCCACACAGACTGTGCTTTTACAACCACGTGGAAGCCTCCCCTCCAGGTGAGGGTGCCCCGGTGCACCCGAGATGGTCAGCCCGGGAGACCTCCATCGCTGAGTCATGAGGCTGGAAGAACAAACAGAGTCACAATCCTTAGTTCTTTTCTTGGCTCTTCTCAGCAGGAGGGACCAAGGGACAGGCCACCTCCTGAAGACAAGGCAGCACCTTCTGTTTGGCCCCCCTAATTCACCCTGGCCAGGGGACATCGGACCCAGCCTGTGTGGGTGCAGCCCATTTTAGAAGCCATGAAACTCTGCCTGGCTTGGCACCAATAACCACAGTGTATCAATCTATATTTGGGGTTCCTTATCCTTTGTTCTCCCCCCAACTTGATCACTGTTCAGAGCATCTGGAATGGAGCCATCGAAAGGGTCTTGGGCTCCTCTGCCTTTGAAAACAGAACCGAAGTGGGGTGTGGGGAGTCGTCTGCGGGGGCAGTGGGTGTAGCATATGGAAGCATTTCTATTCCGAACGACTCAGCAGTTCTCCGTAGCATCCGACTGAAACACCTCCACGCGCACGCTGGAGGCCTCGGCAAATGGAAAATTACAAGCGGAATGGACCTGCCGGGGAGTTTTCACTGTGTGTTTTTTATTATTATTATTATTATTTTTTTTTCATTTGCTCACAAATTTCATTTGCTGCAGTGAAGAATTTTGGTAGCAACAAAAGGAAACATCATCCTGCCTCTTATGAAGAAGCTGATAAATATTCATTTGCCAAGCAGCGCGATAGGCTATGAATTATACATGAACATGTGTGCAGGCGGGCCCGCTGTCCGCCTGCATGTGTAAAACAGCGAAGACCTGAGGGTTTAAGAAGACACGTTTGACAGTGAGAAAAGGTCAATATTGTCATCAGACGCCAGACGGCAGCAGAGGGAATTCATTGTCAGGGTATCAAATGGGTCTGGGTGAGGTCCCCTGTGTGCCTAACAAGTGGTGTCTACACATTGGTTTTTCATGCCAAGACTGTTTCCCAGTAACATGCTCTCATTTGGTGGGAACCCCCTGGATAGTTTGTGTTCCCAAAACAAATAAAGGAGTACATGCCTTTACCACGTGTGCACAAACTTTCATTGCAGTGATGTGGAAAGGTTACGGACCCTTGACCTGAAACTGTTCTCGAGAGAAGAAGCCTTCCTACTCCGGGAATTATGCCCATTCCCCAGCAAAGGTGACTGAGCCAATCACCAGCCAGCCATGTAGAGGGTTTGAACTCAGGCCCTTGGATTCCTCACACAGGGCTTTTTACTTTTCATTGTGGTGAAACATACAGAACATAAAACTTACCGTCTTAAAGCATCTTTAAGTTTAGGGGTCGATGGCTTTAAGGACATTGTTGTGCAACCATCAGCATCCTCCATCTTCAGAATTTCCTCATCTTGCAAAACTGAAGCTCTGTACCCATTAAACACTAACTCCCCAACCCTACCTTCTGCCTCTGTGAGTTTTAACTACTCCGGGAACCTCGTGTAAGGAACCATACAGTGTTTGTCTTCTTGTTACTGGCTAATTTCACCTAGCATAGTGTTCTCAAGGTTTATCCAGGTTGTAATGTGCATAATGTGCATCAGAACTTCTTTTTTTTTGTTAGTGAGAGAGAAAGAGGGAGGAAGGGAGAGAGATGAGAAGCATCAACTCATAGTTGTGCCACTGTAGTTGTTCATATGTGCCTTGTTGGAGGGGGGGGGTCTCAAGCTGAGCTAGTAACCCCTTGCTCAAGCCAGAAACCTTGGGCTTCCAGCCAGTGACCTTGGGCTTCCAGCCAGTGACATTTGGCCTCAAGCCAGCGACCATGGGATCATGTCTATAATTCTATGCTCAAGCTGGTGACCTCAAGGGTTTTGAAGTTGGGACCTCAGCATCTCAGGTTGACGCTCTATCTACTGTACTACTACTGGTCAGGCAGAACTTTTTTCCTTTTAAAGGTTGATAATATTCCATTGTATGTTTATCTCACATGTTGATTACCCCTCCCTCTGCCAGTGGACATTTGGGTTGCTTCCACCTTTTGGTTATTGTGAATAACACTGCTATGCACATGGGTGTACAGATATCTGCTGGAGTTCCTGCTTGAATTCTTTTGGGTAGATGCCCAGAAGCAGAATTTATGGATCATATGGTAATTCTATATTTAATTTTTTAATTTATTGATTTAGAGAGAGGAAGGGAGAGAATGAGAGAGAGAAACATTGATTTGCTGTTCTATTTATTCATACTGCCACTGGTTGATTCTTGTATGTGCCCTGAGCAGGGATCGAACCTACAACCTTCACATATTTGGACAACACTGTATCCAGCTAAGCAACCTGGTCAGGACCTCTCTATTTAATTTTTTGAGGAAACTCCAGGCTGTTTCCCCCCCCCCCCATAATTGCGGCACCATTTTACATTCCCACTGGCAACGTACAAGGGTTCCAATTTCTTCACATCCTCAGCAAAACTTATTTCCTATTTTTTATAGTAGCCATCCTAATGGATGTGAGGTGGTACCTTATTGTGTTTTCAACTTTCATTTCCCTGATGATCAGTGATATTGAGCACTTTTTTTATGCTCACACAAGACTTGAGTCGAAGCTGAGGACAAGCAGTGTCCAGTGAAGTTCTCTACAGAATGTGCCATCCATGATGTTAATTTGAAATTATTATTGATTTCATCCAACTTTAGCCCAGTGCCCACTTTGCGCCAGATACAGGGGTGAACAGAGCACATTCTCACTGGCGGAGAAGTACGAAAACAAGCAATTTCCACACAGAGAGATGGCTTTGGGATGCCCCAGGGAATGCCTCTGAATTTCAGTAGGTGCAAGGGTGGGCACCAGGGAGACATCTCAGAGCAGGTAACGATTGAGTTGAGCCTCGCAGGATAATTTAGAGGAATCAGGTAAGTAGCGCCCACATTGGGTACAGCTTATGCAAAGACCTGGATCTGTGGCATTGCATGGCTAGCTTAGCATACCTTAAGCATAAAGGATGCCAGATGTCATGAAAAGGGGCTGAAGATGTTGGCAGGGGCCAGACCACGAGTCATGGTTAGCAGGGCCAGAGAGCATGGGCATTATTAGCTGTGCAATGATGGTTCACCGAAAGCCTTTCAACAGAGTGTGGCATAGACAATCTTATCTTTATTACTTGAACTGGCTTCAGCAAAATTATGAAGGCATTCAACTTCACTCTGCACATTCCATGATTCTCTCTAGGGATCAGTGTCCTTATGCTGACCTCCATGGAAGTCTCGTCTCTTCTAGATACCAAGGCATATGCTCAGGTCTGCATAGGGACCTTGTATTCCCTTCTGACAATCTTGGGTCTCTTTCCTCTTTCCTGGGTTTTTCCATCTTGTTAAAATTATACCATAAACTACACTGAAGTCCACCCCGAGTCACAGAATGGTGGGCTTTCAGGCAGGTCAGTGGAGGAGTTCTTTCAGCTCACCTTGGCTATGTCTCAGCTTCTGGTCCCTCAACTTCTCTGCTCCCGAGTCAGGAGTTGCCAAGTCTCTCTGATCAATGGGACAAAACGCTTGTATCCTCCTGTGAGAGTGCCTATAGGATGATGGATTTTAGCCAACAAAATCTCTGTCCCTGAGGACTTGATCTGAAGAACACAATTTAGGAATGTTAATCTGTCTTCTCAAAGGCAGCCACTCTTACTTCATCTCAATCCCTGCTGGACACTCAGTTTCCTCCAAATTTGTCTCAGAGTCTTTTTCTTCTGGAAAGAGGCCCTTAAGAGCCCATGGCTGGGAGGGGGAGCTGTCCACTCAGGGTGCTGAACCACTATTCATGCGCACCTATGGTCTTAGCCCTCTGAAATTTATTTATCCATCGTTTTCCTGCTCACCTTGCTGTTCCCATTTCAAGTCTACTGTCTTAATAATTTTGTGTTTTTAATTCAGTGTTAACCAGACAATTATATGTGTGTATACGTGTGTGTGTGTTTCATATAGTTTTTGCTTTGTGCCAGGATTCTAGTTACAGTCCTGAGCAGATAGTGTTAAGTAACAGAGATGTAGTCCCCATCCCTTATGGGATGAACTGATCAGTGTGTGAGAGATCCACTGGTTAAAAGCCTGTGGTTTAGATTCAGACAGGCGTGGGTTCAAATCCTGGCTTCTCACATCTCTCTTCCCAGTTATTCATACCCACAGATAAGCATATAATTGGGCACAACAAAGCAACTGGCACATAGTAGGTGCCTAACAGATGGCAGGTGTTGGGCCATAGCATTTCATGGACAAGGTACGACGCTGACAGCAGCCAAATAGTTCCCTGGGTGAACATTCAATTCCATGAACAGGGCTTCTTCACTTCACATCATTGCTGAGGAGTGAGGGGGAAGCACTTCTCAGCCATGGCTCCTCATTATTCCTGGAGTCTCTCACTGCCAGTTTTACAAGTTCAGCTCCTGGAGAGATGTCAGCCCACATGCTTTTTGGGTGCCTCCTGTTGGACATTGGTGAGAAAGCTCTTTGCAGAATTCTAGGACACAAAGGGACTCTTTATTTCTCTGCAAGTGGAGGCATGCGTTGGGTTTCTCCTAGGTACTCTCCAGAACTCATAATTTGAGCCTAGAATGGTGGAGGGGAAGGGTATGCCATCCCTGCACAGTGTCAAAGAAGGGCTTATAACCTCAGAACCTCCACCAGCTGCTTGAATTTGGTAAACTTAGCATGTTCCAGGCATGATATAATAAGCACTCTATATACATTATGGTAGCTGCTTGGAAATCTTTGTCAAGTTCAATGTCTAAGCCCAGAGAGGGTTTCTATTGACTGTTTTTTTTTTTTGTTTCCTTGAGTATAGGTCATACTTTCAAAAAATTTTTTTTGCATGGCTTGAAATTTTTAGTTTAAAATTGGACATTTTAGATAATATGTGATCACATCTCTAGATTCTGGCCTTTCCCCAACTATTTAGTAACTAACTTATCTGGACTAGATTTATGGAGTCTGTTTCCCCTATGGTACGAGACTGCTGATATCTCTGCTCAGGTTTTAATTCTCTTTTTTATTATTAACTGTGGGCTTTCGAGGGTTGGCCTGCACCAGCCTAGCCTAGTGTTCAGTAGAGGTTGTGATCAGATTCCTTGAATCTGTGAAGCATTCACTGAATTCTTGTTACCATGTGTGCGCTGGGAAATGTGATCAATGCTCAGGCGTTTACAATTGTGTCTCAGCTTTTACTTCTTGTTTGGCCCATGGCTTTATGTTTAAATAGGGGAATGTAGATAGCTAGGGTTGTCTCTGTCTCTCCTGATCATGTGCATGGCTTTGATCACATGTGCAGCCTTTTAGTGGCCAGGAATAAGTGGGAGCTTCTCAAGGTACACTACGGCTGTCCCATCCCCTGTATCTCCTTGTTGAATTTCTACTGGTCAATGTCCGTTGCTTGCCCCAACCAGGATAACAATCTCAGGCCAGCTGTGTCATGGACTTTCATTTGTTTGCTGCCAAGATCACTAGTGTTTCTGACAGTAAACCTGGGTGTGGGCTTTCCTGTGTTTAACCCCATATAGGCAGCCCTCCTGCTAGATCTCCAGCTTGCCTCACCCTGGCAGGATTACTGCAGCGACAGAGCCTGGTGGGGGTTGGAAGAGCCCTAGTCAAGATTGTCACAAGCCCCACCCTTCTTACCTGAGGTTCAACAGGTTTTTCTTGAACGAATGCTTCTTAATTTGTTGTATCCCCTGGCTCAATTTCCAGAGGATTGAACTTGTGTTTTGAACATAGTATTCATTTTTATCATTGTCTTCCTGGGGAGAGGATTTGTCGAGCTTCTTGCTCTATCCTATGTGCCACTTTTGTGACCTCATGAGGTCCCCACTGCACCCTTGTGGGATAGGCATGATTAATTAGCCCACGTCCTAGAATATGAGGAACAGAGAGGTGGGGGGGGCTCCCTCAGGGTCCCACCATCTAGTGACCAGTGGGGCTGGGCTGTGCTCCACTCTCAGAGGACAGAGGAAAAGCCCCAAACGCGGGCTTTTGTCCCTCCATCACTTCTTGCATGTGTCCTTTGACAAATGATCTCACTGCCCCAGATGTCTGTTTCTTTCTCTGTAAAATGGGCATAAAATAATACTCATTGCAGAGGTTTGAAAATAAAGTGAGTTATGTGTAAAAGCACTTAGAGCAGTGGTCAGACTCCAGATCACAGAGAAACTGTTTTCATTGGAGCAGAATGGCCAGCGTTTTCCTCAGTATTCCCTGTTAAGAGGAATAAACTTCAATTCTCTGGACAGTTCCGAGGGCAGCGCTTCACAGACCTTCAGGACAAGGAGGAAATCGCTTATAGGAAACCTGGAGTATTGCCCTGGATTCCGGCAACCGGCTGTTGGCTAATGATTACATTAATGTGCGACCCAAATGAAATCATTGATATTTCACCCAACAAGTGTCAATTTCTAAGAGTAATATTAATGATGATAATCATAGTAATTAAGTCCAAAGTCGCTTACAAAGTCATTTCCACGGGTTCTCAATTATTCATCCCAAAGCTGGTGCAGTTTGCACAGGGGATCTTGTCACCGTTTTGCAGGTGAGGAAAACGAGGGTCAGAAGCCTATAGGTCGATACCTATAGCCACTCACTTGCTACACCATTTGGACTTTAACTTTCTCCTCTGTACAATGAGGTCAACAGGACAGAATATCTTTGTTAGACTTAATATTCTTGGCTGCACAGATAGTTCAAGGGCTATAAGAAACAAGGAGATGGAGGAGAATCCTTCGATGCTGTGGGGGTGTCCTGTGTGTGTGGCAGCATTTGGGGTGTACCTGGGAAATGGAAGCTTGGTCTGTGGTCTCCAGGACCTCTACCAGGTTTTGAGCATGACAGAGCTGGTGAGACTGGCTCTAGGGCATTAGGACTAGCTCATAATAGCTATTAGTGCTTCCTGTATGCCTGGTACTATGTCAAGTCTTCCACAAGCACAACCACAGGATGTTCTGAAATAGTGCTGTTATTCCCAGCCCCCACTCCTCCATCTTTCTGATGGAAGAGCCTACAGCTCAGAGTAAAATGCTTGTCCAAGGTCACATGGTTCATGAGTGCTAAAACCCCGGTGGATCTGACTCCAGATTCTTGCCTCCCCTTCCCCCCGCAACATCTCTGAGTATTGATTCTAAGGTAGACTTAGAAAAATTTCATTGACTGTAGGTTTCATTTATTTTTTATCCATTCTATTTTCAGCCCATTTTTATTTTGTTTTCCTCTTGCGCAGAGAGAAAAGATGTTGTACTTTGGAGATATTGGTTTTATGCATTCCATTGCCTATAGCTCCCTTGGAACATTTTTGGCTAAAATGTAATAAGTGAAATCACTAAATTTGGGGGGGGGCATTATGAAATGTTCTTGCAGGAGGTCAGAGGAGGGAACTTCCTTCCAGATTACAATCTTGGACTAGACTTTTAATAAGCTCTTTTTCTTTGGGGGGGGGGGGTGTCTTAGGAAGTTTTCTGTGATACCGATGACCCGTGGAATTGAAACTCATCTAGTAAATAACTCCTATCTCATACCTTTTGCTTCTTGAGTGTCACAATTGCTTTTCTGACAGTTTATTCTGAAAATTGACTCTGATTTTCAGTGGATGGAAGGTCCTTGAGGGACTGCAGGGGGGTGGAGTGGGAGGAGAAATGGCAGTCGCAAAGAAAGCAGGCGCCACCTGTATCTCTGTCAAGGTTGTTTCAGCCTGCAGGACTTTATGAAAAGAGGAAAATTCCATTAAATAGCTGGTGATTTGGCCACTGCTGCAGCCAAGACTCTCCGCCAGGGAATTTGTTTCTCTTGGATGCGTCTGCCTTTCTCCCTCCTCCCCCTTAACCCCATCGGATCTCTCTTGTTTGGTTATTCATTCAGTCAGTCAGTCATCATATTTACGAGCTCCTACTGTATGCACAGAACAGTACCAGGTGCAGTGGAGGAAGTAAGAGATGAATTAAACACAGGATCTCCCTCCATAATCTAGGCCAGGCACAGAGAGGGTTAATGGCTATGTCATTGATTCAGTCAATATTTTTTGGGGAGCAAGGCAGTCACTGGTGAATACAATGAAAGAAGGAAAGAATGTTGGGGTGACTGTCACAGTCGACTTTAGTGACACAGTGGGTGAATTTCCTAGTGGCTTAGAGTCCTTTGGAACAGCCCTGGTTATGTGAAGCGGTCAAGACAGATGCTACAATGTGGCCAGACAGGCCTCAGTTAAAATTGGCTTTGCTCATGTGTAACCTTGTAACACTGAAGAAATGCCTTATTTTGTGTGTGTGTGTGTGTGGGGGGGGGGTTAAATATGCACAACACAGAATTTACCATTTTAACCTTTTTTTTATTTGTATTTTTCTGAAGTTGGAAACGGGGAGGCAGTCAGACTCCCGCATGCGCCCGACCGGGATCCACCCGGCATGCCGACCAGGGGGTGATGCTCTGCCCATCTGGGGCTTTGCTCTGTTGCAACCAGAGCCATTCTAGCACCTGAAGCAGAGGCCACGGAGCCATCCTCAGCGCTTGGGCCATCTTTGCTCCAATGGAGCCTTGGCTGCGGGAGGGGAAGAGAGAGACAGAGAGGAAGGAGAAGGGGAGGGGTGGAGAAACAGATGGGCTCTTCTCCTGTGTGCCCTGGCCAGGAATCGAACCTGGGACTCCTGCACGCCAGGCTGATGCTCTACCACTGAGCAAACCGTCCAGGGCCATTTTAATCATTTTTAAGTGTGCCGATCACTGGTATTAAACACATTTACACAGTTGTGCAACCGTCACCATCATCGGCCTCCAGAATTCTTTCATCTTGCAAAACTGAAACTCTATCCCCAGTAAGCACTGAGTCCCTAGGCCCTGGTAACCACCATTCTCCTTTTTGTCTCTATGAATCTGACTGTTCTAGATACTTCATAGAAGTACAATCATGCCAGATTTGTCCTTTTGTGATTAGCTCACTTCACTTGGAATAGTGTCCTCAGGGTTCACCCATAATGTAGCATGTGTCAAAATTTCCTTCCCCTTTCAAGCTGATTAATATCTATTTTACGTTTACACCCCATTTTTCATCCATCTGTCAATGGCCACTTGGGTTGCTTCTACCTTTTGGAGTTCAAATATTTATCCAGCTCCCTTCTTTCACTTCTTTTGGGTATACATCCAGAAGAGGAATTGCTGGACCATATGGTCATTCTGTGTTTAATATTTTAGGAACCCCCATACTGTTTCCCATAGCAGACACATTCATCATTTAGTTTTGTATCTTTGGTTTTCTTTTCTATAAAAATGGGCATGGTAGTGCAACAACCCACCTAGGATTGCTTTGAGGATGAAATGAGATGGTGTCTGTGAAGGTCCCAGAAGAGTGGATGGCATATAGTAGGTGCTCAGTGTATGTTCATGACATACACTGGTATGTCATGCGAGGTAGGGCTCTGTTAGCCAAAACTCACAGACATGTGGGGTCATCCTCTCTCTCCCCGCCATCCAGGCAGCCTGACATCCCACTGGAGGAGTCTCCTGCCTTCTCTCTATCTTCTCCTCTAACCTTTCTCTTCTTCCCAGGCTGTGGAGGAGCTCCTGCAGACCCTGGACCTGGAGAAGAAGTCAGTGGCCGTGGGGCACAGCCAAGTGAGTAGAGCTCGTTTCTTATGCCATTTTGCCCATCACATCAGGAACCCAGATGGGACCCATGCATGACCTACCTCGAAGTCCGTCCACTACATCTGCCTGTCTACTTTTCAACAAAATGAAAATGGGGCTATTGATTTTCTGCCCTGCCTATCTTATAAGGCCATGAAGATACAATGTTATAACGTGGGAGGAAATAACATTGAGAAATGTCGTTCATTAGAGGTTGCACCCTGGAGACGTCAGTGTTCTGGAAGAGCTCCCGTGCTGGACCTCAGTCTGCCTTCTGGAGCCTCAGACAGAGCTGCCAGCAAACCCTCATCCTCGCTCAGAGCCTTGCAACTTTCACTTTGCAACCAGCTGTAACACAACTGTAGTCCTTGCCCAGGAGCAGCAATCAGGGAAAAGAAAGGGCTTGCGAAGAAGAAGGCGGCACGTCATGATCAGAGTTGAGAGAAATAGCTTATTCCAAGCTGGCATTGAGCCAAAAGCCCTCCCAAAAATGTTTAAATGTTTGGGGAATTTTACAGAGCTCTAATAGGCTCAGATTTAAAGTTTTCAAGAGGAAAATATGGTATTTAGGGCTTCCCAGACTATGTGACTATGGGACCCTCACTCCCACCATATTTTTTTGTGGAAGGCCCATTACTATAACCCAGATTTGGGAAGTGGGGTACAGAGATTGTAATTAGTTATTTACTAATTGATTAGTGTCAGTCAATAAACCTTTGTCCATCACCTTCCACCTCTAAGTGCTATTTGAGGTGCTGGGGAAGGGCCCTGGGTTCCAGAAGCTTACCGTGGTGGCATTATTTGTCCTTAGTGTTTCCTGGAACCCTGAGTAGCCTGACTCATCCCACCTCCGTCCTTGGAGAGCTTACAGTCATTTATACTGATCATCACCCTATCCACACATGAGCCTCCCCCATAGACCTCATGGTCCTGCTAATGTGCATATCTGAAGCTATTTGTCTGCTGTGAGCTCAGCCTGATTTGTCCTGCTGGGAGTTGGCAGCGACTCTGCAGACATTTCCAGTTGAGGGAATAACCCCACCAGTCACTGGGCTCCCACCAGGAGCCAGGTGTGAAGCCAGGTGACTTCACGTATTGTTTTTGTTTCTCCTCTGTCATCTTCTGTGAGGTCATTGTTCTGTCTCTTCTCTACAGGTGAGGAAGCTGTACCTCTGGGAAGTCAGCCCCTTTTCAAGGTCTAATAGTTAGGAGTAGAGATGAAGCTTCCGTGAAAACCTGGATTAGTCCAAACCCAGTCTTTTCAATATGCCGTGGGTTCTATTATTTATTAATGTAAATAGATCATGCCATCTTTACACACAGGTCTTTGTGGTGCTGAGTCAGAGGAATGAGTCCTCAGCTCTAAGAAAACCATCCTGCTAGGCCAGCTGTTCTCACAGTGTAGTCCTTAGGCCAGCAGCATCCGTTTTCCCTGGAAACATATACTCCTAGTTGCTACCCTAGACCTGGTGACTCCGAAACTCTGGGTGTGAGACCCAGCAGCGTGGGTTGTAACAAGCCCTCTAGGGGGTTCCAGGGCACACTCAAGTTTGAGAACCACTGGTCTAGATAACCACTCGTTTATTTCCTAAATGCCAAAACCAGTCCCTGTGAGCCCAGCAAGGAAGAAAGCAGAGGAAGCTGAGAAGTCACTATGCAGTTTCACAGTGGGGACGGCAAGGGGTCTATAAGCCATACATCCCAGTAATAAAACATTGTTACTTGTTAGTGATACTTGGTATTCACTAAGAAACATCAAGAGCAAATCAGGGTCAAAGTTTCCTTTGGAAGGCAGGCTAGGCAATAAACTGTGATCTTTAAGAGCAGATGCAACACTCACCCGTTGCGGGATTTGGCACTTCATAGATGGGAAGACTGTGGAGTGGACAGACAGCAGGCTGAGCGGGCCCACACCTAGGCTCACCGTGTCCTGATTGTGAAAATCCGGAGAGAGTGAGGTTGCCCCTCCGAGCCTCAGGTTCCTCGCCTGTAAAACGGAGCTGTTGCTTCCCACCTCCCATGCCAGCGATGGGAACCAGTACACGGTCAGCTTCCAGGGGTTGGCTGTCATTTTCTGTTGCATGTGTTTGTCACTGGGGTAACAGGCTTAATAAATAGGACAACACTGTAACGTTTAAAGGATAAAAATTACTTAGAAATTACTCAGATGAGAAGAGCTCATTCCTCAGCAGTCCCAGACACAGAAGCTGTCACCGAATCGGATGTTTCAGCCTTAGTCTCCAGCATTCTTAGAGGAGAAGCCGTTGGCATGGCAGGGGCTCCTATACATTCCCTAAAGATGAGGCCATCAGGATATGACACTCTGCTTGGGCCCAATAATTAGCTGGGCCCGTGAAAAGCAAATAATTTAGATTTTTCTTTGTGATCGTCAGCCCCTGGTGCCTCATCCAGGCCTATGCCAAGGGCCGTGACATGTATGAAAAAGGTGAGAGTCCACACACAGTGGCCTTCAGGTCAGCAATAGGCTTTTTGAAGGCAAATAAAAAATCAGAATAAGATTCTGCTGAGACGATGACTTATTCCTACTCTCTGTACGGTCGTTTCCAATTATCTTTTTAATGAAAGCTTCATACTTAATCAATAGCGGTTTGGGCAGAACCCGCCGCCTTTTGTAATATATGAACTAGTCTCGTGCTGTCATCGCTTTGATCATTGATTTTTTTTTTTTTATAGCAGCTTTTGGGACTCACTAGCTTGTGAAATTAATATAGTCATTATGGAGGCAATCTGATAGGTAATGAGTCAATCGTGTCTTTATTTCAATGAGGCTAATTGTCTCGGTGTCCCTGGATGATCTGAAGTGTTCGGTAAAGCAATGGAAGGTTGCAAAAAACAGAGCTAAGCCCTGACGGGTTGTGTTCATTTTCATTTTCCCACCGAGAGAGGGTTTTCTGTGGGAGTGGCAGAGTCGTCTCTATTGCAGAAAATATGTGCCGGGGAATGGAGGCAACATTGAGCTCCTTTGTTCCACCTGGACTGAAATTGCAATTCAACCCCAAATTGAGGGCGTGCGTATCGTCTTGAGTGAGGAAATGAAGCCTCATGTTGATGTCGAGAATGGGTGCAGATGAGCTCAGGTTTTGAGTTCCAGTTAATCACTGACTGTGTGAACTGGAATCAATTGCATGATCTTTCTGAGTCAATAGATTCCTCCTAGGTTTTTTTTTTTTTTTTTTTTTTTTTTTTTTTTTTCCTGAGTGTTAAGATGGTACATGGGAGACAGAGCTTTGAAAAATGCCGATGCCACGCAAATGTTAATTACATTCAGTGATAATTGTAGTGTTGTCTGGAGTCAGAGAGAGGGAAATCAATCCTGGTGTTGCCACTTGCTGGTGGAGGCTCATGGGGGACTGACTGGCCTTTTTAGCCTCAGTTTCTCCCTTCATAAAATGGGGGATGTTGTAATAATTGCCATATAGGATTATGCATGTAAAATGTTTTACGAGCCTATCAGTGGTTTGTTCAGATCCAGAACACAACCGAGGCTCCAGGATATGTTAACCATTAACTGATAATGTTGCCGATGACTTGAGAATATCACTGATTAAACTGGAGCTGTCCAGCCTCTGGCCGGTTAGCTCAGTCGGTTAGAGAGTCCTTCTGAAATGCCAAGGTTGTGGGTCCGATCCCCAGTCAGGGTACAGATAGGAAGTAACCAGTGAATGCACAACTAAGTGGAACAAGAAATGAATGCTTCATGCCCTCCTCCCTTCCTCTGTCCCTCTAAAATCAATTAAAAAAAAAAAAAAGGTGCAGCTATCAGTGCTTCCAGAGATATTGAACACCTTTGGGGTTCCCCGCCACATTGGCAAAGATGTGCAGAGGCTGTAATAAAAATAAGCACTAGGGCTCTGGAAAGTGACTCCTTCTCCCATCACTGGTGCAGAGCTCATCACTGCCTCTCTCCTTCGCCCGAGGAGGTGAGACCATCTTTAGCTCCCCGACCACCTGGGTTGGAGCAAGCCTGGCCCCAAAGCTTCAGGCTCTCACAGAAAATCCCTGTGTTCCCTGTAGTCAGTGTACTTGAAGGCGGCCCTGTGGGGTGCCAGGAGGCATTGATCACCTTGCTGCAGAGGCCCTTCATCCAGTATTGATGAGCCAAGGCCTGGAAATCTAGCTGCTTTCTGCTGGATACCTGAGTGCCTTCCGGGAGGGGCACCAGCCCAGCCTCCGTCCTCTCCTGATCCAGGGGGGCTGCCCTCACTTCCCTCCCATTCTCTGTCCCTTCTTAGAAGGCAGGACTGAGTATTTCTGCGGCACCACTTCTCTCAGGTAGTCAGAAGCATTTATTAAAAGTGCACATCCTCAGGCCTGACACCAGACCCACAGATTCACCCTGTCCTGGGGCGAGGCCTGGGAATCTGCATTCACCCCATTCTTTTGGTTATTGTGGTGCACGGCGATGTTCAGGCAGGTTTCTCTCAGCAGTGGCTCCTAGAAGAATGTGTGCTTGAATCCCACAGGGATGGCACTAAAATGCTGGTTCTGATCCAGTAGGTCTGGAGTGGGGCCCTAGATTCTGTAACTTTATCATGATCCTCGGCGGTAATGATGCCGCTGGAGTGTGGACCATGCTCTGCGTATTCAGGGGCTGGAGGAAGGGAAGGAGGTGCCATTGGGAGATGTGATTCTTTGATCACTTGACCCTCAGTCAGGGGCAGCTGCTAACAGATATTTCAGGTAGACGCAAGAGACGGGGGTCCAGCTGACCACCACTTCCTGTGTCAGGTAGTTGGGGTCAGTGGAGAAGTCACCTGCTGCTTTCCCTCCTTCCAGGTTTTCCTCAAGGCGGGCGTGGTCTCCAGGCTGGAGAAGCAGCGAGAGAAGCTGGTGTCTCATAGCCTTGTCTTGTTCCAGGCGGCCTGCAAGGGCTTCCTGTCACGCCAGGAATTCAGGAAGCTGAAGGTATGGATGGAGGCATGGCGCCTTGTGAACTGGCAGAAGCCCAGGGTCCTGGGAAAACACCCTCCGTGCTGGTCCATGCTGATCTGGGGGCTGTAACCCCTATTCCCCACATCTGCTCTCCTGCACGAACCCCTATGGGATATTATTAACATGCAGATTTTGATCCACTGGGTCTGGGGTGCACACAGGGGTCTGCATGTCTCCCACGATGGTGTCAATGCCACCCGTCCACAAACACACCCTGCGTGCTGAAACGTTGAGTAATCTTTTGCAAGATGTTATGGTTGTTGCTAGGAATTGACATCAAATCTCCAACGACGCCAGCCTTGATCTACATAACCATGAGGCCAACCAAGCCTTTGTGGGTCTGTTAATGGTTTCAGCCTGTCCTATCTTTCATAGGTGAGCAGATAGGGCATGGGCAGGACACAGCCACTGAGCCACCATCTCCAGAGATCTCTTAAGGACTGAATTTTCTCTCTGAAGTCTGCACAATGGAGAGAAGGCAGCTTGGTTCCAGAGACAAACAAGAACTATGTTTTAATCCCACTTCCACCACTTAGTCACTGCGTAAAGGTGAAATGAGATTATGTGCACATGGTACAGTACGTGGCCCATAGTAACTGCTCAATAAACACTAGCTGCTATTAATTTACTATTGTTACCATTAATTACTCCTGCTAGCACAGAGTCTTATTACTTGTGCTTAAGTGAATTTGCAAATTCAAATATATGCAGATGGTGGAAGAGTAAAGAGACAAGAATATAGATAATTAAAACACTGTGGGCAATCTCACTGGCCCACTGCACTCAAGTAGCTTATGCCTTGGGATGATTTGGAATAGGGGTTAATTAAGAGCCTGGGGTCTATCTGCTGCCAGACAGTAGGGGTTCAAGTCCTGACTCTGCCACTGAGAAGCTGTGCAACACCGGGCACGGGACTTGAACCTCTTGGTGCCTCAGTTTCCCTGTGTGTAAAATGGATGATAATAACACCTACCTTCATGGGGCTGTCATGTAAGGTGCTCAGGGTAGTACCCTGCACATAGGAAGGGCCAGAGCAACTGGCCAGGCATTGGCTATCGGGACGGTGATGAGAGGGAAAGGATTCCCTGGCTTGTCCGTCAACACGGTTCCCTCCTATGATGAGAATGAATCAGGTCAGTGGCCTCCTCAGACCGGCAACATTCCCATCAACTGAGGATTTGTTAGCGACAAAGATTCTTGGCCCTGCCCCGGATCTACCAGGATCAGATCCTTTGGGGCAGAACCCAGCCACCTGTATTTTGACAAACCCCACAGGAGATTCTGATGAGCGCTCAGGTTTGAGAAGCACGAACTTTGTGTTAAATGCACTTAAAACAATCTCTATCCCCTAATTATCAACGAACAACAGAGTCATGGCCATAGTTTCTAGTGGGCAATATCAGGGATTTTCAAGGGTCATTTTTGCCTTGCATGGTGACTTTTATATCTAATCTGATTAATGATGGGACCCACTGGACACTGGTTTCTACTCCTCATCCTATTGTAATTATTAGGTCGTGCAAGACGAAACGGCAGCATAATGCCCAACTCTGAGAGCCTGAGCCCATGGAAGGAAGCGTTTTGTATTTTTAAGGATCTAATCCCTTCCACTAGGACATGAACCTGTCTCCTCCATCCCCTGCACCACCCGCCTCCTCACTCTTCTTCACTGTCACCAGGTTGGAAAGGACCCCTCAATTTTCCAGTCTCCTTTCCCTGCAGCTCCATCGACTGGCCTCACGGTGCATCCAGAAGAATGTGGCTGTGTTCCTGGCGGTCAAGGACTGGCCGTGGTGGCAGCTCCTCGGTTCCCTCCGGCCCCTGCTGAGTGCCACCATCGGGGACGAGCAGCTTCACGCCAAGGAGGTGGGTCCACGTGGGCAGGGCACCGGGTAGCCACGCCCTCCCCGCACCCCATCGGCAGCCCTGACTGCCTCCTTCCAGATGGCCCTCTGCTGCTGTGGGCACAGACCCCGTCCTTCCCGTGCCCGCTCCTCTGGGCGCCTGCGTGCTGGTTAGGTGCCTCATTCCTGGCCAGGGCTGCGTGGACACTCACCATATTCCCCAGGGAGGCCCACTGGTGGAACCTCCGAGGGCTTTATCTTCCCACCTCTCAGAAAACACTTCCCTTATTGTTCGGTCTACCCGTTAGCACCCACCTTGGCTGCATAAGCATTTGGATTGATTCCTGGTTTATCCTTCCTGTTCTTTCTCTTTGCAAAAATTAGCAAACACACACACACACACACACACACACACACACACACTTTTTTTTCTTTCTTACACTGAGAGTAGAATTACTTCATATATGCTCCTACAACTTGAGTTTTTCACTTAAAAATTTTTGAAAATCATTCCATGTCTTTTTTTTTTTTTTTAATAGAGAGCTTCCTCATTCTCCTTTCATGGCACATAGAGCTTCTTTGTGTGTCTGTCCCACAGTTCATTTTGCTCGCCTGGTGCGGTGGTTACACTTGCTCCTCGTGTTGGACCAGTGGGCACAGTGCCGAGCCACCAGCAGAGACATGATGTTTGGGAGAGGAGGAGCTGAGCCCAGTGCTCACCGTTGCCGTCGGGCACGCTCAGTGTTGGGCTAAAGTGGGCTCAGTCCAGGGATTTGCATTCAGCCCCTGGACTGGGTTGGGGTGGAGCAGACTTGAATGAGCAGAGGCACTGATATTCAGAAACAGTATAAGGAAGGAAGGAAGGAAGAAAGGGAGGGAGGGAGGAAGGGAGGGAGGGAAGGAGGGAGGGAGGAAGGGAGGAAGGGAGGGAGGGAGGGAGGGAAGAAGGGAGGGAGGGAGGGAAGAAGGGAGGGAGGGAGGGAGGGAGAGAAGAAGGGTGGGAAGCAGGGAGGAAGGAAGGAAGAAAGGAAAGAAGGAAGGAAGGGAGGAAGGGAGGGAGGGAAGGAGGGAGGAAGGGAGGAAGGGAGGGAGGGAGGGAGAGAAGAAGGGTGGGAAGCAGGGAGGAAGGAAGGAAGAAAGGAAGGAAGGAAGGAAGGAAGGAAGGAAGGAAGGAAGAAAGGAAGGAAGGAAGGAAGGAAGGAAGGAAGGAAGGAAGGAAGGAAGGAAGGAAGGAAGGAAAGGGTACAAGGGTTGGGGGGAGTGAGACAGACAGACAGAGAGACAGAAACAGAGAGGACAGAAAGGAAGGAAAGAAGGAAGGAAGAGAAAGAAAGAAAAGAATAAAGAAAGAATAGGAAAGGAAGAAGAGAGGGAAGGAGAGAGAGCAAGAGAAAAGAAAGAAAGGAAGAAAAGAAGGAAGAAGAGGAAAGAATGACAAAGAAAGAGAAAGAGAAAGAAAAGGAAGAGTCCCTTGTGGGAAAGTGGCATTGGGCCGATAGGCTGGCTGAATCACCCACTCCGTTCCCAGTCACTCTTAACGCTCCTAGAACCTACACCTGGTTCAGAATGCTTCTGTCACCCTGTTTATTTTTGTAGGAGGAGCTTACAGCGCTGAGACAGAAGCTACAGAAATCGGAGAATTCTCGGAATGAACTCCGGCAAAACACAGACCTGCTAGAGAGCAAGGTACCCCGTCCCTCCTGTGTGGGGCCCCTGGGCAGGGCATGGTCTGCTGGCGGGTTGATGTGTCTGACGCTGCATTAAGTGCTTTACGAACCTCCTCAGAATGACTGTGTGAGGTGCATGCTGTTGTTGTCCCCATTTTAGAGATGAGGAAACTGAGGACCAGGGGTATTATCTTCCCAAGTATACAACCAGCAAGTGTAGACCTGAGATTTAAACCCATGTCATCTGGCTCCAAAGGGAAGAGGTTCTTCAGTACAAAAGCACAAATCACAGGGACAAAATTTGACTAGTTTAAAGTAAGAAATAAACTTCTGTTTATCAAAGTAAAAAATGACACACTGTGTATGTGAAGATGAAATTTGGAACATGTATAAATGGCAAAAGAGTATCCAGAATATGCATAGAACTTCCTCCAATCATTGGAGAAAGGCAATTCACTTCAACAGGAAAAAAGTGGGAATAAGAACAACAATAATAATAATGAAATAGGAATCTGCAGTGCCCTAGTTTCAAGAGTTCAAATGTTCAAGAATTCAAATGGCTAATAAACTCATGAAAAGATGCTCACCCTAACTAGCAATCAGGAAATGCAAATTAACACCACAACAGGTACCATTTCACACTTCAGATGGGCAAATCTGAAGTCTCACGTAGCCAAGTGTTGGTGCATAAGCGTAGCAGCAGGAACTTCTACACGCTTCTGGTGGGAGTGTAAATGGATCTCACATTAGATGGCTCAGTGTTGTGATTTCTGCCTCCTGCTCCTCAACTCCTCTCCCTTCCTCTTCTTCCTCCCTCCCTCCTCTTCCTCCTTGTTTTTTAAACACTAGATTAAGGTCCAACTTACAAATAAGTGCCCACACTCTAAAGTTACAGCTCAGTGCATTTTTACAGAGTGAACATACCAGTGCAACCAGGCACCTGGATTGAGACACCGCCCACTCACAGCCAGCTCTCCTCTGACCCCCTTAACCCCCCATTCCAGCCACTGCCCTCCCAGAGGAACCACCAAACTGACTCCTAACACCATACATCAGTTTTCTTCTGTTTTTGAGTTTGACTTAAATGCATTCAAATGTGGGTACTCATTTGTGTCTGGTTTCTTTCATTTGACATTTATGTCTGTGACATTTATTCACACAGTTGTGGATGATTGTGTATCATTTATTCTCTTTGCTGTAACATATTCTATTATGTGTATAGACCAGTGGTCCCCAACCTTTTTTGGGCTACGGACCGGTTTAATGTCAGAAAATATTTTCACAGACCAGCCTTTAGGGTGGGACGGATAAATGCAAAAAATAAAATTATGCAAAAAAAACCACTGTGGTATTTTTAAATATAATTGTCGAACTTACGAGACAAGCGTCAAGAGTGAGTCTTAGATGGATGTAAGACAGAGGGAATCTGGTCATTTTTTAAAAAATGAAACATCGTTCAGACTTAAATATAAATAAAATGGAAATAATGTAAGTTATTTATTCTTTCTCTGCGGACCGGTACCAAATGGCCCATGGACCGGTACCAGTCCGCGGCCTGGGGGTTGGGGACCACTGATATAGACCACTATTTACCCAGTGGGTGTCGACCTGAGATTCAAACCCATGTCATCTAGCTCCAAAGGGAAGAATTCTTAAACAATTCACAAAAGCACAGTTCTCCAGGGGAAATGATAAATTTGACTATTTTGAAGTAATAAATGAACTAAGTGAACATTTGGTTGTTTCCAGTTTGGCACTGTTACAAATAAGCCTGCTGCGAACATTCTCGCGCATGCCTTTTGATGCACCAATCAGATGTTTCTGTGGGGAATGCACCTAGGAGTGGAATTGCCGGGTTTTAAGTTATTTCTAAGGTCAGTTTTAATAGATACCGCCAGAGAGTTTACTGAAGTGTTCGTGTCAGTTTACACTCCCACAACAATGGGTGAGAGTTCCAGTTGCTCCACATCCTTGCCAGCACTTGGTGTTGTCTCTCTTTTTCATTTAGCCATTTTGGTGTGTGTGCAGTAGTGCCACGTTGTGGTTTTAATTTGCAAATTTTTGGCTATCTTCTTGGTCTTTCAAGTCTTTTCTATTGTTATTCTTATTGATTTGTAGCAATTCTTTATATGTTGTGGATGTAAGTTCAGTGGTTGGATAGATACAGTACAGACCTCTTTTTCCATTCCATGGCTTGACGTTTTTTTTTTTATGCAATAATTTGAAGTTGTATTTCTGAAGTTTCCATCTCTTCAAAACCGCCAAAGGGTGAGGGAGAGATCAGAGGGCTCCAGAACTCCTAAACCTGCATCAGTTATGGTAGATGAGCTTTTGTGGTTTTATTCTGTATTTTATCGATTCTCAGATGCACATTGTTTTCCACCTCTGTGCTTCCCTGGAATTGGGATGCATCTGAACAATCAGCAGACGCTTACACCAACAATTGGCAGCGCTTTCTTTTCTGATGTTCTATAATGGAGCATCTTATCATCAATGGCAGGTCAGATTTGATGAAGTGCAGCGTGTGGAGACCCAAGTACAATTCTATTTGAATATAGGGCTCTGATTCCCTCCCTTCCCTTCTAAAAAGCTACTGTTGATTTATATTGGTTGCTTTGGCACCTGTAAGGAACATCAGAATCACTGTTAACCCAGTAGCTTCCCCAGGCCCACCTTCTAAGATCCAGGAGGGACTCTGGATGGAGGGGCCCTTCACTGCTTCTTAAACAGGCCCAGAGGCATTCCTGGTGCAGGAGGTCTGGCTGCGTTAGAGCCATGGTTCTCATACTTGAAAGTGTGCCACCGCAGAAGAGGTGTTAGAATATCGATTGCTGGAGCTCCCGCCTTAGAGCTACTGAGTCCGTGGGCTTGGGATGCCCTGCGGATCCTCTATTCCTAATAGGTCCCCAGGTCCTGCTGAACCCGCTGGTCCGGGGCCCCACACTGAGGCTGGGGAACAGATAAAAGGTATCTCTTTTCATGCAGTCCTACTTTCTTTTGGTGACTTTCTGTTAGCAGCCAGGGAGCAGACACCCCTGAAAGGCCATGCATCATGAAGACACCCTAGGTGGCCCCCGCCCCCGCTCACGGGCTCTGCACTCCACCACCTCATCTCAGTGGGAGGGGGAACAGTTGATAGAAACTTCACTGAAACATGTTGTGCCTCATCATCGGGAACTCCATTTGACTAGGCTTATTAAAAAAAGAAACAACATTATTGCAAAATGATTTAAGTGCTTCATTTGCAAAGGAGCAGAAGAGGAGATGAGGAGCCTCGGAGAAGCTGGCTATAAATATTCCTCAAGCGTGCAAAATCGGCCTTGATGCAAAGTGGGGTTTTTTATTTTCGCAAGAAAGCAGGCCTGTCTGCTGTAGGGAGTACCTCCAAGGCTGCGGGAGCTGGCGAGGATGTATGAGAGAGATGTTTTCTTCTCTCTCCGCAATATATTTTAGGCTTCTCCCAAGAACTTATTTATGGCAAAAGACTGAGGCCCGTGCACGCCAATGTCTGGCCTCATTAGTCTGAACAGTGTCCCATTTTGGTAAGGAAGTGCTGAGAGGATCCACCAGGGACCCAGCAGGGACTGAAGGTGTAGATCAGGAAGTTTATTTGCGCAGCGCTGGAGAAGTTTGGTCCTGGTGGTCGTGCGTGTGGCTTAGGGGGCTACCTCTAGGAGAGTGAGGGAGGTGCCGGGGTCACGAGGTCAAGTGGTCACTGAGCCTAGATCCCATCCCAGGTCTCCTGCCGTCTAGTCCAGACGTGGTGCTCCCGAATCCCTGGGTCGGGGGTGGGGTGGGGGGAGACAGGATGTCGCGGTCTCTTGGGCCTTAACGCTAGGGATGGTATATTTCCAGCTGCTGAGGCTCTCTGACCACAGCGTGCTTGTGTTCATAGGTGACCACAGTGGGGTTAGCCAAGGCCCCACTGAGGCGAGCACAGCTGGAATGTTCTTTCTGTGTGCCTCAGTTTCCCCATATGAAAGTCAGAGCCCTCACCTCTTTTCTACCTACCCTGCAACACAAACGAGGGAGCAGGGAACTGTACAAGGTCAGGATGGGTCTGATGGGTGACCTGAGCTCGTGTCCCTGCTCAAGGAGCAGAGGGCCGGTTGGGGTGGCCGGCTTTGTCTCCTTATTGCTATGGGACTGTGGGGAAATTCTTCAAGTCCCTGAGCCCTCTGTGTGTCATCAGTAAAATGGTGGCAGCAATAGCTACGAATTCTTCTCCCTAAGATTGCAGTGAGGAGGTAGGTGTACAGGAAGTGGTTATTACAAACTTCAAGCCTTCACACATCACCACTCACACTACTATGTATTTGAATTCCCACCACCCTCCCCCCACAGACTGATGGAGGTTCTTGAAAATGATGGTCCATCTTAGCTATTGCTTTTCTGCACAGAGCATTCAAATCGACTTGAATGAATGGATGGAATAGTGGTGAATTTAATAAAGTAAGATTTAATAAGCAATGTGAGCCAGGTGCTGTGATAAATCCTTTACCTGAGTCATCTAGTTTTTTTTTTTTGTTTGTTTGTTTGTTTGTTTTTTATATTTTTCCTAAGTGAGAAGCAGGGAAGCAGTCAGACAGGCTCCCGCATGTGCCGACCGGATCCACCTGGCATGCCCACCAGGGAGTGATGCTCAACCCATCTGGGGCGTTGCTCTGTTGCGGCTAGAGCTATTCTAGCACCTGAGATGGAGGCCATGGAGCCTTCCTCAGCGCCCAGGACAACTTTGCTCCAATGGAGCCTTGGCTGCGGGAGGGGAAGAGAAAGATAGAGAGTAAGGAGAGGGGGAAGGGTGGAGAAGCAGATGGACGCTTCTCCTGTGTGCCCTGGCTGGGAATCGAACCCGGGACTTCCTCACGCTGGGCTGATGCTTTACCACTGAGCCAACCGGCCAGGACCCCACATCATCTAGTTTTATCTTCAAGTCAAACTGAGGAAAGCGTTAGTGCCCCCATGTTTAGATGAAGAAAAGTGAACCTCAGAGAGGTCAAGTGATTTGTCCAGGATCACACAGCTGTTGAGTGGCAGAGCTGGGATTTGCACCCAGATCTGGCTGACTCCAGACAGGCTATGATAAAGGAGGAGCATCTTCCCAGACTGGGAATGGGATCAGGGAGGGCTTCTTGGAGGAGGGGTCTTCAAGGATGAGTGGGAGGTAGGTAGCCAGCTGATGAAGGTGGGGAGGCATTTCAGAGAGAGGTCACACAGCCGGATCAGAGACGGGGTGTGGGGACCTGGTTTGGCTCCCACAGTCCTGGTGGTAGGAGCTCTCATGTGTGCAGGGTGGTTATGAGGTGGGTGGTCAGGCCATGAGGCTGGGCCAGATCATCACAGGTGTTATAAGAGTCGGGTTAGAGATTTGGACTCCATCCTAAAAGTGAAGGGCAGACCAAAGAACAAGATGGGATGTTGGGTGGCAGCATCCCAGGCATTATTTTATTCAGGGGTGTGTGCTAAAGAACCTTGAAGGAGGCCCTTTTAAAGCTTGTAAAAGCCTGTAGCTACCCCTTCTACCCCAAAGCCAGTCGGTGAAGTGGCATCTCCATATGTCCCGCTTGGAAGCATGGCCCTTCCTCCGGCATTCTTCCACAAGTGACCCCATTTCCGCCAGCGTGCTGGAGGCTGTGGAGCGCTCCCTGTAATTCTTGGTCCGCGTACATTTACTAGTCATTCAGCATGGGTCCTCTGAGCCCCCAGGGGGCAGTTTGGTGGTGTGCTTAGGAGCGAGGCTGCCTTGACTCACGGCCAGCTCTGCCACTGGCTGGTTGGGAGTTCTCAGGTGAGTGTCTTCGCCCTGATGCCTCAGTTTCCTCATCTGCAGTACCTCCCTCTCAGAGTTGCTGTGAAGGTTCTGTGGGGTAACCTGTGCTGGCCACATGGTCATAGTGGGTGATGTGCCCAGTGGGAAGAGAAATACACAGGGTGATGCCCGGGCTGGTCTCTAGGGTCTCTAGGAGAAGGACCCCAGAGCTCACCACTGACCTAGAGACTTTGTTCCGAATTTCCGCTAATGACCGCAGCAGCTTTGGGAGCAGGTACAAGGCTGAGTCTGAGCCACGGCTTAATCTCCTTGACAGTCGCAGCACACTCACCAGCCAGGTGGCTCTGCAGTGAGTTCACTCTCGCGTCTCTCTTTCTCTTTTCTTTCCCAAAATTTTTTTCATTTTCTCTTTTAGTTTCTCAGGTTGACAGGGATGGGGCTTCACTTCTGCTAGGGACAGTTCCCTGTGCCCATGGCCCTGGTTGGTTGGGGTCCAGGTCTTATCTGGCTTTTGATTAAACCCTGCTGGCTGTTGAACCTGACCTCCCTGAGTTGCTATTCCAGGTAGATGGTGACTCCCGCTCTGCTGACCCCCGGAGGCCTGGGGGGAGGGGGCGTGGAGACTGAGCTGGATGGTGGCTGTGGGACAGAGGACAGTGCTGTAGTTGTAAGCCAGGACCTGGGATTCAGGCCACCCAGGCGGGACTCCTTCTGTGACTTACCAGCTATGATGTCTGCAAACCATTTCTCCACTCACTGCCTCCGTTTTCCATTCTGTGAAAAGGGAATAACAAAAACACCTACCTCATAAGGGTTTAAAGGAGATGCCACATGCCAAGAGCTTAGCACATGTCTATCCCCAGCGTTTGATGAGTGTGAGCTGTTTCTCACACAAGGGCTTGAAATGAACAGATCCTTTTAGTTAAAGGGGGGCGTGTGGGTGGCAGCATCCAAGGCGTTAGAGCTTGGGGGAGAGAGAAAGGGTGAGTGCTGTCTGCTCTTTACAGAGAAGATGGTTTGGGGAGTCTTGAGAGTCCTTGAATACAGGAGCTCAGGGCAGTTGGTCCAAGATTGGGTGCCACACATGCGGTTTTCTTATCCCCCTCAACTCGATGGTGGGGTCCTTGAGGGCACGGTCTGGCACATAGTAGGTGCTTACATAATGGATGACCAGTGGCAGTGACAGTCCTAGACCATGCGTGCTTGATATAATGTCCATCACATCCCCATGACTCGCTGTTCCTCCATACTGCCAGTGGTGCCGTGCTCAGGATATCTGATTTGTTAGACTTGACACAAAATGTACAGCAAATTTGTTCATCCCTGTCCCTTCTTTCTGGCAGACCCTAGAGTCATTGTCCCTATGCAGAAAGAGGGTTTCTGGTGATTTGAACAAGTGGTGGTACCAGGAGGGATTTTAGAACAATTCCTAGTTAACTGGTCCTTGAGTAACCTGTAAGGACCCTTCTGGGTTTGCAAGCCAGGCTCTCCCCCTTGTTAAACTGGTTTTCATTTTGCATTTGCCCAATTGCTCTAGGCGTGGAGCCCATCCCTCACCTCTATGGACAAGGCCCTTGGGCCCTTAAATGTGGGAAGAGGGAGAGATTTGTGGGGACAGAGGACCAGAGGACGGGTAGGGGCTTCTTGCGTCTGTGAAGAGCACCCACCGTTTTCCCCACTTTAAAAAGGCTAATGTCCTTTGGGCTGCAGACTTGGGTTCTGTGGAACACAAAATTAGTGCGTTAAATTAATTTTGTGCTCCCTTTGCTCAGGCCGATTAGTACGAATTAAATTTCACACTAATTGGCGAAGGCGGAGAGAACACAACCCTGGTGTCTGAGATCAATGCTGATCGCGGGGGTTCAGGGCAGGGGTGCGGGGTGTGACCCGGGGCACTCCTGGACTGCACTGGCTTGTATCGGGCCCAGTGCAAACGGTCCCTTGTCCAGCTCCAGTGCAGCGGTGTGCCTTTAAGCGAATCTCACCCAGATAACGCCCAGGGTGAGGCCAAGGTTAGGAGGCGATCCTAGCTATTTATTTTGCAACGATTCCTAAACTTGGTTGTGCTTAAGAATCAGCCCGGGGTGTGTTGAAGTTCAGATCCCTGGGTCTCCCTGCAGAGATGATTATTTGGGGGATACGAGAATCCTGGAATTCGCATTTTAACAACCATTTCAGGTCACTGCAACAACGTGTTGTTTCCCCCAGAACACTTTAAAGACAACAGGATAAGGAAGAGCAAAAGGAAGCCCCATCCCAAAGCCAGCCAGGGGCGTCCTAGGAGGGCCTCTCCCTCACCGACTGGAGGCCATGACTTGGGTCTGGGTTCAAGTCCCCGCTCTGCCACTTACTTGCTGTGTGACTTCAACACATTGCCCTTAAGCCTCCTTTTTGCTTTGTTGCTGTTGCAATCTGCATTTTGGCCTGAGCAGTCCCTGGTGGGCCAAGAAGATGGGAAGCGGATGAGCCAGAGGAGGAAACACAGAAGAGTGTGGACGGTACAGAGGAGCCCCAGTCTCTGAAACTGTTACTATTTTTAAAGATATTTATTGTTTTGTGTTTTTCTTCTGATTTCAAAAAGAATTAAAAAAAAATCAGCAGTACAGAAATGCATCGCAAGGAAATTAGAGTCCCCTGTGAGCCCACTCTTCCAGAAAAATAAAATTCCCTAGAAACAGTTTGCAAGCGCCTTTTTCTGGGCAAATGCGAACCAAATGGGAATAGGCCAAAATTGTATTCTGCCACGTGGCTGCTTTTTCCCCCTTGGTAATGTATCTTTGAATTTTTTTCATGTCAGAATGTATAGATCTGCATCTTTCTTCTTCACGGGGCAGCTGGATGGTTTTTGAAACGGTATCGATGGAGACCAGCTCGGCAGGGCAGCTAGGATCCACCCTGGGAAGGTCACAGCATCTGTCTGAGGACACTGCACCGTGGCCCCTCAGTGTGACCCGGAGGGTCCGATGGGGGAGTGAGGTGCTTTGACATCTTCACATGCCACCTTTTTTGGCAAAGAATCAGAACGACAGGAGGACACTAGGCATCACCCGAGTCAGGGCAGTGTACAACTCAAGTGACTAAAGCCCCAGAGAGGAAGTCACTTGTCCAAGGTCACAGAATCTGTTAGTGTTTGTGTTTGGACTTGAACCCTGTACTTGGCCTCTAGTTTTTTCCCCTTCCTTGCCTCTTGACTTGATCCACTCACTGCCTTGCATCAAAGGTAGCCTCAGTTTCATGAGTGACCCTTCTGAACAAGGTTGTTTCTGAGCCCCTCGGTCATAAACAGTCCACTCGTACGTTTCTCTCCTCACTTTCTTTAGCACATCCTTGGACCTGGGAGGCTGCATTTTGCAACAGCAATACCACAGAAGCCCTGGCCCATCTGCCATTTGGCACCTGTCCTTGGTCAGTTAATTGGAAAGAAAAGTCAGTGCAAAGGAATTCATTTAAAATAAATCAACATTTTGATATTTCAACTTGAAACGTGTCTACCTTAACTCACAGAGGGAGGGCCAAAGCCTTCTGAGGACGAGCCTCTGACTCGAGGTTGTCTTTCCTTCTTAAACCACGTTCCTAACACGTGGCTGCATGATTTCCAGCTTTGACTTCTTTAAAGTGAGCAAACGGCAAAGGACTCGGAATGTCGAAACCTGATTTTTTACAGTTTTGCACCTATATTTATTTGACAGAATTTTGAAAAGCAACTCACCTTTTATTTTTTAAAAATTCCTTCTGAAGCATTCAATGTAGTTTACGTGGAAAATCTTTGTCCAGTCATAGTTTGTAGGCTTATGTAACAGCTAATTGAATAGGTACAATAATTGCGGTATAAATGCAGCAGGTATAAACAGGTCAGGAACACACAGCTGATACGCTGCGTGCATGGCTATCGCCTGCTTGAGGCTGATGGACCCTGGCGAACCACAGCGAGGTTTCCTGGCTGAAGGTGTTCCTATGCGACGTGGTGGGCATTTGTGATGTGTCTCACTGAGGGAGCCTGTTGGTTGGCCCAGCAACATATTTTATTGAAGGATGGCTAAAGAGAGTTTCTACTAGAATAACACTTTTTTAATTGAGCATTTACTTTGCACCAGATGCTTTGCTAAGCTCTATGGCGATGATCTCACTTAATTCTCAGAACAATTCCATAAGTTGTCCCCTGGCCTCCAAAGCTGAGAAAACAGAGGGTCAGCTCCTGCCTGGTTCAAAGTCACACGGCTAGTGAGTGTCAGGCAAGAATCTGAACACAGCAAGAGCAATGCAGTTCTGATGTTCGTGCTCTTAACCGCGTCATCTCACTGAAGGGTTGCCTTGCCGTGAGAGCCAGTGATTTGTCCAAGGGTGGTCGGGTGGAATGTGTGTGCAGGCAGACATGTTGGTGGCCCCACCGAGTGACACTGCTGTGACCCCTTCCATCCCAGATTGCTGACTTGACCACAGAGCTGGCCGATGAGCGTTTCAAAGGGGACGTGCTGTGCCAGGTGCTGGAGAGTGAGCAGGCGGAGCGGCTGCGGGCCTTCCGGCAGGTTCGGGTGCTGAGGGTGAGCAGTCCAGGGTGTGGGAAAGGGGCGAAAGGACAGGCTACCTGAGGGTGCTTGGGCATGTATGTCCCCCTGTACTCATATCTGGGATCGGTAAGCCTAAGTAAGATGCAGGTCCATGTGCAAGGTCCTGGAGGACATTTGGGTCTTATTAAGGTTTGGCCTTGGAGGTATTCTGGGTGAGGACGGTGCAGAGGGTGGACATTCCCTGGCTATGGAGGTCCCATGGTGAGGGCTGTGCAGGGAATGGTCGGTCTGGTGTGGGAGGCACCCTGGGTGAGAGATGACCAGCCCAGGCCTCTATCTAGCTGCCGTTGGAAACCTCAAGGCCTTTCTTCCAGAGCAAGTATGAGCAAGTCCAAAAGAAACTGGGAGAAGTGGAGAAGCAGTTGGAAGAAGCCCAGCAGAAAATTCAGTTGAATGACTTGGAAAGGAGTCACAGTGGAGGAGGTGAGCTGATTGGAACCTTTGGGATTAGATGCTAACAGCAAAAACTGTCCTTTTATTTCATTTGTTTATTTATTCATACACACTAGGGACATACTTAGCACTAGAAACTACACTAGGGGCTGAGACTGTGGCAAAGCAAACGGGCAAAGTCCTTGCCCTCTTGAAGCTTGCAGTTTAGTGGGACAGACAGACATTAAACAGATAATCCTACAGTATCCCAAATAATAAACCATTAGTGTGACAGGTGCTGTTTAGTAATAATGCAAAGAATAATACAAAAAAAAAATGGTGATTCTATGGCAAGGCATCTTTGTGTGTGTGTGTGTGTGTGTGTGTGTGTGTGTGTGTATTTGTGAATATTTTTAATATAAATTTTGAGCAAGGCAGTTCAGTGGTTAAAGGTGAAATTTATGAAATCACATTTCTGGATTTAAATCTAGACTATTTATTATTAGATGACTGGCTTTGGGCATAGAAATAGTTATGTCTTGTTTATTTTATTGTAAAAATGTATTCATAGGTGATTAATGGCAAGGGTTCAGTCACGTGCACGGCACAGAGTGCTGGAGAGCGGTTACTTTATCGTTATCACTACTAACACTAATAGTGGGATTGTTGTCTGTGCTCCTAGCCTGTGGGGCAGACACAACTACTCTCCCCACTTAAAAGCAGCGTCAGGTACTCAGCAGTTATTGAATGATCGGAGAGGAGGCGAGAGGACCCCTGAGTCACCCGAGGCTAGAGGCACTCAGCAGAGCCAGGGATTTCTGGTGGTGCCTGTCTCAGCACGGTTGCCTGGAGACACACGCCATGGTCGGATGGGCTTGGTGACATCTTTGTCAGCTCCTCTCCCCAGTCTAACTGAGTTAGGTGAGAAGGATGCCCAGGGTGTCTGTCAGCTTTTATAAAATGTTGACATCACCCTTTCCGTGCCCCCAGAGAATTTATGCTCCAGAAACGTCAGGGGCACTCAGAGGAACGGAGGTCTGGAGGCGGTGGAGAAGAGGCAAGGGCGTTTGCTCTCTGCTCCGCTCCTGTTCTCCTCTCATCCTGGCTACCCCGAGGGCAGGCGTGTACCAGGGGGGTTAGTACACGGGAGTTTGGGATTCTCTGATATGGGAGACCCGACAAGGTGGGGTACAGGCTGGGACTAGGAAAGGTGTCTGCGTAGACTCAGCAGTGGGGACAGCGTAGCTTTCCCAGAAGAGCCTGGCTCCGGTTCCATCCTGGCTGTGACTTATGTCTACATGACACTGGAAGGTTTGCTCTCCTGTGGAAAGACACTGGACTCGAAGGAGAGGGGAGATGCGCTTAGCTCACGAGCACATTAGTCACAATGTTAAATGGGCTCTCAGCCCCGGGTGCGCGTTCCAGGAAGCCAGCCCACAAATACTTCGTCTTGCATTATGAAAGTAATACATACTCATTATAGGAGATTTCTAAAATATAGGAAAGTTGGAAGAAGCCGTAAAACGCTTTAATCACACTGCTGCAATGCCACCCCATCCACCGTGGATCAAGCCAGAGAGTAAATTATTGAAAGTATCTGTTTTTCCTCCATGTATAGTTAAGTGTTGAAAAAGAACTTTTTATGGTATGTATCCAGCACTGAGCAATAACGCATTTGAGGTTACAGAAGAATTTTAGTTGGGTCCTGCTTTCAAGAGGCTTGCAAAATAAATGGGGAGGTCAGGTCAACCCAGGAAAAATGTAACCGGGTCCAAAGTCAAGTCTCAGGGACTCTGTTAATATGGTGAAATTGTGTCCAAAGAGCCAAGGAAGTGGAAGAGAACCCCCTCACTCACCTAGCCTTCCATCCCGGTCCCCCTAACTTGGGTAAACAGCGGACGAGTGGCAGATGCGCTTCGACTGTGCTCAGATGGAGAACGAGTTTCTCAGAAAGCGTCTCCAGCAGTTCGAGGAGAGGCTGGACTCCGAGCTGACATCCAGGAAAGAGCTGGAGCAGCAGGTAAGAGGGGGCAGCTAGTCTGCATCCCAAAGGTGTCCGAGAGTGAGCAGGCTCTCACCTGCACTATTCAAGGTGGGGAGGGAGACAGAGGGCACCGCCCATTTCGTGTGTTTCTACGTCCACTCTTATTACAAATGCTGGTCCCTGTGGGATATGGAAAATAGGTCCTCCACCTGTGGGTGTTCTAACTGGGAAACAATCCTCTGTGTTATAAAGAGCGTAAGCATTAGGATGTCTGAGGGCGAGTTCCATTTCTGCTTTGACTTTGCAGAAATCACTGCACATTTTGAGCCTCAGATTCCGCATCAATCAAATGATTGTAATATTATGTTACAGTAGTCAAAGTTTATCCATTCCCATTGCCTCTGCTCTGACCTGCCACCTGCATCCGTCGTCTAGACCAGAGCAGCAGCCTCCTAACGGGCCTCCTTGCCTCCAGCTTCTCCCCTCAAAGGACCGTTCACTCCCTCGGATTGTTCTGTCACAGGTTGGCCGGCGCTCATGGCAGGCTGTCTCCTTGTGTGTTTCATAAATTTTGACCGTGATCTCATCTTCCACATGTTCCGCTGCACCCACCACGTTGCCCCAGGTGGTCTGCATTGTGGAATGTTTCTTTTATTCCTCTGACTCTCGTGGTAAATTTGTGTTTGTGTGTTTAGCTGTTTTATTTATTTATTTTGGGGGAGTCAATCTTATTTTTAAAAAACTTTTTATTGACTCTAAGGGGAGTCTTGTTTATAGGGCGGTGGAAGTTCCTTTGGAAGAAGCACTTCTAAGCCTTGTCTGCAGCCACCCCTGAGGTTAGGCTAAGTTCTCACTTTCAGAATTTTGCAACATGTGCAAAGTGTCAATTCAAGCTCTAAACCCACATGAGGTCGGGCCCTGGAGTTCTGGTTTCTTACGGGGCTATTTTCTCCCCCGCCCAGAGCCAGAGTGGCAGCAAGCTCTCCCACTACCTCCCGGGCCAGTGGGTGGGACTTCCGTTGCCCCTTCTCACTGAGGTACAGCTCTCAGGGCCCTGACTCAATACAGGGCCTTTATTCCAACTCTGCCCTCTGCCCCAAGGCCTTGCCTGTGTCTCTGTCCAGGCATTCCAACACAGCCGCTGTCCTTAGGGATGTTTCTGAGTCTACCGACCGCTCCTCTTCTCCACCTGTCTGCCATAATATCTGCATATGCCATTGTCGCCCTGGTTTTGTGTCCTTTGCATTGCTGATATTCTGAAATTTCCCCTTCTTTCTTGAAAGGGCGCTTGCCATTAGAAACAAAATGTAATCTTATCTTGCATTTCTTTGGGAATGAAATGATTATTTAGTCCCTTTGCCTGTCTTGCATTGTTTCCAGCCACTCCCAGTCTACATTCTAACCAGTCTATACTGTTAACAACCAGTGTGGTATGCGGTAAACCAGCTCTCTGAAAATAAACAAGCAAGCAGACAAACACCCCCCCCCCATGTGTAGCATTTGCCAGTTGCCAGTTTCCTTGGTGTAAATTCTCCCACCATGGCCACTTTCAAGTTAATATTACATTGTCACTGAATGTGGCTTTGGGAAGAGATGGGCAGAATTAGTTTCAGAAGTTGGTACAAGCCAGCTTCAACACACGGCTGAGTGTAACCACATTCAGTTGTCTACGGTTCACAGCAAAACTAAGGGGAAGGAACAGAGATTTCCCATGTACCCCCACCCCCACCCCCACCATCAACATCCCCCACCAGAGTGGTACATTTGTTACGAAGGCTGAATCTACATGACACGTCATTATCACCCAAAGCCCATTGTTGACATTGGGGTTCACTCTTGGTGTTGTACATTCTCTGAGTTTAGACAAATGTAAAATGATGTGCATCCACCATGCTATTTCCACCCAGCATAGTCTCACTGCCCTAAAATTCCCCTGTGCTCCCCTAGTCATGCCTCTCCTGCAACCCGTGGCTACCACGGGTCTTGTTCCTGTATCCATAGTTTTGCCTTTTCCAGAATGCCGTGTAGTTGGAATCATACCACATGCAGTCTTTTCAGATTGGTTTCTTTCACTTAGTGATATGCCAAGGTTCCTCCATAACTTTTTATGGCTTGATAGCTCATTTCTTCTTACGGCTGAATAATATTCCATTGTCTGAATGTATCACAGTTTATTTATCCATTAACCAACTGAAGGCCATCTTGGTTCGGCAATGAGTAAAGTTGCAATATACATCCATGTACAAGTTTTCATGTGAACATAGTTTTGTACTTTTTTGGGTAAATATCTAGGACCACAGTTACTGGATTATCTGGTAAGGGTATGTTTTATTTTATAAGAAACCACCAAACCATCTTCCCACCAGCAATGAATTTTGCATTCCCATCAGCAATAAATGAGAGTTCCCATTGCTCCACATCCTCGTTAGCACTTGGTGTTGTTAGTGTTCTGGATTTTGGCTATTCTAATATGTGTATAGTGGAATCTCATTGTTGTTTTACTTTACCCTGATGACATAGGATGCGGAGCATCTTTTCAAATTGGCCATCTGTCGTCTTTGGTGAGGTGTCTGTCAAGAGCTTTGCATCAATTTTTAATTAAGCTGTTTTTCTTATTGTTGAGTTATAAGAGTTCTTTATATATTTTGGGCCATAGTTCTTTGTCAGAGAGATCTTTTGCAAGTATTTCCTCCCAGTATGTGTCTTGTCTTTTTATTCTTTTGACAGTGTCTTTTGCAGAGCAGGGATTTTAAATTTTAATAAATCCAAGCTTTTTATTTCCTTCATGGATCATACCTTTGGTGTCATATCTAAAAAGTCGTTGCCAAACCCAATGTCATCTAGCTTTTCTTCTATGTTATTTTCTAGATGTTTTAAAAGTTTTGTGTTTGACATTGAGACCTACAATCCATTTTAGTTAATATTTGTGAAGGGTGTGAGGTCTGTGTCTAGATTCATTTGTTCTGCATGTGGATATCCAATTGTTCCAGGCCCAGAAGTTGAAAGACTGTCTTTTCTCCATTGTGTTGCCTTTGCTCCTTTGTCAAAGATCGGTTGACTATATTTAGTCAGCCCATTTCTGGGCTCTTTATTTTGTTCCACCGCACTATTTATTTTTTTTTAAAAATTATTTATTGATTTTAGCAAGAAAGGAGTGGAGGGAGAGAGATACAAGAACATCTATCTGTTCCTGTATGTGCCCTGACTGGAGATCGAACCAGCAACCTCTGTGCTTTGGAATGATGCTCTAACCAACTGAGCCATCTGGCCAGGGCCCACTGCACTATTTTTCTTCTCTTTCCAAAAATTATCTTGTTCTTTCTTACCTTTGGGCCTTTGCATATGCTGTTTCCTCTTCCTAAAACATGTTTTCTCTCCACTACCTCCCTATCTCTAACCATTCTTAAGATCCCAGCTTAAATGTCATTCCTTCAAGAAAGTCTTCCCTGGCAGGTTGGGTTGGCAGCCCCTGACTTGTGTCTCCAAACATCAGCCTCATCATATGCTGTGTGGTAATTACCTACTTTTTCTCTTGGTCAGCCCATTAGAAGTGGCCACCATAAGAGCTGAGGTCCTATCTGCTTGTCCTTTTATTATATGCATCGCCTCCTTGTGAGAGAAAAATGTCATGAGATCACCGTGCAGAGGTGGCCTGGGGTGCGATCACATGGAATTTATAAACAATGGGAGCAAACCATTATCCTCCATGGTGGTAATGGTTTAACCTGTTGCATCCAAGACAGACATTACATTGTGGTCCTCCAAGGGTCAGCTTGCGCTGTAGATAAACACAGAAGGACAACCGGACAGGGAACCAGCCCAGTTCTTTAATAACGAATTATAAAGTCGGGTCAGTATCCCCAAGGAAAGGGGATAGTCATGCCACATTAAAAAGTAATAAAACCGCAACCTTTCCCGAGCAGCCAAATATAAGAAAACATCTCATTTGCCTTCAAATACTGAATTTAGAATTACAGGCTTCATTAACTCAGCATTTTGCTTATTTAAAGCCATTCTTTAATGAGGCTGTTTCTTCAAATTGAGTATTCCGAGCTGTCCTTTCTCCCAGACCTAAGCTAGAACATCCGGGAGGGTGCTTCCTGGAGGAAGACGCGGGAGCCTTTGCTTCCTGTCCGACGTGGCCGGGTGTGTGCCTTCCCGTGGAAGTGCACCTCTGAAGTGCCGTCTACTGCTCTGACCTTCGAGCCTCTCTCTCTTAGGTTTTCTGGTTGGATTTTCTCTGTGTGCCACTTTGGCTGCTTCTGGCTTATGTCACTCCGAGATCATATCGCTGATGGGGATACGCATTACACAGCACTGAAGGGGCTGTCAAGTTGAGGCAGGGCATGTGAAGAGCCTGTGGGAGCATTGGCAGGAGGACTATGGAGAAACATTTAAAGCCACCCCGAGAGGTTAATGGAATTATCCCGTTCCACCTCCAGGCAAACTAAGAGTCAGAGAAGTAGCTTCCTCAAGGTGGCAGAGGTAGAAAGTAGTCAAGACAGGGTCTCCGCCTCCAGGGTCCGTTCTCCCTCTCTAGTGGCAGTTGCTTGAATTAAGCGGGCTGATGCGTTCTGTTCCTCCCCCAGCTCAGGGAGCTGCAGGGTGCCTATGAGGGGGCCAAGAAGATGGCCCACCAGCTGAAGAGGAAGTGCCACCGTTTGACCTGTGACCTGGAGGACAGCCGCTTCCTGCTGGAGAACCAGCAAAGCCGAAATCATGAACTTGAGAAGAAACAAAATAAGTGAGTCCCGTTCTGCACTCTCACCGGCGCCAGGGGGCTGCACCGGGGCGGGAGACTTTGGGGGTCTCCAGCTTCCTTCCTAAGCTCCCTCACTTCTGTCAGGGCTCCTCGTCCATGGGGCTTAACTCCCTCATTCTGGCCTAAATTTTTCTTCCCTTCCTCCTACACCTTATTCCTATAAGGTCCTCCCAAGAATCCAGTGGGGAAAAAAAGACTCTCTTCTGTTGCCCAGTCTTAGCTCTGTAACCAATGGCCATGTGACCCTGGGGAGCTTTTCTGGTTTCTGTGGGCCTCGACTTCCCCATTTATTAAGTGGAGAGTTTGTTATGGAGGGAAGACAGCTCAGCCTGGTGGTTAGGAGTACAAGTGCCGACATTCCCCCCACCCCAGTTCGAGTCCCAGCTGTGCCTCTTTCTAAGTAGTGTGACCTTAGACAAGTCATTAACCTTTCTCAGCCTCAGATAAAATCCTCACCACACCCACTCTCCCTGTGGTGAGGACTAAATGGTATAGTCGATATATCCAGAGGGACTAAACTCTGGTTCCTGTCTCTCCCTATTGTTGAACACGAGGAATGGGAATGAGGAAAGGGCCAAAAACCTGAGTCACTGCCGTTGCACTTACGGTTTAGACCAGTGCTGGTCAACCTGGTCCCTACCGCCCACTAGTGGGTGTTCCAGCTTTCATGGTGGGTGGTAGTGGAGCAACCAAAGTATAAATAAAAAGATAGATTTAACTGTAGTAAGTTGTTTTATAAAGATTTATTCTGCCAAACTTAGCGAAAATCCAACATAAAGTACTTGGTAAGTAATTATTATTTATGCTTTAACTTGCTGTAACTCTGCTTTATAATTTTATAAAGTAAAGTTACTTCCCTACTTTATAAATCACCATGACTTTGGAACCAGTGGGCTGTTAGAAAATTTTACTACTAACAGAGATACAAAAGTGGGCGGTAGGTATAAAAAGGTTGACTACCCCTGGTTTAGACTCTCAGATCACATAAACAGTTCTGCAGGGACTGGACCTTGTGCACAAACACGAGGAAAGTGGCCACTGGTTCCCGTGGGGATGCTGTCTCAGCCACTGGTGCAGGCTGGACTGGAACCCAGGTCTGCACTCTCAGTCTTCCTCGTGCGAAACCTTCGTCCCTGCGATGCTTCCAGCCCTGGGCACCTCAGCTGTGCTGGAAGTTCTTCAGCTCACTTGGCGAGAGGAAAGGCACACAGGGTCCTGTCTCGAGCCAGACAAGCCCTCATGGAGATTTCATAGGAGCCAAATACATGCAGTCCCCTGGTTACATATGAGATAGGTTCTATAGGTCTGAAAATGTTTATTTATACACACAGATAGGTAAAAATAAATACTATGTTAAGACAAACATCTAACTTGCGTTTAATAGGTAACTGTACCTGTCCCAACTTACATACAAATTCCATATAAAAACAAACAAACCTACAGAACCTGTCTGGTCCATAAGCCAGGACTGCCTATGGATGCTGGGACGTGGTTTTTCTCTTTTCCCAGAGCTGGCAGGCTGGGTTGTATTTGCATGGGGTGGCACAGCTTTTGAACTTGATCTGCATTAAACGTTCTTTCTCTTCTTTATCCTTGAACCTTCTGGAGCTGGCTTCTTCATCAAAAGAAAGAAAGAAAGATCTTTTGGGGGTTCTTAGCATGCCCCCCAAGGGAGAGAGGTTTATTCTTTTCTTATTGGTATCTGTTTCTTTTCCCATCTTCTCATGGGTGCTCTGGCTAAACCTTGCCCTTGCACTGAGGAAAGTGGCTTAGTCCCGCCTTGGTTATTTCCTGGGTGATTTTGTCAGATGACACCTCCTCTCTGGGCTGGAGAGTCACTGGTGTTTAAGCAGGCCACCCAGTCCTCGAGAATGGCTTTATCAGGCCCCATCTGTAAACGGAGAAGCACGGAGTCCATCATCCCCCAGGTTTCCACCCGCGGTGATGATCTTGGTCCTCATGGATGGGTTCCACTCCTGTTCTGAGAGGCCCTGTGGAGGGGTTCAGCTCTGACCGGTAGGGGGTCTGCCCCTAGAGTTTATGCAGCCAGAAATTTCCATCTCTCTGTCCTTTACCTCACCTTCTTGGGTAGAATCCCTCATTCCAGGTATTTAAGAATCTCCAGTGATGCCCCCCCAGAAGGTCCCCATTTCTTCATCCTTATACTTCTTTAAGGCTCACACCTCTCCTGTGATGTCCTCTACTCTCCTACCAGCTCTTGGCAGAAGTTAATTGGTGTCTTGATGCTAATTGCAAATAGCAGCCATTATCTTTCTAGATGGATTAGCATTTTAGCAGGAAGCCAGTGAGGGCAGTAGAGGTCTCAGCCTAATGGTAGGACTTCAGGCAGAATGACTGTCGTGAGGGAGAAATCCAGAAGTTGGCAGTGCTTCCTCATTTGTCTCTAAGTTTCATCAAACTGTAGACGCAGCTGCTTCCTTAGGTTGCTGGGCCCAGGAGGGAGGGATGCCTCCATGCTGGTAGTTTCCTGTCCTGACATTGGCTTCTGAGTTCAGAGTGATCCAGAATGGGAGTGGCTTCTTGTTGCCATGGTTATCCTGTGTGCCAACGCTCAGTTCTGAGGGCTGATGGAACCCTAGCCTGCTTCCTCGGGTTAAGGCCTGTGCTTGGTGCACTGTCTCCCACACCCATCAGAGTTGGACCCCACGCCTGCTCCTAGTGGGGTGAAGGGTGTGTGCAAATCTGGCTGGCCTCAGTTGGTCAGTCAGTGTGTTCCAGAAGGTAGGATCTATAGAAGCCACTGTTTGTCATGAGGTGGCCTGTTAAGTCAAGGACTCTTTGAAACACCATTAACTGTCTGGCCCCTGCTGTCCTTTGCTAGATGTCCCGGGTGTGGGCAGGTGGGGGGGGGGACTAGCTAAGACAGTAGAGAGCTTGGGCTCAAGCCCCTTTCCACCACTTTGGAAATCTGGGTTAATAAATCACTCCACCTTTCTTCTGGAAAATGGATATAAGAACATGTGTCTTGCTGAATTGTTATAAGGACAACATGGACCTCAGCCCAGTGCCTGGTACTTTGGGATTGCTGGGTCATTATTATCGTCACAGTGCTTCCGTTCAGAGGTGCCAAGAGCGCATCTTGAACGATATCACTGACAGCCAGTCAAAAAGTTCCTGGGTGGTTCCAGTGGTAGGGCTGCCTCAAGTCACCCATGATCGGCTTTCTCAGGAGTCTGAGGCTTAGAATGACCATCTAGTATTAAGGAACATGGGATAACCTTGTAAGTGGAATACCTTCTTTTCACCAAGACCCAAACCCCATGCCCAGTTTGGCCATTCTGGTCACACCAAGTTCCCTAGAACCCTGGTCGGCAATCCGTGGCTCGTGAGCCACATGCAGCTCTTTGGCCCCTTGAGTGTGGCTCTTCCACAAAATACCACATGCGGGCGCTAACTTGATAAGGAATATACCTACTTATGTAGTTTAAGTTTAAAAAATTTGGCTCTCAATAGAAATTTCAATCGTTGTACTGTTGATATTTGGCTCTGTTGACTAATGAGTTTGCCGACCACTGCACTAGAGCATAGGCCTTTCTATATGGTCGGGGGGTAAGTGACCAAAGTCACAGCTCGTTGAGGCTTGGCAGAGCCACCTCTGTTGGTTTCCACATCTGTGATAGGGATTGAAGGCTGAGACAACTGCAGGGAATGGTGTCAAATCCAGGAAGTACTTCTCACCCAGTGGTCACCATCCTGGAGGGGCAGGTGGGCCCCAAATGAGCCATTTCCTAATTCCTGGGTGCCCCTAAATAAGACTGTTCTAGTCTTTGTGTTATCTGTTGGGGAAACAAATGAAAACAAGACAGTGTATAAATGTTCAGCATTTTATCAGTAATTATCATGCTCTACTAGGAGCTGTAAGTACAGAAACCCAATGACATCATATAAAATAAAATATGTAGTCTGTCCCTCTTTGTATGGATATCTGCCGTCATCCATTCATCGATCGGTAATCATTATACATCAAACCTGGGCCTTGGAGAGTTAAAGGTTTCAGCATATATTGGAAGACCAGATAGATCATATTTTTCCATATATGTTTTTCTTATTTTCTATCTATACGTAGGTTTTTCTTGACATTTTAAATAAGTATTAAGTATTTTTGTGAAAACTCTCTGTATTATACTGAGTGAAATAAATAAGTCAGAAAAAGCTGAGAACTATATGTTTCCACACATAGGTGGGATATAAAACTGAGATTCATGGACACAGATAAAAGTGAAGTGGTTACCAGGGAGAGGGGGATAGAAAGAGGGGGTGGGGAAGGGAGTGAAGAAGGACAAATATACAGGGACAGAAAATGATTTGACTTTGGGTGATCGGCACACAACATAATGAACAGTTCAAATGCTATAGAAATGTTTACCTGAACTCTAAGTACTCTTATTGATCATATCACCCTGTTAAATTTAATTTTATGAATAAAATTAAGAAAGAAAGAGAGGGAGGGAGTGATGGAGGGAGGGAGGGAGGAAGAAGAAAGGAAGGAAGGAAGGAAGGAAGGAAGGAAGGAAGGAAGGAAGGAAGGAAGGAAGGAAGAAAGGAAGGAGGAGAGAGAGAGAGAGAAAAGAAAGAAAGAAAGAGAAAGAAAGAAAGAAATAAAAGAAAAGAAAAGAAAACCTCTATAGAAACCCCAAAAGTGCTCACTGGTGTTCCACATTCCTACCCCACACCCACAACCTTACATAAAAGCATCAAGCAGATCATCATTTTGGTTTCTCCCTCTCCTTTCCTTTCTCTCCCTCTCCTCCCTGCCCCCCTCTTCTGGTTCTTGGCAGGCTGACTGCCTCTCCCCAGCCCCTGTCCTCCCTGCCCCAGGTGCCCCACCTCAGTGCCATGACCTGTGTTCTGCCTGGACAGGTTTGACATGCAGCTCGCCCAGGCCCTGGGAGAGTCTGTGTTTGAGAAGGGACTCCGCGAGAAAGTGACCCAGGAGAACACCAGCGTCCGGTGGGAACTGGGCCAGCTTCAGCAACAGCTGCAGGTAAGGGGATGGGAGGCGTGGGGCCCTCTTGGCTCCGGGTCTCAGGGTGTCAGGAGTCCTCCCCACACACCTGCTGTAAATGGTGACAGGGAGGGAACTCTGTGTGGGTGTCCTGGCCTGCCAGCCACCTGGAGTCGTGGATCTCAGAGTGCTTTAATAAAACCAACAGTCGGTAGCAAATTGATCATATAACCTCCCTCGCTTGAAGTATGGAATTTGTGCTGGTCACCTGCATGGGTTCTAAGGTGCCCATCTGGCAGGTTTGAGGGACTCACCATAGAGAGAGTTAGCTGTAGCCATTCAGGGGCAGTGCCCTGTGCCATGCCAAAGGTCTTGATTAAGATCCCACTCAGGCATTTGCTCCTCACCTGCTGTGGCTCCCTGTTACCCCGCAGAGAAGTTCTACACCTCTTAGCCTGGCATGCAGCTCCTTCGTGATTGAGCCCAAGATTCTTTGACCCTGTAAGTGACTCTCCAACCTGGGAGAGTCATTTTTAGGCACTCTGCCTCCCTGTTCTGTCTCAGTCTTGGCCTCAGCAGGTGCACAGCTGACAAATGGGCAGGTGTTCCCTGTATGTGCTCTGAGGTCTAACTCTGGGGGCAATGACATTGCTCTCCCACCCTGGCCTGTCTGTGCTGTTCCAGAGAGCAGCCCTTGGTGGCCCACAGGGGGTGCTGTGAGGGGCTGCAGGGTGGAGGTGGAGATGGCAGGCTCTGAGAAGTGGAAGCCCCATTCCAGCAGGGTGGAGGGGTAACCCTGGAGGGGGGCCTGGTCACACGACTCCGACCCCTGTCCCCTTTGTCTCCGTAGCAAAAGGAGCAGGAGACCTCGAAGCTGAAGCAGGAGGTGGAGGTGCTGCAGGCCCAAAAGCGGGAGCTGCTGGAGCTGCCGTCTCTGGGGGCCAGTTCCGTCGCTGGCCTGAAGGACAGGCTCTGGAAGCTGGAGTCCAGTGCCCTCGAACAACAGAAAGTCCAGACTCAGCAGGAAAACACCATCAAGCAGCTGGAGCAGGTAGGAAGGCCGCCCCTTGTCAGCTCCAGTGTGGAGGGATGTTGTCCACATACGACGGCCGCTCCTCAGCCTTCAGGGGCTCCCCATCACCTCAGAGGACCTCTAAACCCCGAGGCCTGACATTCAGGTCCTCCATGGTGCAGCCACAGTGTTACCCCTCGGAGAGATGGGCCCTGATCACCTTCTTGAAAACAGCTCCCTCCACACCGTGCTCCCCTTTCACCCCCTGAGTTGGTGTATCCTTCATAGCACCTGCTGCCATCACATCCGATAGTGTTTTTTTAAAATTTCGCTCAATGCTGTTCTCTCCTGCTAGGACCTAAATGTCAGGAAGGCAGGGTTTTTGTTGCTCTTGCTTATCAGGACACCTGCAGCGCCTAGAAAGAGGCCAGGCATGTAGTTTGGGTTGAGTACGGTCAGTGCAGCAAACTCGGTCCTAAGCTCTCCTCACGTATCATCTCATGACTCTTCACGAGGACCTCAGATGGTGAGATATTAGTATTAATTACACCCACTTTACAGACGTGGATTGAGGCTCAGCAGTGTGCAGAGAGTGGCAGGGATGAGATTTGGAGCCTGTGTCATGTGACTCCACAGTGCCTTGAATACCTACTATGTGCACAGCACTGTGCACACCCTCGGGGAAGATTGGAGTGCTAGACTTGGGGAAATGCAAAGTAACCAAGGGGAATAAGGCAGGAATATCAAATACTCTAGTACCAACGTTCTCTGCAAAGTATCAGATGAATATTTCATTTATCTGCTTCTTTGTTTATGTGCTCGCCTTGTTCCATAAAGAATCTGAGACAACTTGTAAGACGTATGCATAACAAAATAGGAAAAAGTATAAATACAACAATTTGAACCAGAAAAACACAAATTAAAATAAACAGCAAGGAGAAATGGGGATAGTATATTAATAAGCACATATGTAAAACATGTGACCTCATACATACATAGTTGTTTTAGCTCCAAAATTCCTGGTGGCCAGAGAGAAAAAGGAAACGTGAGTTGCATGCCTTTTGTTATCCCCAAGGTAAAAACACGCCAGTTTTTCAGGGCGAAGCAAGGCTTTTCCTGATGCTTAGCTCTAAAGAAATTTCTCATGTGGGATTTCATAAGGGGCAATTATTCTGAAGAGGTTTTAAGGCTGGGAACCGTGTTTCAAGAGAATCTGACCAGGAGCATAAATATGTAGAGCAGGGAACTCTGAGCAGCTCTGATGAGGTGGGGGTGGGAGTGGAGAGTGCAAGGGGGAAGCGTGGAGTGCTTCTCAGTTACCACCCTCTCTCCATCCCCAGTCAGGATGGATCCTGCTGACTGTGACACCCAGTGTGGCAGGTGTGCCGGGGCAAGAGTCTGGAGCAGTTCCCAACAGCTCCTTTTCTTGTCCAATGCACCAGTATTTATTAAGCAGTTACTTAGTGCCATGCAGCAGGCAGTTGCTAAGGATGCAGCTGCAAACAAGCCAGACATGGTCTCTGCCCTCCAGAAGTTGACAGTCATGCTGAGTGTTATGGGAAAGTGTAACTTGCAGAACTGGCCTTATGAGCCCCCACTGGGGAAACAGTCAGAGTAGCCTTCCTGCAGGAAGTGATATTTACCAAAGCTGAAAGCCAAAGGATAAGTCCGAACTGGCTGACCAAGAGAGTTCTAGGCAGGAGGAACAGACGGTGTGAAGGCCAGGAGGCAGGGCAGTTGTGTGGCATTTAAGGGGCTGTGGTATCACCCTATCCAGATGGAGTCCTCAGGTAGCTCACTGTCAATAGGACCTTAGACAGGCTCCCTGTTTCCTCCCGCTTTAGTCTCCTCATCTGTACAATGAAACTGGAGCCTTGTCAATCCCCTAGTTTCCCCCAGCCCCGTGACTCCCTGAAGGTTCGTGCAGGAGGAGGAATATCTGTGTAGGACACTGAGGACCATGGAGGATGGGGCGGCAGCCATAGCAAGCCAGAGTCAAGAATAAAGCAAACCTTTCATAAAATTGTGTTAACACTTTAAGATACCACCAGGGGACCAGTCAGTGCGGGGAAGCAGGAATGTAGTATGGCGACCTCAGGGACCTGAGAAGTTAATGCAGCTTCCTTATTGTCCACCATCACCTTACGGGAGGCGAGGCTGACTCAACACTTTTATTCATGATTAGCTTCCCCCATAACTTCCTCCTCCATTGTGCCCTTGCAGACATCCAAGAGATATTTATTGATTCCAATATAGCACTTTTTCTGGGGGATTTTATGTTCGCTCATATAAGCTTGACATAAATGGTATTGCAGATGTCAGGAGTGTCCAGGAGGCTAGGGAAAAAATGAAAAAGAAATATTTTATTTACTCGCTTAAGTTCCTCATTTTGGATTATCTTCCCATAACCTCTGTCATTTTAAAGAAGGCAGAGAAGGAAGTTGACATTTAAAGTGAGCATACTTTATGCCAAGAACTGTAAGAGGGACTCTGACTCACACCATCCTTTTTCCTCTTCACCCCAGAGGATATTATCAGCGTTTACAAAGACCAAGATTGTTTTTGTCTCAACTTAATTTCCATGTTAGGGACAGTAATTGCGACCTTCTGAGAGTTTGGTTGGAGACGCCAATGAGTTTCTACCAGGTAACCCACATACTGAGTTCCAAATGCTTCTCCACAGACCAATAGCATTAAAGAGCATAGATAAAGGAAAACCGAGAAGTATAGTTTTTTGGGCCCTCTACCCTGGAAATCCTGATTCAATAGGGTTAGGGTGATACTCTGAAATTTAAATTAAAAAAAAAAAGGTATTAGGTAATTCTCATGGGCCACAAAATTTGAGAAGCAGGAGCTTGGGTCAGCCTCTCGGTTAACTGGAACAAGAAAGTGAAACCTTGAACTAGAACTGGAACCCATGGCTTCTGCCTTCGACTGCTGAACCGTCTACACAACATCATTTGGTGTAAGGACCCTGCGCAGCGCTTGGCTGTCCGGAGCAAGTTTTGGAGGGTCTCCCCGATGAGATGACTCCTTCATGGGAACACAGCGCCTACGATGTGAGGCTGCCAGGAAGTCCTTTCTGTTTTCAAAATGATGGGGAAAGAGGAAGTAATGTTTACGTGCCAGGCATTGTGCTGAGTGCTTTGCATGGGGTCATCTCATTTAATTGTCATAATGACATTCGAAGATGGTTGTTTTCTACAGGGAAAGGGAACTGATCAGAGACAAAATTGTCTGAGGTAACATCTGGGGCCACTTATCTCCCCCTCCAGGCTTTCATATCTTCCTAAACAAAACTATCCCACTATCCATCCACTCACCTCTCCACCCATCCAAAAAACCAGCACTGATGTCTGATCCAGGCATGACAAATGTTTCCTCTTAAGAGTGTTGAGAAAGATTCTGAGGCTACATCTAAACTCAGTAGGAAAGTGTGATCGATTAGTGATGTCTGTTATGGCCATAAACAGGGATATAAGCAGCATTTGGGCTATCGATGTACTATGTCTGAGCCTGGGTGCTTGGGGGGATAACTGGACACTCCTCCACACACTCCAAAAATGGAAAGGGCAACTGGAGTGCTAAGGGTGGCACGGAGGGTCAGGGAGCAGGTGAGGGTCACACTCATGTGCCGCCTTTGCCTCCCTGCAGCTCCGTCAGCGGTTTGAGCTGGAGATAGAGCGGATGAAGCAGATGCACCAGCAGGACCGTGAGGACCAGGAAGAGGAGCTGGAGGACATCCGCCAGTCCTGCCAGAAGCGGGTATGTAAGTGGCGAGTGCAGCTGTACCCTAGGGACCGGGCAGGCCCAGGCTGGTGCCCTCTCTCTTAGAGTGGGGGGGGGGGGGGTTGCAGGAACTGGGACAAACTCTTTCTGCACTCACCTGACACCGTAGCTCCCTAAGTGCTTTCGAGGGTGCTGGAGCAGAAGTGCCTGTCTTAACTATGATCTAGAAACTTCCAGAAGCCTCTGGAATTGTTGAGCATAATCACCCCAAAATTTCTGCCAAGAGCGCACAATGCCATGTGACCGATGACCTAGGCAAGGACTTAACACGTTTCAAGAAGAGGGCCTGGCAGTTTCCCTTGCACTTCAAATAATTTCTTCCATTTTATCCAAGTTCTCTGCAGATGTTTCAAACAGTGTACAAGAAAGCCATCAACCCTCAAAATCTCACCTAGAAAGCACCATTATTACTATTTTAAAATGTTCTTTCATTTCTCTTTCACTAGACACACACGCGCGCGCGCGCACACACACACACATATTTGTAGAGATAGCCTTTTACCTGAAAGAGGTCAGGGTGTTGCGAGGCCTGCTATTCCCTTGGCTGCTTGTCCTGGGCCTCCTCCCAATCAGTAAATACCGATCTAACCTACATGACTAATGGCTTAAAAGTAGTTCACCTTAGGCCATGTGCTCTGATCTATCCAACAAGTCTCCTATGGTCGGACACTTGGGATGTTTCTGATTTTCTTTTGCTATTACCAGTGTTGAGATAAATGCCCTCATAGACACACTGACTGGCACAAATAGAAGATGAATTCTGAGAGTAGACTTGCGGGAGAGCTTTGAGTAAAGCCTCATTTAGCTGATTTCGTCACTCTAGGTCTTGTCTGGGTCTCTGGTAACCACATGTGCATTGTGACTCACCAAGAAGAGGCAGCATTTTGCAAAGTTGACTCCTCCTCTTCGCTCCCTAAACAGTCTCGCTGTAGAGGGACCTCTAGACTGTAGGGGTCGAGAGCCCGAGTGTTGGAGGTCATAGACTCTCCATGTGAATCTTTGCCCTTTCGACGTAATAACCATGTGACTCTGGGAAAGTGATTTGAAACCCTCAACTTCAACTCAAGTCCATTCTGTCCCTGGTCTCCTGGCTCCCTGTCCAGCTCTGGTCCCTGAGGGTCAGTTCATAAGACACCCAAGAAAGCTGATATTTATTGCTGTTTCCTGCAGCATCACAGAGGCTTGGATCAAGGCCCAGCTCCCATCGAGAACCAGGTGTAGGACATTGGAGAAATCACATAACATTGCTCATAAGCCTCACTTTTCTCACCTGACAGATGGGATAATAATGGCTACTCTGCAGAGGGACAGTGAAGGTTCAAGGGGATGACAGATGGGGAAGCATTGCAGAGTTTTGTAACGTGACCCTTGTTTGTGAAGACTGAAAGGCAGCACTGGATTCCTAGGCAGCTGGACTGCCAGGCGGAGCCAGGGAACCAGCTTCATGGCTGACCTGCTGTCGGGTGTGATTTATCGTCAAGCGAAGGTGAAGGCCGGTGCTGGAACTTAGCCCCCTGGAGTGCCCCCTGCAGAGCATCATCTTGGGCAGGGCAGGAGGGGGCCTTGGTGACATTAAGGACCGCCACAGGAGACAGGAACCCTGGCTGAGCATGTCCTGGGGCCAGTTGGGCTGCATTGACATCCTGTCACCCTCCAAGGGAGTGTGCAAGACCTGGGCCCATTCTTCACCCCCTAGTGGTTGACGCTGCTGCATCTGCTCTTCATCCTGTTCCTCAGAGTCCCACGACTCAGCCTGAGGGGCCCCGCAGCTTCCCCCTAGAGCCCAGGGCCGGAAAGAAAAGAGTCAATGATTCGGGCTCAGCCAGACCTGTGCTCCCTTGAGTAAGCCTCCTAACTCCTAACCGAGACTGCTTTCTCATCTGTGAGAGGGGAGAATGATCGAACATGTTCTGACTTCCCTAGGCTATTGTCGAGGATGCAATAAAAGAATGGGAAGGGTTTTGGAAACTTTAAAGTGCTGGAATTTATCATCAAAGGGCCAGTTTCCATTATTTTCCATTATGACATATTTGGGAGAAATAAATGGCATTCTGTGAACACCCACTGGGTGTCATGCACCAGGCTGGGTTCTTAATGTCTGTAACTTACTTAATCCTCACGAGGGTTCTGTTTCTACAGGTGAAGTAACATGCCCAAGATTCCCCAGCTGAGAAGTAGGAGAGCTAGGCTTTAAATTTGGGTCTCTCTGACTTCAAAGCCCAGACTCTTAACCAGGACACAGATATTTTTTATTTTGCAAATGTTTGAACTATGAAAGACCATTTAGGAAGCACTTGATAGAAGTCAACTTTTGGCAATGCTGCATCTCTTAGCGCTTCATGCACGATGACTTACCAAAGGCTCTGATAAGTCCTGTGCTGAAGAACTTGTCAACTCAGTGGTTTCCACACTCTTTCTAGCATGGATTTCCCGCCACTCCCCACATTGTATCTGTGAACAGTGCATGGAAATACTCTGCAGAACACATTCCAGTAAACTTTGCCTTGCTTGATATATAGTTTTTATTATTTTGTAGATTTTTCAAAATTTGTTTTAGCTGCTCCTGTCTTCATTCTGAAAGCAGATGTGTACAGAGTGCCTTATATTTCCCTTAAAGCAGTGGTCCCCAACCCCCGGACCATGGACCGATACCAGTCAGTGGGCCATTTGGTACTGGTCTGCAGAGAAAGAATAAATAATTTACATTATTTTTGTTTTATTTATATTTAAGTCTGAACGATGTTTTATTTTTTAAAAATGACCAGATTCCCTCTGTTACATCCAAGACGCACTCTTGACGCTTGTCTCGTAAGTTCAACAATTATATTTAAAAATACCACAGTTTTTACACCAGTCACATAATTTTATTTTTTGCATTTATCCGTCCCACCCTAAAGGCCGGTCCATGAAAATATTTTCTAACATTAAACCGGTCCGTGGCCCAAAAAAGGTTGGGGACCACTGGCTTAAAGGAAAGTTTCAAAATGAACTTGCTTTCTACCGAAGTGACCATCAATCACTATTTTTCCCCTCCATGGATCAGGAGACAAAAGCCCTCAGTTCCTGTCCATGTGGCCTCACTGAAGGTGCCATCAATTTCAAGAGCTCCTCAGAGCAGGAGGAGTGCCCTGAGCCAGGGTCCCAGTGAGCTGGAGAGGTGACCCAGACCTTCCTGGGGCTTTGCCGTGGACAGATTTATAAAGGCAGAGAGTGAGGTCAGACAAAGGTGTTTTTCTCCTGTGACAGATACCAACATTGACTTCACATCTAGTGACTGCTCTGCTCGGTCTATCTCCAACTGTGGCAGGAAATCAATTGTTAGCAACCTGGGTGGGACTGCTGATGGCTGTCAGGAGTGGCAGGAGAGCTGGGGCGGGGAGAGGGATAAGTAGCTGCTCGTAGCAAAAATTGACATTAGGGCATGTGCTTTGGAACCTCTCTCTGACTCAGTTTGTCCATCTGTGAAATAGGGTAATGGAAGGCACAAGGTACAGAGGGAGGCTGAAGGGGCGGAGGAGATAACATATTTCAGAGAGGCAGGTAGGGAAGTGGGTGTGCAAAGCGCGGGGGGGGGGGATCCCCTCTAGTGGAGAATGCCTGGCTTTGCCGGGTGATTGCAGAGAAATCCAAGCCAGCTGTCAATTAAATGAATTTTTTATAGCCAGCTGTCTTAGTCAGTTCAGGCTGCTCTAACTGAACATCGCAGACATTTATTTCTCACAGTTCTGGAGGCTGGGAAGTACAAGACCAAGGTGTCTGGGGAGGGCTCTCTTCCTGGCTTGTAGACCACCACCTCCTTGTCTGAGGTGGAGAGAGAGAAGAAGCAAACCCTCTGGTGTGTCTCTTAGAAGGGCGCTCATCCCATCGTAGGAGCTTCACCCGCACGATGGCATCTAAACCTAATTAGGGACTAAAGGCCCTGCTTCCAAATACCGTGGCACTGAGGCGAGGGTTGCAACAGATGAATTTTGGAGGAGTACAAACATGCGGTCCATATCACTGAGTAAGCTCAAGTGCAAATTTTAAAAATGTTTACTACATCATAGTATATTTATATGTTTAATATGTTGGATCTAGTGTTGTGCAGAGCCTGAAAACAGCAGGGTGCCAAGACTTACAAGTATTCAAGCGAGGTCATGGCATAGGAGGGAGACATCTGTTAGGGGATGGGGCGGGAACTGGGGGGTAGGGTTTCACAGTGAATGGTGGGGCTCCCCATAACTGACACAGTGAATGGTGGGGCTCCCCATAACTGACACAGTGAATGGTGGGGCTCCCCATAACTGACCAGCTCTCCCCTTGGTCTTCTGGCTCCCAAGTTCCAAGCTTTTAGGCTCCTGAGTTCTCCAACCAAGACACCTGTTTCTGACCACTAGGGCTGGGCTTGTGGATCTGGGCGAAGGACCTTGCACGCCACGTGCCCTCCTCCTGGGGGGTCCCTGCCTTGAGGGATTGGTCTGGAGGGAGCTCGTTTATCCTGTGCGTGACTCTGCCCTTTGCACTGCAGCTCCGCCAGCTGGAAATGCAGCTGGAGCAGGAATATGAGGAGAAACAGATGGTCCTCCACGAGAAGCAGGATTTGGAAGGCTTGATCGGGACCCTCTGTGATCAGGTAAGCGGGAGACACCAGCAGACATGGGAGAACACCTCTCCTGCCTCGGGCCCTTTGAGAGCGGCGGCTTCCTGTGGAGGCCAGCTGGAGGGGTCTTTAGGATGAGCTAGGACTCCATCTACTCCTACTGAGTGACTTTTTCTTCACCAATTCCATCCCTGTTCACATTCACTGGCTCTTCAAAGGGGACCTTCCAGGGTCCACACACATGCAGGGTTCTTAGAAGAAACCAGGAGAATAAAGAGACCTTGCCTTCAGCAGCTGTTGGAGTAAGAGTGCATACAACCCTTGCTTTAATTGGGGCAAATGGGAATGGCCCCTGTGCTCACAGCCGCCAACTTTTTGTGAGAACAAGATTTTTGCTGGAGGCAGCCAGGCTCAGAGTCAGGCAAGTGCCTCTTTCAACCTGAGCTGGGCACTTCTGTCTACATTGCTTTGGGTGAGTTAGTTAACCGCCTAAGTTTGTGGAGGACAGCTTCCTGGGGTTGTTGCCATCTCTGTGTATTAGAGTTCTTGTCTGCAGCATGGTGGACCCTTTCAGCCACATCATTCTTTTTTTTTATTTTTGTATTTTTCCAAAGTGAGAAGTGGGTAGGCAGCCAGACTGCCGCATGTGCTCATCCTGGATCCACCAGGCATGCCCACCAGGAGGCAATGCTCGGCCCCTCTGGGGCGTTGCTTCACTGCAATCGGAGCCATTCTAGCGCCTGAGGCAGGGGCCATGGAGCCATCCTCAGTGCCCAGGCCAACTTTGCTCCAATGGAGCCTCAGCTGTGGGAGGGGAAGAAAGAGACAGAGAGGAAGGAGAGGGGGAGGGGTGGAGAAGCAGATGGGCACTTCTCCTGTGTGCCCTGGCCAGGAATTGAACCCAGGACTTCCACACGCTGGGCCAACGCTCTACCACTGAGCCAGTCGGCCAGGGCCCAGCTGCATCATTCTTTGTGGTGAGACTGTCCCATGCACAGTGGGATGTTGATCAGTGTCCCTGGCCTCCACCCATAGATGCTAGTACTCCTAGCTGTGACAACCAGAAATGCCTATAGACACTGCCAGATGTCCACTGAGGACAAAAACCAACCTCCCCCTTTATGAAGAACTGCTGCTATAAACAAAGCAGAGGCAGAACCCAGAACCAGCTCCCAACTTCGGTGTTGGGAGGAGTTGCTCCTCCACCCCCAGGTATTCCTTTCTCTGCCTGTGCTGCTGCTACACAAACCCCCAACACTGGAGAGGAATTGCTGTGGCATCTACAAGTTCTGTTCATGTATCGTAAGGGTATATTTTCATGTATTTGCTTACAATGCCCTTGGTGTCTTTTAATTAGTAATGATCTCACCATTAATAGCCTTCCCCCATTAGTTTATACACAAAGGAATGGGGTCCACTTCAAATGGGCATCTGGAGCAGCCAGACCTTGGCCAAATAGGTGCTAATATGGATTTGGGGGGAAGGGGTAAGTAGGTCAGGCACCCATTCTTAAAACAAAAAACCTTGGCCGAGGGAGCCAGGACATGTAGGAGCACAGCTGCCTCTGTTGGAACCCCATCGTTAAGGTTTGGATAGAGAACTCCTCAAACTTAAGCGAGGGTGTCAGGCAGATCCTTGCCTGGCTCAGTCATTGGCTGGGGATTGTGGGAAGAACATGGTCTCAGCTCAAACACCACAGCAGATCCCAAATGCGCTGCAGCGGGAGGCTGTCAACAAACTGTTCCCTTCGCAGCTGATCACCAAGTTCTTGAAGGGACATTCAAACAGGACACTGTGGTCACCATGGATGAAACGATTCTTTACTTGCAAACCTATTTGGACCTACCTACTTCCTTTTAGGGAGTAGGGTGAACATTTAATTACTGTCCTGAAATACTAATTGAACACAAATTCAGACAGTATCCTCTTTCTTATTGAGTTTCAATGGTGAAAATTTTAATTCACTTTCACTATTTCTATTCTACTGAAAAAATATTTTTTAATATATTAAGATAATATATTTATCTTGAATTGCTGCTTTCATTGCATCTTTACATGCTAAACATTTTGTTATATCCTTTGTGATTTCTTTCTTTAACGTGTCAGTTATTTAGAAATTGAATTTTAAGTTTATTAATATTTGGAATTATTTGTATTAACTTTTTATCATTGACTTTTAGTTTAGTATCGCTTTGGACACATAACAGGATCAAATGCATAACATTTATTCTTTAAAATTGTTGAGAGATCTCTTTGCTGTTTCAATTCATGGTCAAGTTTAATAAATTATTTACTGGTAAAGAATCTAGCTATTTTTGAAGCATAGGGTTCTATCCATGGCGGATGAATGGAGCTTGTTAATTTTGTTGTTTAAATACTATATGATATTTAAAAATCACTTTATTTTTTTTCCTTTCAATTTTATTTAGAAAATTTAATTTAATGGAGTGACATTGATCAATAAGAGTACATGGGTTTCAGGTTTCTGTTAACTTTGGTTTGGTCTGTTTGATTTGTTTCTGGGAAACTTCTGTAATAGTCCCACTGCGATTGTGGTTTTATCAAGTTTTGCTTATAATTCTGTGTTAGTTTTCCCTTTATGTATGTTGAGGTTATATTTTTAGCTGAATCTAAGTTTATTATTGCTTTATTTTCTTGGCAGATTATAGCTTGTCCCTTGATTATTACCTGGTGTGTCCCTTGCTGCTTGATGAATGGTTTTTGCCTTATATTTATTCTGCTCGGTGTCTTTTCATTTGCCTGCCGAGACCTTTTTTAATTCTGTTATTTTCAACCTTTTTGAATGTGTGAACGTATATTTTCTTTAAACAGCTAGATACTTTTTAATCCTATTTTAGCCTCTAAGTTTTCATAGAACAGTTTATTTACATTTATTATAGTGACTGATGTATTTGGCTTTCTGCTCCCTTCTTTTGAGTTTTGTGTTTGTAGGGTCATTGTCTCATTTTCTTTGCTTTTCGCTTGACTGCTTTCGAGAATAGATTGATCATATAGTCTGTGATCACTTATGCACTACAGCTGCTTCTAAAGCTACAAATCATATTTCTGTTTTTTTGGTAGTCACCATAAGTTTTAATATCATGGGTTTTTTTTTTTATATGGAGTTTTTTTTTCCCTAAAAAACCTTATTTAATTTTTACAACAACGTGGTAGGACAGGCATCATTAGTACCTACATATAAATGAGAGAAGGGAAGCTCAGAAGGTAAAGCAAATTGCCCAAGATGACGCAGCTTGTTATTGGCCTCGGTGGATGTGAAATGAGGCGTGTGTTATCTGAAAGCCTGTATCTTTAAAATCAAGCCCCACGCTGCTTAAACATGATTAAGATCTCGTTAACCAGGACCTTCCATCTGTGGACCGTCATTGCTCACAATGGTGGAAGTCAGTCCAGCCCTGTCGTCAATTCAGCAACACATAGCCCCTCTCCAGACCTCAGTTTCCCCATCTGGAGAGTGGCTCGATTCTCCCAACAGCCTTTCAAGATCATATATTTGAAGTGCTCAGAGAGTTCCTTGACCACAGACTTTTAACAACCGCCCCCAAACAATCTGTCTTTATTATTAACAGTGAAACAGTTGCGGTTATGACTATAGTTTCCCCACAACAACACTGAACATTATTTAGATTTATGGGTTAATTATTCACCAGTTTTATCTAAATTTGAATCTTTGTACTGTAAAATGTGAACTAGCAGAATGACATTTATTTCCCATTAACCTAATGAGGCCTTTCCCCCTTTCCTCCCCTCCTATAGCAGCAATTCATTATGACTTGGCCTGAGACTTTGTTATGAATTTTGTTTGCAATGATTCCTCTGGAAAGGAGATGGTGGCGGCATTGTCGGGGTCCTTCCGGGAGAGAAAAGGGTAGAATCTGAGCCATCCCTACTGCATGGTCAGTGCCTGCATCAGGGAACGAACCCGATGCCAGCTTGACCCACAGGAGAATTGAAGGCACTTTTAAGGTGTGTGCAGAGCAAGAAGAACACACAAAAATAAGAAAGTTGCCATGCACGCTGCTTGAATACAGTCATGGTGAAGAACCAGGGCTCAACTGAGTAAACTGGGATTCAGGTTCCAGTAGGCACTGCTGCACAGTGGTCAGAGACTTGCATTCTGATGCTGAGCTGTCTGGGTTCAAATCCCTGCAATGCCACAGCATGACCTTGGGCAGATAGATCACTTACCTTCTCCATATCAATTCTGTCAACTGTCCCTCTGTTTCCCCCTGATAATACATATTTAACAGCTCCACACAGCTCACAAGATGTGCACTGGCCTCAGGTAGCTTCCCTTCCTCTGGGACCTGCCCCACACCCATGTGTTACACCCTCATGCTCGTCACCCAGAACAGAACGTGCAGGACTGCTTCTCAGCCCTCCGTGCTCAGGCAGGGCCTTCTCCCTGTAGTGCCCTTCCCGCACCTCGCCTGGCTCCGTCCTGTTTGCCTGGGGTTCTCCCGACCCCATCCCTGCCGGGGCTGGGTGATGTTCCCCTGTGCCTCCGTCGCACTTTTCCTGCCAAGTAAAGAGCGAAACACACCTCTCTCTTCATATATTTTACTAAAACGACCGCTTTGCAGCCAGAAAACTTGGGTTCCTATCCTCACTCTGCCACCTACTGCTCGCTGTGTCACCTCCATTAAGCTTTAGTTCCCTTGTCTGCGAAATGGGAATCATGGCTCTGCACAGCTCCGAGATTCCCTAGGACTAACTGTGCTACTGCCCGCAGAGTGTTGAGAACAGCGCAGGACGCTTAGCCCTCTATAGATGTAAGGCAATAATAATACTAATAATGTCTTGTTAGGAGATTGTCACAGGAGTTAAATGTAATGACATGTGACAAAGGGCCTGGCACAATGCCCAGTCCTGAGCTCAGCTCAGCAGGTGAGACTATGAATATATATATATTTTATATATGTATGTATAAAATATCTAGCATTTATAACTTAACAAAGCAATATGTCTGAGAACAAAGAGGCCATATTCTGAGAACCGCCTCATTTTTCAAAGGCTTCAGAACTCGTGGCAGAGACATAGTAATGCAGAATCTAAAGGGGTCCGTTTCAGGTCATCAGACAATACTCATAACCCTTTATATTTGTAAAGCACTTGGCAGCCCGCAAAGTGCTTTCTGGTCTGTTATCACGTCGGATTTTTGTCTTATTTCAAGGCGGAGGAGAAGGATCTTTTTTCCGTTTAACCTCTTCTTTTATAGACGAGGAGACTCGGGTTCAGAAAGGTGACATCGCTCAGCCCCAGTTCCTACTGCTAGTAAGTGTGAGCCAGGGTTTCAAGTCTTGGCCACCTCCTTCTCCATCCCTCGTTCTTTCTAGACTATCCCGGGTCATTCTGAGCGTTCAGGCAATGGTTGTGCTCGGCAGAGACACAGACATCCAGGTGTGCAGAGACTGAACCCCAGGGTTGAGGCATCCGGGCCCCTTTTCTTGAATATTCCCTCTCAGATTGAGGTGCCATGCTCTTTTCTCTGGTCCCCGAGGACAAGGGTGCTGTCCATTTCATTCAGAGATGCGGACTCAGTGCTCGGCCAGCACTCTGTCCATTTCATTCAGAGATGCGGACTCAGTGCTCGGCCAGCACTCTGTCCATTTCATTCAGAGACCTGAGCTCAGTGCTCGGCCAGCACTCTGTCCATTTCATTCAGAGACCCGAGCTCAGTGCTCGGCCAGCACTCTGTCCATTTCATTCAGAGACCCGAGCTCAGTGCTCGGCCAGCACTCTGTCCATTTCATTCAGAGACCCGAGCTCAGTGCTCAGCCAGCACTCTGTGTCTCGGGGTGACCGCTGTCTGCCCACGTTTCAGTCAAGGCCCTGCGTGATTCTGTGTCTTCCATGTTTTGTTAGTTTGTATTGTCGGCTTCTGGCTATTGTCACCCTCCTGGTGCCAGGTTTAGGGTGTGGCTTCTTCAGGAGCCCTTCGACAACTGTCTGCTGCAGTGCAGAGCTTGTAAATTCAGGATTCTGGGGGAAGGAATGGACTCACTTCTGGGTAAGGTCCCTAATGTAGAAAGTGACCTCGTCAGCCTGTCCTTAGAACTGGCAAAGGGGACCTGCTCAGGGGACAGAAAAAGCTAGATTTAGACCTTCAAAAGCAGCACAGCTATTTCTAATACTATTTACTGACCTGTAACCTCCATGCAGCGAGGTACATCACATCCCATGTGTGTAACTCAATGAATTTTCATAAACTAATAAAGCCAGCACCCAGATTAATAACATTAGCAACCCCAGAGGGTCCCCTCCTGCCCTATTCAGTCACAACCCCTCTAGGGTCACTGCTGTCCTGACTTCTGTCAGCAGAGGGCCTCACCTGACATGGACTCTTGCAAGGGGAAGAGAGGCCATATTGATGAGTTTGTTGCAAAAGACGAGACAGAATGACTTCAGATCCATACAGGCCGTGGTAACAGTAATAACAGCTCATATTCGTGCCTTTTCTGTGAGTCAAGCTGAGCAGATATCTAATTTTCACAGCAGCCCTGTGAGCTGATGCCATTTCCATTTTGCAGCTGAGGAAACTGAGGCTCAGGGAGGAACAGGGTCTTGTTCAAGGTCATGCAGTGAATTAGCAGGATTCGAACCCAGGGATCCTGGTACCAGAGAACTTAGACCCTGGCCACAGCTTTGTGGTCTTAGCTGACGAATGCCTTCCATTGGCTTCCAGATCGGCCATCGGGACTTTGACGTGGAGAAGCGTCTTCGGCGGGACCTCAGAAGGACTCACGCGCTGCTGTCAGACGTGCAGCTCCTCCTGGGGACAATGGAGGATGGCAAGGCCTCGGTCAGCAAGGAGGAGCTGGAGAAAGTGCACAGCCAGGTGGGTGTCTCGGGGTCCCCTCAGAGTTGGGCTGGGGAAGTGCTGCAGCCACTGGCGGGAATGGGGCTGGTGGGTCACATGGGGAGAGGAGGAGGGGCTTATAAATGACTGAGAAGTCTCGTTCCCTCCCTTCTTCCGGGCTGAGTCAGGATGCAACTTGAGGGTTCAGGCAGATCAGGGCCTTGGGGCAGAATGGCTGAGTGCAGCGCACGCATGCCTTTATATGTATGTATGTACATTTATACGTACATGGGGACAGGCATTTGTACATACGCAGGAGTGTGCATTCGTATCTGTTTTTGTACATACACACATGTATTTGTATGTACATGCATGTGTGCATCCACTGACTACCAGGGTTGGGTATGAAACTAGTAGTAATAGAGCTAATGATGCAAAGTCTGTTTCTACTAGCAACAATATCCAATAATAGCCATTTGATGGCCTATTAAATGCTACTGGTATTGATCACGAAATGATGGTCACTGCTGCCGCACGTACAGGATGTCGCACTGAGTGCTCAGGAGAGCTGAGGGAGATGAGGGTCATCATCTCCATTTCACAAGTGAGGTGACCCCCACCCACAGTCACACAGCTAGAAAATGGCAGGGATAGGATTTGAACCCAGGTTTTCAAGCTCCAGCATCCCTGGCTGACTTAGCAGCGGGTCTGAGGGCCAATGGGAGGGGAGGGGAGGCCAGGCTGGAGCGGGGGACCTCAGGACAGGTACTAGTGTGGCCTGGGGTGGCAGGGATTGGGAGGTGTCCGTGGGTCAGATCCCATGCGGTGGTGGGAGCCTCCAGGGGAGAGGTCCCAGAGCGGAATGACATAACCAGGCTCAGAGCCCCGCTGGGGGTGTTGTGCCCCTGCATTCGGTGTTCCTCTTATGTAAGTCACACGCCTCCCTTGGATAACCACCTTCTCAGAGTGTTGCCATTCCTTCCTCCTCCTTCTCTGGCCTTCTATCATGTAGCCTCAGTCATGCCACGTGGCTCTGTCTTTTTTTTTTTTTTTTCAATCTTCGTAGAATGTCCTGAGAAACTCAGATAGTAATCTGCACTTTTTGGACTGCCTCCTGAATAAAACTGTTCTTCCCATGGTCAGGAATATGTTTTATTTATGTCTGATGACACCCATCCAGTCCCTTGCACATAATACATACTGAATACAAATGCCTTCCTGTTGAATTCAGTTGACTCATCCACCTCATTTGACAAATGAGGAAACCAGGGAACAGAGAGGGTGAGGTAGTTGCCCAAGGTTACACAGCCACTTAAAGGTAGAGCCATGCCTCAAAGCCACATTCCCTGATGCCAAACCCAGGGTTCTTCTTCCTTCCTTCTGCAGAAGCCCCTGACTGTCAGCAGATCCCCAGGAAGGCAGCGGGAGGCAGCAGAGTCTAGCTGCAGGCTCTAGAAACAAGATCTGGAGCAGGGGTCCCCAAACTTTTTACACAGGGGGCCAATTCACTGTCGCTCAGACTGTTGAGGGCTGGACTATAAAAAAAAAAAACTATGAACAAATCCCTATGCACACTGCACATATCTTATTTTAAAGTAAAAAAACAAAACAGGAACAAATACAATATTTAAAATAAAGAACAGGTAAATTTAAATCAACAAACTGACCAGTATTTCAATGGGAACTATGCTTCTCTCACTGACCATCACTGAAAGAGGTGCCCCTTCCGGAAGTGCGGCGGGGGCAGATAAATGGCCTCAGGGGGCCGCATGTGGCCCGCTGGCCGTAGTTTGGGGACCCCTGATCTAGAGCTTCCGTGGCCCCTTCTCTGCCACTGGTTTCCCATCTGTAAAATGAAAGGTTTCCGACAGAGGTTATTAGCTAAAGTAGAAAAGCTTAAAAAAGAAAAAAGAACACGAAATTCCAGACTTGATTTAGATTTTACCAGTTTGTCCATTAATGTCCTTTTCCTTTGTAGGATCCAACCCAGGGTACTACACAGCACGTAGTGGTCACTCCTGCCTAGTCCCCCTCTGGTCTGAAACAGTGTCTTAGCCTCACCTTGTATTTCATGGCCTTGACAGTTTAGAGGAGTCCTGGCCAGGTGTCCCGTAAAATGTCCTTCAAGCTGGGTTTGTCTGATGTTTTTTGCATGATCAGACCAGGTTTGTGGGGTTTCAGAAAGAACCCCCCAGATTTGCAGGGCTGTTAAACCCAAGAATGATTCAATGGTTCTTAGCAGTTTCCTTAATCAAGACGCCTTCTGCTAGGGTGACCACCCACCTTGGCTTGTCTGGACCACCCTGGTTTTAGTTCTGTGTCTAGGGCAAGCCCTCAGCCCCTGGCAAACAGGACAGTTGGTAACTATGTTTCCAGTCTGTGTGGCCAGCCAGGTGGGTGGTAGACCCTGAGCCTCTTGGTTTGCCTCAGGGGGACAGAGATGTCCACACTCTCGGACAGGGGCCAGACATCCAGGGGTCATGCGGCCCCCTGAGCGGGGGGCCCTGTGCTCTGCCTGTCTCCCACTGAAATATTCCCTAGGCTTCACCGTCCAAGCCTTCCCCTTCCTCACAGGTGAATGTTCCTGAAAAGGAACCATGGTAGTTTTTTCTTTTTTTACCCGCTCTTTAAGTAGTCATGAGAAATCTCCCTCTGCTGGGTTAAAATGTGTGTTTTTGGAAAATAGTGGCATTTAATGAAGGCGCCTTGAGCTGAATCAAAGAGTTTCATTCTTCTGAAAGTCCTTCCCAGTCTCTGCATCCGGCTCCTATCAAAGGGAATCCGCAGCCTTGGCTTTCTGGTGCTGTTGTCATGGAAATTGTTATAAGGATGGGATGGCGTGGACCAGAGGTCAGGGTACAGTTGCTTTGGCTCCCAGCACACGTGTCCCGGATGCTGGAGTCGGAGCTAATCAAATAAAGCAACAATGACATTGGGCATTGCTTCATCTCCTCTCTGTTGAATGGTATTTATCTTTTACCTGAAGGCTCCAGGGATAGTGGCGAGGAGAACAGACAGGAGGGGGAAGGGAGGGGAAGCGAAATTTGCCCCTGGCTGCATCTTAAGTGCTGGGTGTGGTGCTGAACAGTTTCACTCATTCACTCTTTCATCAATTCGTTAGTTTATTCTGCAGCACCTACCGTGTGTCAGGCGAGGTGAAAGATCTAGGTACATAATGATAAGACAGGTGTGGTACCCTCCCTCCTGAAACTTGTGAAACTTACATCCATCGGAAAGAAGACGAGCAAACAGTGACGTCAATAGAGATACCCACACCTTAGTTCAGGTAATAGAGGAAATGAGTAGGGTTCTGGAACAGGGAGTTTCAAGGAGTCCTGTTTAGCATGGGTGGTCAGCTAAGCTACTCTGAGAGAAGGAAAAGCAGGCAGGGACGGCAACGTGCAGGGCTTGGAAGATCTGGATTTCATTCCAAGGGTGGTGAGAAGCCATTGGGAGATTTTGAGCAGAGAGTGCCAATCCAGTTCCCGTTGGAGAGGTTCACCCTTCTGTGTGGGGAATGGACTGAGAAGAGAATAAGTCAGTGTCGACTGGAGGCTAGAGCACCCCTCTGGGCCGGCGGAAGTGGTCACCTGGAGTAAGTGCTGATGGAGACGGCCAGGAGGGACAAACTTGGAGTTGGTTTGAACTTGATGGGATTTGCAGATAGTCTGGGCAGCAGCAATAAATGCATTATAGATAATCCTCACTGTAACCTTAGGAGGCAGATATTTCTATTTGTACCCATTTTACTAATAAGGAGACAGGCCCTGAGAGGTTAAGTCATTTACCCAAAAGCGAACAGCAGTATATGTTTGAAAGCTGTGAAGGCCAATAGTTTGGGACCCGTACAACTTGATTTGCATAATATAGGATCTGTTCATGTTTGTAAAGCACCTACTGTGTGCCAGGCTTTTCTAAGTATCTCGGGGGTCCCCAAACTTGGCTGCACTTCAGATAACTTACACATTATTTTTAAAAAATCACAAATTTCTAGATCCCATCCCCATATATCCTTTATTTTATTATTATTATTTTTTAATCTGGGTTAGGACCCAGGATTTTCATTTTTAAACAATCACATCAAGGCACGTGGTCGTAGGACCAGCATTTGGAAATCATAGGCCTCGTTTATCCCTCAAAACACCCTTTCTGTTCAGCAGCAACCCCTCTCTTTTGTCGATGAGAAAACTGACAGCGAGGTTATATTAGCGTTCACCTGATTTTAAAATTAAATGTTGAGTTAAGAGAACTGGATCCGGCACTGGCTAATTTTGTGACCTTCAATCAGTGACTTGACTTCCTTGAGCCCTTTTCCTAAAGTGGAGTGACATTGCTTGATGTCCTAGGTACTCATGCGGGCCGATGTGGTCAAGCCAGCGAGGGCTTTGGGAACTTGAGCAATGCTGCAGCCTGTGCAGCTCGCTGATCATGGCTTTAGATAACCCAGAGAAGGGTTTACTCTGTCAGGGCACGGATGAGGGAATGTGTTTGAATGCACCTGTTAGATAATTGCAGGCATTCAGCAAATATTGATTCGGTCTCCACTGTGGGATGACTTCAAGGCCTGACTGCAGGGGATAGGAGGAGATGACAAGGTTCCTGCCCCTGAGAGGCAGACCTAGGAGCAGACTATTGCCAAGCAAGGTGATGAGCCACTTACTGGCTGGATGTCGGGGTTTAGCTCCTTACTTTAGCTGTGGGAGAGGAGCTGGTGGCTTCAGCTGTGTCTTTAAAAATGGAAACGAGTTGCTGGTTAGGTAAGATGCTCACAGCCATTGTAGTAAGCAAAAGAGCATGGAGGAGCAGAGGCACATGGATACAGGAAGTATATTTCGTCTTGCAGGAAGTTCCCTGGGGGTCAAGAGTCCAGAGGGCACTGTTAGTAATTGAGGCTGGAGCCAGCTCATGAGTGGTTTAGTGAGCCTGGCTAAGGAGTTTGGGCTTTATCCCTGGGGTGATAGGGAGCCATAGCAAGCTACTGAGCAGAGAAGGGTGTGGTCAGAGTGCTTGTAAAACAGTGGCAGGATTGCAGGTCTAGCTGCAGCACTGATGGGTGGCAAGTCAGGCCAGCTAGAGGCATGGTAGGATCCCTGAGCCAGCATCTTCCAGAATACCTGCATTCAGCCCATACGGCAAAGATGCCCATGACCTCACCATCTAGATACTGAGGGAATTATTTGGCTGTTTCTGTCCAGCTTCCCTCCATTGGGACCCCTAGCTCCGTCTCAGTTAATATCTGAGATTTAAGGCCCTGATGATAAAACACGGACGACTCCTGGAGCACAGTTGAAAAAAACACCCCTCTTTGGGTTCAGATCCTGAGTCTGCTACCTAATCAACGGTTTGATTTTGGGCAAGTCACCCTGTCTTGCAGAGCCTCCTCTTTTCTCACCTAAAAAAGGGGTGATATTCCTAACTAAATGGGCTGTTATAAAGAACCCTTGACCATGGCTTTGAAACAGTTCTCTGCGTTGAAAACTACGAGATAATGTTTCAGGGTCCAGAGCTCCCCGCTGGCTCCCTCGTCGTCCCACACACTGGCGTAGGCCGTGGGCAGACTTTGGTTCAGTGGGCACAGGGTTTCACCAGACCTGGTGCAACAGGGAGACGCGGCAATGTGTTGGGTTATCTAATGACACCTGTTCTTTAGGAGCCAATTACTAATTAATTCCCATGGTATGTTTCCACTGGAAACAAACTAATCTGGAGACAGAAGCAATTCCAAGAACCGAGATATATAATTGAGATAATCGCTGTGCATAAATAACATCTGTGAGCAGCAGATGCCGGCACCTGGCTCTGAGGGGGAAGTGGAAGAGGCTATCTGCTCCGGGGCACTGGTTGCTTTTTTTTTTTTTTTTTTTAATTTAATTCATGCCTTTGACCTTTGTCTCCTCCCCCAAGGGAAATATGTTATGTGATTTCTGTTAAACAGAGAAGAGTTTGCACTGAACACTTTAGTTGTTGAATTAATTCAAGCCAGGAGGCTGTGTTCACCCTTCCTGAGAATAAAGCCGTCACCAAGTCTGAGTCACTGTACCCCCTAAACAGCTCTTGAATCTACCCCTTCTCCTCTCCCCCAACTCTGATCACACACTACCTGTGTCTCTCATTTGGCATTCTCACAAGCCTGCTGGCCTCTGGTCTCATCCAGGCCACCACTCTGCCACTGATCTTTTGTGTGTGTGTGTGTGTGTGTGTGTCAGAGACAGAGAGAAAGAGAGAGAGAGGGACATGTAGGGACAGACAGACAGGAAGGGAGAAAGATGAGAATCATCAATTCTTTGTTGTGACACTTTAGTTGTTCATTGACTGCTTTCTCATGTGTGCCTGGACCGGGGGGGGGGGGGGAGCTCCAGCTGAGCCAGTGACCTCTTGCTCAAGCCATGACCTTGGGCTCAAGTCAGCGACCTTGAGCTTCAAGCCAGTGACCATTGGCCTTAAGCCAGCGACCATGGGGTCATGTCTATGATCCCACACTCAATCCAGCGACACTGCGCTCAAACTGGTGAGCCCACGCTCAAGCTGACGACCTCGGGGTTTTGAGCCTGGGTCCTCGGCATCCCAGTCCGACACTCCATCCACTGTGCCACTGCCTGGTCAGGCATGCCACCTGATCTTTGAAGACAGAATTGTAAAATTTAAGCACAGTTGTTGGGCAGATAAAATATATTATGCTCACTTTGTTAAAGATGGCGCTGCCCACATGGAAGCTGTCGCCCAGGTGATATTAATGTGTGTTGGGGGCGGGCTGTGGGCAGGCAGGATCCCTGTAGCCTGTGGCTTGGTTTTGGGATTAAGCCTTTCCCACCCTTTTTGATGTAGGGTGGTGCAATTCCATCATGTCTCTGATAAGTAACTTTGTATTAGAGACTTCCCTATTTTGTATATTGGATTAAAGGTTATGAATCTACACTATAAAATGGGGGCAGAACAGGAGCTTGCTCTCTTAGTTCTTGAGATTAGCATTAGAGCAGAGAGCAGAGAAGAGAGCAAAGAAAGGCCACGTGGAGGAGGCCAGGAGAAGCAGCCAAGATGGCGGAGTGTTGAGTGAGAGGCCAGTTTGTGCAGAGTTTGTGCAGGGAGAAGGAAGGAGATGGGGAACAGAGATGAATAAGTCTGGTGAGCTAGAAACCTTTGATTCTAGGAAACTCGGATAAGTCAGTAGCTTTGTGAGCACTGAATGTGAGTGGGTTTTGGAGCCCAGTGTGTGTTTTTACTTGCCCGCCAGGTGCAAGCTAGGATTAAAGGTGATGGCCCACCAGCTTTTGGCTCCCTTGTTTCTTTACTGACTGTCCGAATCCAATGAGAACCTGCATGGGCCAGGCGGCTGTGATAGTGGCCGTGGCTACTGGCTTTACAACAGTCTTGGCTCTTTGTGTGTAAGGTTTCTTGTGGCTCTCCATTGCCCCCAGAACACAGCCCTTCGAGGGTGCACAGTTAGCTTCTACCCTCCTGCCCCCCGAGCAGCAGCTTAGAACAGCTCGGGGTCCCCCACACCTGTTCTCCCCTCTCCACCTTTGCCCAAGCTGTGCCCCCTGCTGGGCTCTTGCATCCCCCCTCTGAACCTTCCTTGCCCCATGATCGTTTAGCCTCTGAACTTGGGTCTGGGTGTTGTCTCTGGGGGTCCCCTCTGACCCCCAAGGGCTAGCTGAGGGCCCCACCTCTCCTCTCATGGTCTCCTGGATTTACCCCTAGGCTAGTACCTCTCGTTCCATCAAAATGACCTCCTTTACTTGTCTGCTTCCCTCTCCTACCTTCCAGAGTCTTAAAGGCAGGGACTGGAATGAGTTAAACATATTAAAAGACTTGCCCAAAATCACAAAGGTGATTCGAACCCACAGAGTCTGACTCCAGTACCTGGGAGTAGAACAAGCACGGCCCAGATCCACCAGGGTACTGCCTGTGGGGCCGCTGCTGTCCCTGGGCCCTCCCAACCCTCCCGGACGCCCCCAGTGCTCCCGTAGGCCCTCTGGAAGCGGAGTCCGGCTCCACACCAGGGCTCGTGCAGGCGGTCCCGTCAGGCCTGTGTGCCTTCTGGACGGTGAACTGCCAGGGTGGGGAGTACCAGTCTGAGGGCCCTCCTCTCCAGTAACGCACGAAGACTGATAACTCTTGATTCATCCTCAGCGCCTTTAATCGGGACATTTGTCACCAGGTGTCACCCAAGTTTCCACAAGACATTGATACTAATGAGTAAGCTCTGGAAAGATGACCCTGACGGGAGTCCTTTGTGTGAGCAAGTGCCTTCAGACCACTGCTCCCCGGCCAGGAGCCACAGGACAGGTCGCCCAGCTGTTCATTTGAAGAGGCTTTAAAAAAAAAAAAAAAAAAGATTAGATAGAGTGAATTGATTCAATATTAACATAACCTCCTGTCAGAGGAGATAAAGACCAAATTGTAATTGGTTAAAAACATGGTTATCGTGGGCCTGCTCACCCCACAAATATTGACTCTTCCAGGGCTGTGATGAACAAAGTGGGGGACAGCTGGTTTCATCGCAGGCAGGGAGCCGCCTCGGCGTCCCCCCAGGACCCAGGAGGACCTGCTCCTGTTGAGCTGCGGCGAGCCCAGCCCCAGAGCCGCGCAGTCACCCACGAGGGCAACAGTAACCGGCTCAGCGGCGAGGATACTGCTGGCGAGCGGCCATGGTTCATGCTCCGCCAGGCCCTGGGCAGACGCTTCAATGCCATAACCTAATTTTGCCCCCCCAAAATCACTTGAATGTGGTGACTCCCATGAGCTGGGGCCTTCTCAGTTAGGGGCCGCAGTGTAGGAGAGTGTGTGTCTACCGCAGATGCTCAGTGAGTGAGGGGGGCCTGAAGGGGGTGTGACTCTCCACAGGAAGCAGCTAGTGTGTGTCCCTCTTATGCAGTATATAGGAAGTTCAGCATGTAGGAAACTTGCCCAAAGTCACAGACTATCAAGGGAACCTGGATTAAAAAAAAAAATTTTTTTATTTTGAATTTTAAATTTACAGTAAAAAATTACAATTGTCTAAGGATTCTTAAAACTCCTTCACCTCGATTCATCAGTTTTGAACATTTTGCCTCCTTTGCATTATCATTCCCTCTCCATGTTACACCTTCTGAATAACCTGAAGACAAGTATGGACACACTGTCCCTTTCTCCTGATCAGAATCACAAGGCGGGGGCCGGATCAAGGGGGTGCTGGAATATAAGGGGCCTGGGGCAGAGGCAGCTTTTTTGTGAGTATTTTATCCCTCTTTTCTACGTGTAGAGGTTTTTCTTTGTCTCTGGAGAACATCGGTGTACTCTAAATCAATCGTCACAGAGGGGAAATCACCAGGGAAATTGTTGAAGTCTGATCAATCATTCAAGGACCTCAGCAGCCCTTCGATCCTGTAATACAGAATTCAGAAGCCTCTGAAACTCTCCAAGAAAGACTTAAAGCAAGTGAAAGAAGACCTGCTTTACTCAGAAGGTGGTTTTAAGAGCAAGATCCGTTCAGGTCCTGGCCCCGTTCACCATTTATTAGTTGTGTGACCTTGATGAGTCAGCTAACCTCTTTGATCTTCAGTGTCCTCATCTATAAAATAGGGAAAAAATATGTATCTCATAGAGTCATTACATGTTGCAGTTAACATAGAATGGTGGGCATTCCTAGAGTAATGATTAATGGGGATTCTAATGACTCTGCAGAAGACAGAAACAATAAATACGCAGAAAGCCTTCTGACACACCCATAAGCAGTAGCCCTCTAGCCACAACCTAAGGAAAGTTATGAAATATTTAGCATATGCCCAGGGAGTCTGAGAGCAAGGGCACACAGAGTAACCACCATATGGTCTTTGGAAATTTCCCTTTGGAGCCACTGTCATCAAACTTCTGAGCCAGACAGACCCTTGGTGGACCTGGCCTGACATTTTCAATATGTTTGCATTTAATAAATTTGATATCAGGGCTGTGTATAGTTTGACATGTTGGCAATTCCCTTCGGGGAGAGCCTTACCGCTGAAGGTTAATTCTTCTGAGTACCCTGGTGGGATGTCAAGGCCTGGAATATGTTGAGATTAGCCTGCCAAAGACACCATTCCTTAGAACACTTCCCTGTGGCATTTGCGCTGCAGTATTTTTAAATCCTCTGAGTTGTTCTACCAGACCCAGAAATCCAGGTTCTAACCACCCTGCTGAAATATCAGTTTTCCCTCACCCCACCTCATTCCATGTCTCGCCAACCCATCGATAGCTTAACAAGTTCAAAGCAAACATTGTACCCAGGTATTTAAAGCCGGGCAGATGGCTTCACATAGGAAAGTAATGCTATTCATCGGCTGGTAGTTGATGTATATGTGATAGGAATCTCAATTGCCCTCACACTAAATGAAAGGACGTGGGTGTTGGGGAGAGAAAGCCTGAGATGAACTCCGCAATAGAGAAGGACTTGTGTGCCAAGGGGGCTGTGTGGTGGCCCAGAAATAATTTGGAATCTCATCGACTTGAATCTGACCTTGAGCAAATCACTTCCCCGGCCCAGGCTTCAGTTTCCTTCCTCACTTGTAACGTGATGAGGGCTGATTCCTCCCTTGCCAGGCTGTTGTGGGCCATGAACATCAAGTGGCCTACATCATGCCTGGTACAGTCAATGTTGAAGTAATCTGGTCCCCTCCACGCCCCTCCCTCATTGAACAATTGACAAGGGGGGATATTTACCCACTATGGGGCGGGATCTATACACAGAATAAGTAAACAATAAATGATTGTTGTTTTATCACAGGATTTGAGGTAGAGCTATTTTGATTTCACTTTTTGCAGAATAGCATGCAAACACTGGCACCAGTGGCTCTGAGTGCTTATTAGGTGGCCGACACTGTGTGTGTGTGTGATCGCCCCCAAATTGCTCAGCCATCCTGTGTCTGGGTTCCATGTGACAGCAACCCAGCTCAAATCAGCTCAAGCAGAAAAAGAGAAGTTAGTGACCAAAATATTTGAAAAGTACTGAGTCTAAACTGCCTTCAGGCTTGGCTGGATCTAGGTGCTGCAACCATGTCATTAGGAATGTGTCTCCTGCCTCAGCAACCTTGATGTCACCTTGTATTCTTAGTCAATCTCTTCCTTCTTGGTGGGAAGAAGACCCCCAGGCACTCCAGGCTGACATCCTGAATCAGAACAAGCTAACATTGTTTCCATAGTGCCAGCAAAAACCCTGGTGTCAGCCATACTGTCATCCTACAACCAACCAGTGTGGCCAACAGAAGCTGTGCTCTGATTGGCCAAGTGGAATCAATGCATCTTCTTGGGGCTTGAGGGGGAGGGTCAGCCCCATCAGAACCACATGGGGAATGGATACTTTCTGCAGGGAAGATGGGATACTTCTATCAAAGGAAGAGAGAGTAGATGCTGTGTAGTCAGGTACATCACCAGTTTTCCCCTACAGAACATATCGGGTGGGCGCATCTTTCACAGAAGTGCAGTGTAATGGCTCAGAGGGGAGCTTGGTGGCCAGACTGCCTAGGTTCATGTGTCAGCTCTTCCACTTAGGACTTGTGCGACCTTCAGTGAGTCACTTGACCTCTCTATCCCTCAACTCTAATAGCAGGAATGGTTGTTAACTCTACCTCAGCATATTATTGTGAAAGTTAAGTGATTGCACAAAAAGTGTTCAGAGCAGGGCCTGGCACAGAGTAAGAGCTTACCTTCATAACCTGTGTGTGGCACGCCCCTGGGTTTGTGCATCGCACAACTAGTACAGCAGGGCTCGGCAGTCCTCCAGGAGTGTGAACCATTATGTCCCCCATTTTGTGGATGGGAAAAGCCAAAGCTCAGAGAGGCCCAGTAACCTACCTAACATAACAGACATCTAGATAAAGGAGTCGGGACTGGCGCCCAGTTCTGCCTGACCACTGGGTCTGCTCCTAACCGCTGCGCAATGCTGTGTGATGTCGAATGTTCCACCTCATGGTAGATCAGAGGTCATATTGAGAGAATGCACCCCCCACCCCCGTCCTTTGATGCAAAGTGTTTAGAGCAGTGCCTGGCAAAGGGACAGGGTTCAGCCTCATGACCCATGTGCATGGCACCCCCCTCCAGGCTCATGCACTGCTTTGACCCTAGATAGCACACATCTCATCTTTCCCCTGAGAACTCAAGGCTTCAAGGACTCTCAGTGCCCTCCCACAATTGCTGGGGAGGCAGGGGCTTACCAAATATCCCCAGGCCGGAGCTTACAAACCCTCTATTTGTGTACAAGGTCAGAAGCACATTTCTGTCTATACCTGCAGTTTGTGGAAAACTGGGAATGGGCACATGCTCATTTGATAGAGGGCTCCTAACACAAGGAGCTGGGGAGGGGTGGCTGACTATATTAGTGAATAATAGAATGACTGACTATATGTAGGGATGGGAGGGGGGATTTCTTGCAATTAAAGATGTCTCAGTGCTTTATGCCTGCATACCTATGGCATTATGGTACTGATTTTATGGTATTGATTTTTACAAGAAATAAATTTGGAAGAGAAAGAACTGTGAACACATATGACAGTTGTCTCATTGAGGGTCTATTGTGGGTGTAGTCACACAATAGGTCTGGAGAGGAATGGAAGTCACAGAGGCCAGAGGCCTTCATCTCTCCCTACCCCCCCCCCCCACACACACATTGTGAAGGTCCCACACAAACCCAAGCTTCCCTAGGCTTGTGCAGTGCATGAGTAACACAACCATACTCAGCATCCTGCCTGATGAATGTGAACCACGATTCCCCCCACTTTGTAAATAGGGGAAAACCGAAGCTCAGAGAGACCACATAACCTACTCAGTGTCACGGCCTCAGAATCGATACGTCCATGGAAATGTGCTGGTGACTTGGAGCCGAAAGGTGTGAGCTGGCGGCTGCCACCTGGGATCCTCATTAGCACACTGGCCGCCAGGGCTGGAGAACAGACCCCAGTGACCCTTCCCGAGGAGCTGCTTGTCAACCAGCTGCCCTCATTGCCCTCGGCTCCCTGCTCCACCTGGAGCTCCTCCCGGGAAGGCATTTTCTAAGCAGTGGTGGGCACGCTCACGCCGCGGGAGCTTCCAGTGTCAGCCCAACATGACTTGCCACCCAACTTCGTAAAAATGCCAAACAGCCTCAGTATGGAAATAATATGCAGTGAGTTATTCTTACACCAGGTCATCTATTATGAAAAATCAGCCTGAGATGGCCCTTTATTTCTTCCCACTCTCTAAAGTGTAACAAAATTGACATTTTTTTTTTAAGCTCAGCCTTAGAACGACTTGTCAGCAGCAGCCCAGAGCCCACCCGGTGGCTGCCTGGGGCTGGGGAGTCCCTGGTCTCGTGCCTGTCCAGATCCTGTGGAAATCTAGGCCAGCTTGCCTGTGTGCCTCTTGGGTGGGGACCTCTCACCCCCCGATTCTAATCTGCCAGGAAGCCTAAAGTCCCAACTTACGACTGTGGGTGCCGAGGCCCTGCCTCATCCTGGTCGTGTGGCCCTGAGAGCTGGGCCTCCTCCGTTCTCCTGAAACGGTGTTAAAAGTCCTACTTCTCAGGCTATGAAGAAGGTGAAAGGGATGAACGATAGCAACAGCCACCAGTAGTTTTTTTAGCATTTTCTCAGTGCTTGGCATTGTGCTAAATACGCTCACATTTTCACTCATTTATCTTGAAGAGATCCTGTGATGTAACTCTCCCTGTTTTACAGATGAGGAAACTGAGCTGAGCACAGTCAGCATTAAGTCACTGGCTGGGAGAGAAAGGGTCCCCAGGTCTGGCTCCAGCGCCCAAGTCATTGTCTCCACACGTGGTAGGATCTGGCACTTGGCACTTGGCAGGTGGCAATGCACGTCGGTTCCTTCCTCTTCCCTTTGGGATGAACTTGATTGTATGCAGAAGGCTCCTGTTCTGATGCGTGTTTCCTTGGTGCCGCCACATTGAATCAAACTGCAAGTTCCTTCGGTTCCCTCCGAGTTAGCTACCTCTCACCATATAGTCCTCAGAGCCTGGTTCGGGCCAACAGGACTCTGCCTGAGTGGCTTCCACGATACCACCAAGCCATGAAGCTGTTTTCTGTGCAGCTGAATTCTGTATTTTCATCCGTCCTACCTGTGTGGTCAGATGTTCCAGAGAAGGGCAGTGGGGCCCAGCAATGAAGACGAGGTTGGGCTCTGCAGTTGGACCAACCAGGCTTATCTGTGTGACTGTGGGCAAGTCACTTCCCCTCTGTGAGCCTCAGTTTCCTCCTATATTGTTCAATCCTGATGGCGGCACCTTTCTCCTAGAGGTGTTGTGGGGGGGGCAATGAAACACAGTGTACTGGAAATGGTCCCCAAGCAACAGTAGCAGGTGCATCATTAATGCCAAAGCCATCATGGCCAGGATAATCCTCTCTCTGACCCGGTGTGAGCTAAATATCCACCAACAGCCATCTCCACTGACTGCTTGCTTGCTCTGTGCTCATCTGTGCCTGGGGATGAATTGTTCCTCTCCCTGCTTGCTCCAGGGAGACTGGGGAAAGGAAGGAGCATTTCTGGATCATATACCATACACCACCTATAAAGTGGGGTTAAAAATAGAGCCATCTTTCTCCAGTGGCTACAAGGACCAATGGCATCATACTGATGAAACCCTCAGCCGGAGGAGGGACCGAGCAGATGGGAATGGCTGTCATCCCACTCGGCTTTGCCCCGTTGAGTTTCTTACAATGGTTCTCACTCACCTCCTGGCCCGGGGCCCAGCCACTTGGCCGGGCAGCGGGGCCCTGCGTGATGCCGCTCTCTTCCTCTATTAGTTATCTGACATCATCTCCCATGATGGCCCATCTGCTGCTGGCTGCGCAGACCTTTTGTTCTGCACACTCCTCCACTGTAAGATCTCCCCCCCCCCCTTTTTTTCCCTCCACTTCCACTCTGTTTGGAGCACCTGCACCACCTCCTTCCTGGAGGACCACGGCAGTGTCCACACCGGCCACCCTATTTTCACAGCAGCCAGAGGGAGACCATGCCACCTCCTTCTTAGAAACCACCAGTGCGGCCCTGGCCGGTTGGCTCAGCGGTAGAGTGTCGGCCTGGCGTGCAGGGGACCCGGGTTCGATTCCCGGCCAGGGCACATAGGAGAAGCGCCCATTTGCTTCTCCACCCCACCCCCCTCCTTCCTCTCTGTCTCTCTCTTCCCCTCCCGCAGCCAAGGCTCCATTGGAGCAAAGATGGCCCGAGCGCTGGGGATGGCTCCTTGGCCTCTGTCCCAGGTGCTAGAGTGTCTCTGGTCGCGACAGAGCGACGCCCCGAAGGGGCAGAGCATCTCCCCCTGGTGGGCAGAGCATCGCCCCTGGTGGGTGTGCCAGGTGGATCCCAGTCGGGCACATGCGGGAGTCTGTCTGACTGTCTCTCCCCATTTCCAGCTTCAGAAAAAAAAAAAAAAAAGAAACCACCAGTGGTTTTGCTAAAGACTGAAAATAAACCACATCTTTGCATCCTGGCTCACAAAGATCATCTCCTCTTGTCTCTGTCTTGTCCAGCCGCACTGGTGTCTTTCTGTTCCTCAGCACTAAGTTTGTTCCTGTTCCTGCTTCAGGGCCTTTGCACTTGTTATTGCCTCCACCCTGGGCACTCTTACCCCTGAATCTGCACATGGCTATGTGTTGTCTTTGCATCTTTTTGGTCTTGGCTGAAATGCCTCTCCTTAGTGAGGCCTCTGACTTCTGCATGAATCAGGGGCTGGTGTAGCCCTGCCTGCCTGTGGGGTGGTGCAGGAGCCCTTCATCCCACCTCGCCACCTTCCCAGAGATGCCTGCGGGAAGACAAGACTGTGTCTGACTCCTCAGGTCCTCTGTCAGTTATTCTCTAACAATGCCAATTACCTTCCCTTGTTCCACATCATTTTTCTCAGCGTGTCTCAGTCCCTCCTAATCACTGAAAGAAATGGACCACCAAGTCCTTCTTTGACGGGCTCCGCACTGAGCCCAACTGCAGGAATACATTGCTCTCTCGGTCTTGAAAACAGGAGTTTCATGGAGTGTGGTGGCTGGGCAGTGGGGAGGGGCTGGAACGAGAGGTGCCGGTGTGAGGAGCAGTGGGAGGAGGCTGGGGACTCAATTTCCTCACCTGTCTGTTACCCCAACAGATTCAATGAAAAAAATTTTAAATGGCAATAATTAGCGGTGACCAGGTGGTCATCACTCTGAAAGTGCAGGCATTCTACTATGAGCTGAGCATCATAAAGGTTTAAGGGCATATATGTGGGTGAACTATGTATTCACTGCTGCAAGGGTAGGTAAAGAAACCTGCTGTGGACCTCGTGTATGCAGGACTGTGGGGATGCATACAGTATGAGTCTGTAGGATAAAACCTAAGATAAGGATTAAAAGAGAAAATGCAGGTAGAACCTTTAACACGGTGCTTGATAGTTGGTATTGGAATGGCTGCCTCCCTTCTCCCCACCTGCCGTTGTCATTATTATTATTCTAACATCTGGGCTGAGCTCCTGGACATTCTGAGGAAGGCATTCTTGCTCAGTTTGCTAGGAGACTGAAATGATCCCAGGTGGGCTATACCCATAGAGTTCCCCACCTGGCTGGTTGTCTGGGTAGCCTCTCTTGGTTCCATTGTTTTCCTTTTATAGATCAGAGGAGCCCCCTCACTAAGCGGCTTCATGGCTCAAAGATTATATACATGTCAATTCAGGACTCTAGCTTGCTTTTTTCCCCCCTCATGTCTGAGCACAAACCTTAACATCATTACTTGTTTTGAAGGGATGTTGGGCTGGCAGTTTAGAAAGGGCTCTGGTCTGGACAGTATAAGTGGTGCCTTTGCTTCTTGCAGCTGTGTGACTTTGGGCAAAGCACTGCCCCTCTCTGAGCCGCAAGTGTTTTCTTTGGGTGTGTTCTGCTCAGAGACTCTTGGGTTCAGAAATCAAGGGGAAACTGCCAGTCGCAGAATGGACTTAGGGTTTGTGAGCACAGATGTGGTTGTTTCCACGGGGACTGTCTTCTAGAGCCACATACGTAATTGAACCTTCTTGGTGGCCCCACTTTGCTAGGATACCAGGCCTACTGTGTGCATGCGGGTGGAAGAATGAGAAAGGGAAATTTTGTTTAAGTAGGTGGCTCTTAACCTCTGAAAATCTAATGGAAGTCATAGACCCAGGAAAATGCTCACATGTGGAATATTTGGCATACCACTTAAAACACTGTTCACAATCTATGAGCACCTCCTCCAGGAAGCCTTCCCTGGTCCCCATCCCATATTCCGGCATCCCCATGCCCTCCTCCTTTTACCCATACCCCTCAGAGAGGCTGTCATTACCTGTTCCTGCCTGTCTCCCCCACGGGAGGACAGGGGCCAAGTTAACTGTTCCCTTCATGCCCTGTACCTAGCGAGCCGGGTGTCAGCAGATATTTGCTAAAGGGAACTGGGGACTAGCTCCTGGCCACAGCAGAGGTGGCCTGGCCTTATTTCATGGGGCAGTGCCTGTTCAGTTTTGAGTGGGTTCAGAACCATGCTGCCTCAAATGCAAATGTACACGCTTCCCCACTTGTGGGGCGATGAATAGTTGTGAAGACGTGAAAGTCAACTGTAAGTGATTCTGCTGGCTGAGAGGGGCTGGGCTGGGGGAGAGGGGAGGACATTCAAGTGGCAGCATCACAAGGCCTCCTCTCTTTTCTTCTCACCCCCCTGCTGGTCCAGCTGGAGCAGAGTGAAGCCAAGTGTGAGGATGCCCTGAAGACCCAGAAGGTGCTGACTACGGACCTGGAGAGCATGCACAGCGAGCTGGAGAGCATGACCCGGAGCAAGAGCCTGGTACCTGTTCCTTTCTGAAGCTCTGGGGCCCAGGCCAGCACAGGCCTCTGAGATAGCGAGGCCTACTGTGTGCTCAGCATCATAAAAGGGAAAGGGGACTTATTGTGGACCTACTGGGTGGTCAACTGTCTGAAAGTGCAGGCATCCTACTATGAGCTGAGCATCATAAAGGTATAAGGGCATATATGTGGGTGAACTATGTATTCACTGCTGCAAGGGTAGGCAAAGAAACCTGCTGTGGACCTCACCTGTGTGCAGGACCGTGGGGATGCATCCAATATGAGCCTGTTGTTTGCTCAACATACTGAGTGGGGACGCAACTTTCTGTTGTGTGCTCAGAGCTTGCTCCCCACTGTAGGTGGTTCTCAGGCATCTGTTATAATCCTACTTGCACTCACCAGCATGAGAGGGGACTTGGTCATTATCGCCCAGCAACCTACTGTGGACCTACTATGTGCTCACCACTGAACAGGAACAAATGAACATATGTGTGGATCTGTTATGTTTGTGAAAATTGGGCATGGGTTTCTAAGTCCTTTGTCTAGGTGTATAGGGTTTGCTTAAATTTGCATTTTATGTGTAAAATGTGTAACTAGAGATTTGTAGACAAAAGCTCGTCTCAAGATCCCTACTCGCCCTTTGGTCCCAGATTTTAGTTGCCCTAGATTAAGAGGAATGTGTGTGTGTGTGTGTTCGCATGCACGCACACACACACGCCCAAGGCATGCATTGCCACACCCATGGCCACCTGTATGTGTGGACGGTCACTCACCTGACACACCTGTCAGCAAGCTCCCCTTTGTTGTTTACCAGTCCCCTCCCACCACCATTCTGCCTCCCCCGACCATTGTCTCACTTCCTGCCAGGTGGACGAGCAGCTGTACCGGCTGCAGTTTGAGAGAACAGACCTCCTGAAGCGCATTGATGAGGACCAGGAGGACCTGAATGACCTCATGCAGAAGCACAAGGACCTCATTGCCCAGGTAATAGCCTCAAGTGGAAGAAGGCTTGGTGGCCATGGCTGAGTTGGTGGGGTACGTGGAGAAAGTGATGTGTTTGGGTCACTCCCTGGTTTGGATGAAGCCAGAAGACAAGTAGCAGGCATGCTGGCAGGACAGGGAGAAGCAGAGGCTTTGGGGGGAGCTGGGGGATGTGGAGGGGACCCCTGGCTGATTTCTGATCTGCATAACTGACCTGATCTGCGTGACTTCACAACAGCTCCCTCCAGAAGAAGCATCTTCCCCATGGCCCGCCCCCAGCGAGACTCGTGGTAGAATACCTGCCAGGCTTCAGATGCATCCTACAGAGATTAGAGCTGAGGGAATTCCTGCTAAACAAGGAATAACAACAAAAAGAAATCAATTATGTTAACATGATAACAACCACCACAAAAATAGCCTATGCCATCTTCTGCATTTGTGAATCACACTTACTTCTGTTCAAAATGGAAGTTTATTTGTTCAGTTACAAAAACAGCATACTCATATGCCCATTGTAAATAACCTAAATGATAAATACACGTGGAAAATAGAAGTTGAGGGGCCCTCCTCCCCTCTGGCATCCCTCTCATAGGATATAATCAATCACATTTAACAGTTCAGTTCTACTTCTTTGAAGGAACTTGATTCTACATTGGCTCATTTATTCTCTGAACAAATCCTATGTTGAAGGGCTAAGCAAAGATGATCCACCCATTTAAAGAAGGGAGTTCTGAGGTGCAAAGAGGTCTGGGGCTTGCTAAGGCCAGCATCCAGGTCTGGAATCCTAGTTACCTGACATTCAGAATAGTTCTCTTCCCTCAGAATCTGGTACTAGAACTATGACCAGCCCGTTTCTGTCTGGACTCTCCAGGGTACATAATAAAGCCACAGACAGTTAGCCAAAGCTCTAGGCTTATATAATGGGGGTGTCCTGGTGACCACTGAGGTGAAAGATGTTGGGGGGATGTGAGAGGTACACTTTTGGAACCAGCTACTGTCTTAGAGTCTCTGAGAAATGCAGACATCTGTGGGTGGGGGGAGAAGAGATTGCCAGGGGCAGTTTCCCAGCAAAGCCTGTGGTCTCGAGGAGACTTTTTTTTTGTCTCACCAGTCTGCTGCGGACATTGGGCAGATCCAAGAACTGCAGCTGCAGCTGGAGGAAGCCATGAAGGAGAAGCACAAGCTTCAGGAACAAGTATGTGTTCAGCGCTGCCATGGTGTGGGGGGCAGAAGAAAGGGATTCCCTCTGGGACCTCACACTTTGGGTTCTGGAAACTGTCATTCATTCAGCCATTCATTCATTTACTCCACCTCAGCCTTGCACCAATTGAATGAATGGAGAGCAGTCTTAGCAGAGAGTTACACACACACACACACACACTCTCTCTCTCTCTCTCTCTCTCTCTCTCTCACCTGTGCCTGTTCAGCATCCACAGGTGCCCTTTGCAATGAGACTCATCAACATTTCAGTGAAGGCTTCTCCCTCTGAGGAATGGCTCCAAGGAAACGGGCTGCTCTGTGCAAGACAGGGTCATGTCCTGTGAAATTTTCCTTTGAATCACAGTCTCTCCAAACATCCCTGAAATTCCCTCATTAGCTGGTGGGTTGCTGTTATCCATGAAATTCTCAAAGCTCTTCCAGAACTGTCACCCATGCCTGTTCAGACTGACTGTCAGAGTGACCGAGTTTCAAGCAAATGTCGGTGGGCCTGAGTAACAAGTACAACAAAATATAGCAGCTGTGGCTGTTTTCCCGGTGCCAGTGATATACCAGGCGCTCATCTCCTGCAGTCCCCACACAAAAAAAGTGAAGAAATGAGGTTCAAGGGAGTGAACTGGCTTGCCCAGGCTCACCCCGCTGGAAAGTGGTGAAGCCAGGTTTGGGACTCATACAGGTGCTTGGCTCCCAAACCCACTTTGGTGTGTCTTTTGATGCTGTAGCTTGCTGCTCACAGACTGACTTTGCTTCCCTAGAAGAGCAGGGAAAGGAGGTAGGAGAAGCACTGATTAAAAGTCCTGTTTTGGATGCAGGAGGCCCAGGAAATGTCAACTCCCAGCATCTGAGTCCCAGTGGCTGGGTCACATATGAGGGTCCTTAGATTGGAACCAACAGTTCTTGCTTGTGCATTCAACATACAGCACCTGAGCTGAGAAGGGAGCCGTGTGAACAGGCCTGGGTTGGGTCCTCCATGTGTCTCCATTTCGTGACTCAGGTCCAGCAGGTGGCCAATGGACCCCTTGTGTCTGCCCCCAGCTGCAGGTGGCTCAGCTGCGCATCGCGTATCTGGAGCAGTCCACCGTGGATCGAGCCATCGTCAGCAGGCAGGAGGCGGTCATCTGTGACCTGAAGAACAAGACGGAGTTCCAGAAAGTGCAGATTAAGAGATTTGAGGTACTTGCTGATGTGTGAATATTGCTCAGGCGTAGAGCAGTGAGGCCTTTTTTGTAAGCTCTGTTCATCCTTCCACCATCCATCTATCCCCTCCTAGGTCTTTATCTGGATATATATTGCCCATCCATCTCTTGTGTAGGTCCTTTTCTCCCTCCTCCCCTCCTCTCTTCAACCACACTGTTCCACAGGCTACCTATCCGTTCAACCCACCCACCTCCATCCATTACCCCACTCCATATGCTATCATCGGTCCATCCATCATCCCCCCCCCCCCCCCGCTTCCTGTGTTCTGTTACCTTTCTTCATTCTTTCTTCTCTTCCTCTATTTTTTTATTCAGACCTTGACCCTGTCTGTCTTTTTACCCATCAGTCTAGTTATGCCGTCTCCATCTATTCACTCATCCACTTACGTGCCCAACATTCATCTTCGGCAGTAGTTTATTCTGCACCTAGACCATGTGCTAGGCTGTTTTAGATGTATGAAACAGAACAGATCCTGCTTTACAGACCACAGAGCTTTGTATATGTGGGTAAGATATGTACATAAATAACCATAATATGGAGAAAGAGCTGTGAGGTTTGGAGGACAGAGGTCCTTTCAGGCTGGGGAATCGGGGAGGCTTCCAAGAGGAGGTGGCATTGATGCTGGACCTTGAAGGACAGGTAAGACTTAGATAGACTGAACTGGAGTTCAATTATTTTATTCACATTTAGCTCTTTAGGCCAATGACACGAGACATTTACAGAGGATATTATCATTGTGAAAATCTTTCCACATCAGCTGTTCTAACTTGACAGTTACCGTGGGCCCATGGGGCAGGTAGGATAGAATGAGATGACCCCAGAGAGGTCAAGTGATTTATTCAAGATAAAGCCAGGTAGTGTCAGTTACAGGAGTAGACACCCGGACCTTCATCCTGGCCCTGGGCTTTACTTTCTCTGCAACCAGCTGGCTCACCCTCTATATGACAGTGGGTCTGGACAAGGAGTCTGGCTACACTCCTCATTCTGAAACATTTCCTCTCAATCCCTTCATGGGCACTCGGTCTCTAAGAATTCTGTGGGGGAGGAAGAACAAAGAAAAATTCTTCTTTGTCTTGACCTCCATGATTCTCAGAATCTCTCAGGGTATCCCTCAAGGCATAATTGTCTCTGCATATCACCTCAAAACTTTGACCTGCTATATATTAAATAATTAAATACATAATGTTCGGCTATATCATGCATCTTTTTTTTTTCACTCTTTTTCTAGCCTGGTCAAGTGATAGTGGAAAAGAAAACTCTGATAGAATAACTTTAAATGGCAGATTCTATCTCAGAATTCACTTTTCTCCCTCTGCCTTCATTATTTAAATTTAGTAGAATCCCAGGTTCTTGAGGTGGGGTGCCTCAGGGACACAGTTTGAGAACTACTTCACTTTCTTACAACCCACCTGCCACTGTCAAAAATGTTGGTAAATGTTTGAAAGGCAAAGGAGACCTGAATAATAAAGCTCTTCTTCCATCTCTGATCCGGAAAGGGGTTCAGAGCCCTCAGCAAGGGCCTGAAATATTCATGTGGGCTTCGTTTTATGTCAACACTTGAGTATTTGCCCATCAGAATTATTTGGTTCCAGGCTTGTTGGCCAACTAATGAATTCTGCAGAACAGCCCTATGGGTTTGTTTTCTGTAGCATTGGTGATGCCCATAGCTCTTTTCTCTCTATTGTTTCATTGTGTCCCGGTGGATCCCCCCCCCCCCACCCCAGAACGGAAACATGCCATAAAAGATCAGAGCAGTGGCTCATGGGAGATTTTCTACTCAAACCTCCTTGTTTTACAAATTGGGAAACCAAAACCTGTGTTGGGGAAGCATTTGTTTCCAGCATAGAACTCTTCACTGACAATTCCACCTACCAAAGCTTGAGATGAGTGAAGGCTGCTATAAATATGAATCATTCCCAGCCCTTATCCAGATGTCCCATGTGCCAGACACTGAGCTAAGCCTTCTGCATAACTGAATGGGCTCAGTCCCGACAATGTCCCTGGGACGTAGGCGCTCAATCATGCCCGTCTCTCAGAGGGGTTCCATAACCTGCCCAGGGTCGCACAGTCAGGAAGAGGTAGAGCCAGGATTTTAACCCAGAGCCTATTCAGAGGCAGGGTTCTCAACAGTAATACTACACTGCTTCTCAGAATAGAAGTTATTATTTCCTAGATATTTAATGTAAATTCATTTTTGTATCAAAAATTAGAATAATTAGCCTGATGATGAAAAACACACAGAGACTCAGCAAAAGATTTCTCTTCCTGGAGCCCCCTGGCCTCTAACTCTAAGGTGGCCATCTGCTCTCCGACCACCTGCAGGTCCTGGTGATCCGGCTTCGGGACAGCCTGATCAAGATGGGTGAGGAGCTCTCGCAGGCGGCCATGGCCGAGTCCCAGCAGCGGGAAAGTAGCCAGTATTACCAGCGGCGCCTGGAGGAGCTGAAGGCAGACATGGAAGAGCTGGCAGAGCGAGAGGCGGAGGCCAGCCGGAGGTGCATGGAGCTGGTGAGTGCTGCCCCAGTGCTCTTCCTCGCACGATCAACGGGTTGAGACTGGGGAAAGGCAAGTTGCCGCGGCTCCTGTGTAAAACGGAAGACACAGGAAGACACAGGAAGCAGGGAGAAACCGGTAGGGGAGGAGCAGGCAAAGAGACGATGTTGCCACTGGCTGCAAGGTTTGGGGGTGGGCCCAACGTGGACCAATGGCACTCACTCTTGGATGGTCTCACAGCTGCTTTATGGCTCAGACTCCCGGTCCAGCCTCACACATTCCACTCCACTGGCAGGGAGGCCTCATGTGAAGAAGGAATCAATGTTTGTTAAACTTTTACCTTGCATAGGTCTACCTTGCATAAGTCTTCACATCCATAATATGTAATCACTGGGACACTGTGAAGTCAGAATTATTATCCCATTTTACAGATAAGGAAACTAAGGCTTCAAAGAGGTGAGATAACTTGTGTCCAATCACACCTAGTGAATGTCAGTGCTTTTTCTGGACTTTTAATAGCAACAACAAATATAAAAGATAAAAAGGATAATGTTAAAGCCACTTTTTGTTAAGCAGTTGCAATAGGCCAGGTTCCAGGCTGAACATTTGCCGTTTAAAATCTTCCTGTCAGGAATGTGAGGTAGGTACTAGTCTTATCTCCACTTTACAGATAGGGAAACTGAGGCACGGGGACACCAACATTGCCAGATTGAGGCTCAGAATGGTGCAGTCACTAGCCCGTGGCTACATGCCAGTAAGAATTTGAATACAGGTCTGTCCAACTCTGTAGTCTCTGGTTTTATTCACTGAGCCATGCTTCGCTCCCTGGTGTGGTCCAAAGAACACTGTAAAACTTGTTTCCTGCCCAATGGGAAAGTTTCTTTGTTCAGTGTATTTTTCTAAGAACAGTTTCCTGCAGAGATCACAGAACATCTGAGAGAGCTTGCTCCTTTTCCCCACGAGGCTAAATAGCCCTAAGACTCCAGGATTTTGCTTCTCTAACTCAGGAGGCATCTGGCCCCCCCTGGCCCCCCACCATAGAACCATTGCTGGGAGGACCCACAGCATTCCAAGGCTTGGCCCAGAGGTCTCTAGGTCACAGGCATTAACTCCCTCCTGCTCTGTCCACTCTGATTTTGTGACAGGTCTCCCCAAATTGTCCTGCAGCAGGTATATTTCTCTGGCCATTGCCCCCTGTGATCAATGTCATTCCCATCAGCTTTGCCCTTGACAAGCCAGCAGGCTGGCTGTTGTGTGGGATGCGGTGAGGATCCACACAGAGAGGAGGTTCCCAGACAAAGTCCAAGCCCTTGCCTGGCAGCTCCTCCGCCCTGTAGCCCTGGGAGAGAGAGGCTCTTTCCTCCAATTGACAGGATAACTTCCTCATTAACCAGCCCTGCTTCTTGGCAGCTGAGCTCCCCTCCTCCAGCTCCGGCTCCGAGCGAGAGAACATCTGCAATCCTCCTCCTCTGATGTCTTCTTTAACCAGCCGGACACCCAGGCATTCTGGCTAGATCGAAATGGGTTTATCCCTCCTTTACTCTTTTTTCTCTCTCTTCTCTCTCCTGTGCTTCCCTCTCTGCTCACTTTCCTCTTCCTATGCCCTTTCCCAGGGACACATTAAGATCTTTCAAGGCCCTAAAATAATGAAAAGATTGTAGTGAAGCCCCTATATGTGAATCAAAATAGAAATGCCACAAAATTGTAAAACACAAAGCTTGCATACATGCTGAAATTAGACCTGCATCCTTCTCTGTTTTCTGACTGCAAGATTCTGGGTAAATTTTCCAAGATTGAACTTTTTATTTTGGTGTGTTTGTGGTTGGAAAGTGTATTTGTTTTCTAGGGCTGTCTTAAGAAAATACCAAAAAATGGGTAGCTTTAGACAATAGAAATTGATTCACAGTTCAGAAGGCCAGAAATCTGAAATCAAGGTGTCAGGGGGGCTGTGCTCCCTCTGAAGGTTCAAGGGTGGATGCTTCCTGCTGTTCCAGTTTCTGGGGGCTCTATGTGTTCTTATAGCTGCATCACGGTAATCTCTGTCTTTGTCTTCACATGGTCATGGGTTCTCTCTGAACGCATGTCTTAAATATCCCTCTGCCTTTTCTTATAAAGGCAGCTGTGATTGGACTTAAGGCCCACCCTAAGTGCAGCTTGATTTCGAGCTCTCTTTCTTAATTTTATCAGTAGACCCTTTTTCTGAGTAAGGTTACACTGACAGATTCTGGTGGATATAACCTTTGAGGGAACCACTGCAGGAGAGGGTTGCATGTTCCTGCTTTGCTCGTAGTCTACAGTGATCCCACACAGCTTTTTGTTTCCTTATGAGTCTATGGGTGAGCAAGGTTCAAAGGGGAAATGGCAGGCTGGCAGACCCTTCCTGATAGTGGATGTCCCACACTTACCAACCTACTTGCCTTTAAGTGTGTCCCTGGCCTTTGGGACCTGGGATGTTTCACTGGGAGATGTTTCACCATACTTTCTTACATCATTCATTTATTCATTCAACATATATTTACTCAACACCAACTATGGGCATGGCACAGGGATGGGTGTTGGTGGGGACAGGCAAGGGATCATAGGTCCCTGCTTTGTAGAAGCTGACAAGGTAGACAAAACCCAGATCCATGGGAGAGGTCAGTGAGCACTATCATTTTAAGATGAACCCTGTGGCTGAGGCCTCTCCCATTGGCATGGCTTCCTGGAATGTTCCCAGGCTTCTCAGGAGATGCCCTCTCATCTGTCCAGATCCATGCCCACTGTGCCTTTGTGCCTTCCTTCATCCCCTTTCGGCTAGCCGGGGGGGGGGGGGCTGTGGGGGAGAGCAGTGGCTGCTCCATGTGTTCTCTTTAAACTTCACCAAAAGCCTGCAAAGCAGCCGGGGTTCTGGTTCTTTCATTCATGCACTATGTCTGTATCCCTAGTTTTTACTGTGGGCCAAGCCTCATGCTAGATGTTGGGGATCCAGTGGGGACCAAGACACACTCTTGCCTTCACGTTGCTCACAGTGAATGGAGACATATGGCTAAGGCCATTGCTTGTGTATTTTATGCATTCCTCTGTAAGGGACACTTAGAGCTTTCGCCGGCAATATGAGGTGTCTGTGTGCTGGCATTTTGGGGATCATGCCTCCTGTCACCACCACAAATCATTTCTTTCTATAAAGCATTGCCTACCTTATTTTCTGCTTATGAAATTCAAATCTTCCTGGGAGGAATAGAATCAATTTTCTAACTCCCCAGTCTAAGCATTCATTCATTCATTCCCTGGACAAATATTTATTGAGTCTCTCTGCTCTGGCCCTTAGCAGGTGTTGTTTTATTTTATTTATTTATTTATTTATTTATTTATTTATTTATTTATTTATTTATTTATTTTTATTGACTCCAGAGTGAGAAGAAGGGAGAGAGAGAGAGAGAAACATAGACTCCTTACTCCACCTATTTATGCATTCATTGGTTGACTCTTTTTTTTTTTTTTCTTCTAGCAGTATAACTGTTATTTCAGGAAAATGAAACCAAGACAAAGGGAGCAAACTTTTCTGTTACTTAACACATTTCTGTTATGTCAAGTCTAGGCTTAAGCCCCACTGGTCCTGTTCAACTTTTTCATTCTGTTGCCAGGAAGGTTGTCTTAAGTTCTTTCTTATCCACATACTTTATTTCTTTGACATGTGATATGTCACATTCTTTGCTGCCTCTGCAGTAATCTCCTTGTGGAATTCTTTGAGAACTTCCAACTGACCGGGTCTGATGTAGATGTGTGACCGGATCTTGGTGATGGCTTCTACAGCCTCCTCTGGGCTACAGTTGTACACCTGAATCAGACACGCTGCCACCATAGTGGCACTCCTGGAGCGCCCAGCCTTACAATGCACGTAGACACTCTGGCCCAGTGACTGGTACTTGAGAGCAAACTGAACTCCTTTCTGGAGGTAAGCCAAGGTCGGGATTCCAGTCCTGTCTATTGTGCTGAGTCGCAGCCGCTCAATTTCTAGTTTCCTCCACTCCGTTGTGGAGTGGCACAGGAATCGGGTTCCATACTTCTCGTTCATGGTGATGAGCCCGCGCACGTTCTCTACCTCTACCAGCTGGCGCATCATGCTCCGCAGCGGCAGCGCGCCCAGCAGCACCCTGCGGTCGATGCGGTGGTACCAGTCGCGGTGCGCGGGGCCCTGCACCTTCCCGCGGAAGAGCGTGTACAGCAGCGTCGGGTAGAAGAGCTCCCGGGCCAGGCCGGTCTCCAGCAACGTGCTGGCCGCCATGCCACCCCACGCAGCCTGGCGCAGCCGCGGCCAGTTCGCCGCTGGGTTCACGGGCGGTGGCCGCGAGGAGAGCCAGGAGGGCGATGAGGACTGGGGCTGCGAGGCCGCGGATGCCTCCCACGAAGGCGACGTGGTCGGCGCAGGCCCCACAGGCGCCGAGACCTCCGGCCTGGCCCCCGGGGATCCCCGCGCCGCACACGGAGGATCCCCCATTGGTTGACTCTTGTATGTGCCCTGACTGGGGATGGACCTGCAACCTTAAAGATTTGGGATGATGCACTAACCAACTGAGCTACCCAATCAGGACCCCCAGATGTTGTCTTCTTTCACACTTAGGTAAACTGCAGCAGGTGGAGAGTGTGGAGCTGGGGACTTGTGAGGTGCCTTACTCAGGGCTGCAGAGCGGGGAGTAGCAGAGCTGGGGTTGGCAGACCTGTGCGTCCCACTCTAAAGTTATCCCTGTGTATCTAATTCTGCCCTTTCAACCCAATGCTAATGAAAAATGGCTCTACTGTGAGAGACTAAAAAAAAAAAAAAATTAATAAATAAATTAAATAAAAGGGTCCCGCACTCAGCCCTGGTGAGAAGCAGGAAGGATGTTGATGGATCTTCCCTCTGTGGTCCTTTCCGCCTGTCCCCAGCCTGTACCATTTGTCACTGTTGGTGTTGGTTTAAAGGCTGCGAGTTGTTTCATGTGAATGATTTACACCCGTAGCCGGTGCACCGGCACGTCCAGATCAGGATCAATTATCCCGCCGATGGAACTTCTCTTCCCCAAGAAAAGAAAAATGAGGTTTTGCCATTAATTTTAGTAAATGTACTATTCCTGGCGACTCTAGGAGCCATTATGGAGAAGAGAATATTTTGGCTCTAAATCATTCAAGTCCTTTTGTCACTTGGGCGATGAGACAGCGCATCTGTGGATTTATATCCTGTTGTTTTGCAATAGCTACAAAACCTGATGGAAAGCACCGTGGTCCACCTGGGTGTCCAGGGGAAGTCAAGGACAGCTGGAAGAGCCTAAGGTGGCAAGAAGGCCTGCCCTCTGCCTGCTTTTGGCCGATGCACTTGTTTTGGAGGCTGTACCTGTTGAGTTTACCCTTTATTATCTTGGCCTGACTTTTTTCTCAACTTTTTTCTAAGCCAGATGCCCTTTTCATAAGCTTCCCAAGTCTTGAAAAACTTTGATGGCACTTCTGCTCTCATCCTGGTCCTGTGCCTGATGTTTTGGGAGATGCGGGCATTAATGGACAAGGGACTGTGCCCTTGGAGGGCTCGAGATTGAGAGAAGGAGACGCACGTGTCCCTAAATGATTCTGGCACAAGATAAGATGTGAGGGTAAGGAAAGAAGAGGCTTGGGACAACCAGGAAACCTGGAGAAGATTGCCTAAGGATGTATCATTTGATTTTCTCATATGATGAAGCAAAATTGACTGGCAGCTTTAGGGGAAGATTCATCTGATCATGTTCATTGTGACTTCCTTACACTTGCATTCAGCAAATGTCTAGTGAATGCCGATTGTGTGTCAGGCAATGTCCAGGTCTCCAGAAAGTCAGAGATCAACCGTATGTAAGAATAGAAACCCAGACTCGACCTCCTCCTCCTCCCTTTCGTCTCCTCCTCTTTTCTCGTTGCAGCTTTCTTACTGAATGCCAACTGCATAATCTCCTCACCACCACCCTTGCCCTATTCTTTGCTTTACTTCTCACTCATCTAGGTTTGAACTGTTTTGATTCATGTTGGGAGAAAGATGTACATTAGTTTCTTAGGGCTGCTGTAAAAATTACCTAAAACTGGTCGTCTTAAAGCAACATAAATTGATTCTTTCACAGTTCTGGAGGCCATAATCTGACATCAAGATGTTGGCAAGACCACACTCCCTCTGAAGGCTCCAGGGGAGAATCCTTCCTTTCTCTTCTGATGGCTTTTGATGTTCTTGGCTGTGGCAACCTGACTTTAATTTCTGCCTCTGTGTTCACATGGCCTTCTCTCCTCTGTCTCTGATCCTCTCCTCTTCTTATAAGAACACTGGTCATTGAATTTAGAGCCACTCTAATTCATTATGACCTCATCTTAACTAATTATATCTGTAAAGACCCAATTTCTATGAAGGTCATATTCTGAGTTTCCAAGTGGCATGAATTTTAGGGGGAGGCTCTTCAGCTCACTACAGGGTGTTAGAGCACTGGACCTGGAGTCTGATACCCTGGGAAGCTAAGTTAACATTTCAGAACCTCAGTTTTCCCCTCTGTAAAACGGGGGGGGGGGTATAGTGCAGCCAATCTCATTGGGAGTCTGTGAGGATTACATAAGATGATGTATATAAAAGTGTCAATGATAGTGTATAATAGGTGCTTAATAGATGCTACTTTTCTTTCTCCTTTCTTCTTGCTCCTTCTCTGACTTTCTGTTTAAACTTCATCATAAATCTGCCAGCATCACATCCATATCCCATCCCATGCCCATAAACGGCTGATAAATGTTGATTTGTTCATCACTCGCTGTTGCTGGGCACTAAGTAAAGTACTTTGCATGAGCCTCTCATTTAAGCCTCGCCCTTGGAGGTAACTGTCACTATTTTACTAATAAAGAACATAAAAGCTGGAGAGCTGAAGCAACTCCTTCTAAGTCACATTCCAGGCAAGGGGCTGAGTTGGAATTTGAATCTGACTGATTCAATTCAGAACCAGGTCTGATTGATTCAAACCTACTGTGTTACTCATGAGTTTTAGACACATAGCATTACTCATTCAAGTACACTTCTTAATAAGTGAGTCATAAAAATGAATATTGCTTTTGATTCTGTGACCTAGGGTTTTCAACCTTGGCATTATTAACATTTTGGATTGGATAATAGTCTGTCATGGGGCTGTCCTGTGCCTTGTAGAATATTTAGCAGCATCCCTGGTCTCTACTCACTAGATGCAAGTAGCCCCACAATGTATCACAATCAAAAATATCTCCAGACATTGTCAGATGGTCCTAAAATCACCCCCTGTTCAGAATCACTGCTCTGATGTCATCCTAATGATGATCCTTAAGGTAACACCTGTGGTGCTCCCCATTGTACAGGTATCAAACTGAGGCTGAGAGGGGTGACTTGATGTGCCCAAGGTCACAGAAAAACTGGGGGGTGGGCCATGAAGAAGGGAGAAATTGGAGCTCTTGTTCCTACACACAAAGGAGAAAGACAATAGAAGTTCCAGCAAAACTCTATCCCAACCTTTCGAAGACCCACAGGCAATTTCACAGCAGAATCTAATTCTGAGTGGAATCGAAGGCCTTGCTGCAAACTGTGTACTTTTAATAATGTTTAAATAAAACATGGGAGCATGGGTGTGATCTCCTCCCTGAGCCTGGCTTGTCAGCTGCCCGGGCAAAGTCATAAATAGTTAATAGACAACCACTTATGGCTCTACTTCTGTTAAAGCCAGCATCTATTATATATGATCCATGAATTATTTATTTGCTGTTACTTTGGGGTATATTTTCTACCTTCTGGGGGAAACAATGAAAAAAAAACGTGAGGCCTGAAACCGATGAGGGGCTAGCTATGAAGGCCTTTTCTGCCTTCTGTGTTAGTGAATGTCCCTTGTAAGGACAAAGCCTCCCACTGATGCAATTGAGAGGTTATACAGTGAATTTGGGTCTGAGAGTGCTCTGACAGGCCTCCAGGAGAAAAGCTTGGGGCAGTGGTACCCTAGGAAGTGGTTAGCAACCAGCTCTCCAGGATAGGCAGAGTCTTGGCTCTGTGTCTGCCCATCTCTGTGGTGTAAATCCTTCCCTTTGAGCTGATTTCAAGCTAACAATATGATGTCAATGAATGTGGATTTGGGACGCTAGGTGCTGTAGCACACCATTAAACAGTCATGTGACCCTTGACGGGAATGTGTTTGGATTCTGAGAAATGCGTCGTTAGGCAATTTTGTTCTTGTGTGAATATCCTAGAGTGAGTGCACTTACACCAACCTAGGAGGTCTAGCCTACTACACACCTAGACCACAAGCCGGTCACAGCATGTTACTGTACAAAACAACACGAGATTAAATTAAGCACAAGCAAAAATGATGCGATTAAGAGACGCAGTAAACGTGAGATTTATGAAGCTGAAATTGGTATTAACATGGCGTACTGTTTTATAGCAAACCTTTTTTTTTAAATAAGTAAAAAGGGTGTATCTAAAATAATGATAAAAAGTATAGTATAGTGAACATTCATTATTATCAAGTATTATGTACTGTATCTAATTGATTGTGCTATACTTGTTTACACCAGCATCACCACAAAAGTGTGAGCAATTTATTATGCTGCAATGTTAAGATGTCTGTGGACATCACTAGGTGCTAGTAATTTTTCCATTTCTTTATAATCTTATGGGACCACTGTCATATACGCGGTCCATCAGTGACTGAACGGTCGTTATGTGATGCATGTTGACTGTACAAATAGGAAAGACCTAACTTCAAAAGCATAGATAACAGTAAAAATGTTAGTGAAATCATTAGAAAGCAGTGTGTTTGGAGTATGTGTTACCATTGCTTTTCATAAGATTTATTTAATTTTAAGTTTATACCACTTAATTTTTAATAATAGCTATGTTTAACAGCTGGCTGTGAAATTCTTGAAAATTTAGCTATTAACTCTTTTTGTTTTTTAATTTTTATTTTAGTGAGAGGAGGGGAGGCAGAGAGACAGATTCCCACATCCACCCCAACTGGGATCCACCTGGCAAGCCCACTAGGGAGCAATGCTCCACCCATTTGAGGCCATTGCTCTGTTGCAACCAGAGCCATTTATTAGCAGCTGAGTCAAGGCCATGGAGCCATCCTCAGTGCCTGGGGCCACCTTGCTCGAACCATTTGAGCCATGACTGTGAGAAGGGAAGAGAGTTGGGGGACAAGGTGTGGAGAAGCAGATGGTTGCTTCTCCTCTGTGCCCTGACTGGGAATCGAACCTGGGACATCCACACATGGGTCCGACGCTCTACCACTGAGCCAACCAGCCAGGGCCAGCCTCAGCTCTTGCAAGCTGGTATGAGCCGGTTCTCCCACACCACTGTTTGGTGTCTCTTTGGGGTGGGGTCACCATTCCCTGGTTAGGAGGCCTTGGAAGGAGCAGAAGTGTTGCGTCAAAAGACTCTTAAGGGCCTGACCTGTGGTGGCGCAGTGGATAAAGCGTTGACCTGGAAATGCTGAGGTTGCCGGTTCAAACCTCTGGGCTTGCCTGGTCAAGGCACATATGGGAGTTGATGCTTCCGGCTCCTCCCCCCTTCTCTCTCTCTGTCTCTCTTTCCTTTCTCTCTGTCTCTCTTTCCTCTCTCTCTCTCTCTGTTTCTCTCTCTCTCTCTCTCTCTCCTCTCTAAAAATGAATAAATAAAAAAAATTTTTTAAAAAAAGGCTCTTAAGTCAAATCTCATGGCTCACTGACTGTATTATGTAAACAAAATTACATCACCATCAGAACTCGGTCCTCTGGAGGACATTCTTTCAACTTGTGTGTAAATTGGATATGATCACATCTACTCAAAAAAAAAAAAGGAAGAAAGAAGGAATTCATGAGGTGCTTCTAGCTGTGTCTGTCACATGACTACCCCGGAGGGCAAGCAGGCTCCTTCATCTTCCCCTCCTGTCCACTTTCTCCTATCTTCTGAGAATCCAGCCCCTCCTGCTAAGGGTCTTTGAAAGCCCAAAGCCAGATTATGCTTAATTTTCATGTTTGTTGTTGTTCTTTCTTATTCTGTTTTCCTGACCACCTACAGGCCCCTGTTTGCAAGCTCTAGGTCAGTGCACACTACCTCCCACCGCTTAGCTGGGCATCCACCAAACCCGGGTCAAATGGGTTCATTTTGAAAACTGCTCTGTCTTCTCCTGCAAGTGGCTCTGAACTTCAGAGCATAGAGACGAATTATTTTGGCTGGGAACTGAAGTATTTAAAAAGGCATTCCAGATGAAGGGCACGTGGGGCCATGAGCAGGGGTGTAAATAACACCTTTATGGCTCTCCTGACAGGGCGATAGTTCTCCTAATTACCGCTTCGTTATCTCAGTGTGATCCAAACGGCCCAACACATTTATAAACTCCCCCGTTCACAGACTGCTTTCGCTCCCCGCCCTTAATGGCCTCCGCATTCTCAGAGAGCTGACAGTGGAAAACCTGGGTGTTTATATCATGTTCTCCCGCCTACAGGCACCATGGTGTCCTGCTTGTCCCCCCACAAAGGTTTCTGTACAAACAAATGAACAAACATTTGATCTTGGAAGGGACTTAGGACCCGGTGCTGCCGGCCCCAGACGCGTTTTCTGAAACGGAACCCTTCCACGCTGTCTTGGCCCCAAATGGTGATTGTGCCTGTCTCAATTCAAGAGGTGCTATCATCTAATGAAATGAGTTTCTTTGCGTTTGCCTCCAAAATGAGATATCTTGATAATAAAATCTATTCCTGAAAGCCTACCTAGGAATAATTGGGTCTATTACTCCCCGATGTGTGGCATGGTTTCTGCACTGAGCACAGGCCCTTCTGTAATTAATCAGAATCTCAAGTTGTTAATACCAATTACAAATAATGTGCAGAGTCTCGAGATGGCAAACAGAAGAGCAGATACTAATCTTGTCCCCTGAGACTTCATCAATTGAACTTTCGTCACTTTAGGCTTCCTGGGAATTAGAGTAACTTAACTCCGCCAAGTTGATTACTTACAAAAAGGGAAGGGGGGTGGGGCGGGGAGATAGTGATTGAAAGTTGCAGGTGTACATGAAATTATTCAAATAAATCCATCACATTGTTTAGATGAGATTGTGCTTCACTTAATTGCATGTCAGAGAGGCGTAGGGAGGTTAATCTCCACAATTGAAAACAGGATCATGTCACAGTTGGATGTCTCCAGAAGACAGCGGTCCAGAGGAAATCTAAGGGGCCCCAAATCAGATTCTTAACTGTTTAAATTCATTTCCTAACTGTAATTTGGTTTGAGGAGTACTTCATCTCTTTTTGGTGCTTTATGTTGCTGTTGTTTTCTTAGAAACAATAAGGGAGAAGGACACCTGAGACACCTTGAGGCTAGACCAAGCAGTGGGAAAGGAGAATGGTTTTTACTGGCAGAATTGGCTGGTTTGGAATTACAAGTGCACGCAGCGGGGAAAGGAGGAGTGAGCTGGTTTAAGTTATGGCTCTTTTGGTCGCAAATGATAGAAATGAGACCCAAATCGGTTTAAACAAAAGGGAATTTATCATCGGTTCCTTTAATAATAAAAAAAAATGTCTAGTGACCTCTTGTTTTGGGCCCAGTGGAATTCAGGGGCTCAAATGATGTCAATAGGCTGAATCCAGTGTGCTGGGGCTCGCCAGAGCTAACTGTGCGCATCTCTGTGCATTCAAGGACGTCACGTGGGTAGATTGACAGTAGCCAGTAAGGGGGAAGCTATACAACGGAACCTGGAAAGTACTACAAAGCAGGGCTTTGCTTCTACTTCCAGAGGCAGTTTTAAGTATTTGCCAGCATACCACTGGATGACTCCCTCTTTCCATCTCCATTCTCAGGTAGGAGTTCCCTTCCCAGTGGTCACAGTGAGGCTGAAAAATGACCAATTTGTCAACCTCAGTGATCAGAAGGTCCCTAGGACCCCAAATAGCTCTAACAAAGGTCCAGAAATGGAATCTCGCTAATGTTGATTGGCCTGATTTGGGTTCCATGCCCATCCTTAAACCAAGCACTGGTGCCAGAAGGATGCATTCTCAGACAGGACAGTTCTGGGATCCATGCTCAGGCCTGGATTCGGGAGTAGAGTCAGCCCCATTCTGTTCATATGGCTGCAGAGGAGGGGAAGGAGAGTTCCCCCAGGGAAAACTGGAAAGCAGGTGCCAGAAAGGGAAGTGGATTCCAGAGAGGTGAGCCCCTCCAGTGGCCCCTCCAGTGGCCCCTCCAATGGCCCCTCCATTGGCTCTTCCAGTGGCCCCTCCAGTGGTCCCTCCAATGGTCCCTCAATGGTTCCTCCAGTGGCCCCTCCATTGGCCCCTCCAGTGGCCCTTCCAGTGGCCCCTCCAATTGTCCCTCCAATGGCCCCTCAATGGTCCCTCCAGTGGCCCCTCCAGTGGCCCCTCCATTGGCCCTTCCAGTGGCCCCTCCAATGGCCCCTCAATGGTCCCTCCAGTGGCCCCTCCAGTGGCCCCTCCAGTGGCCCTTCCAGTGGCCCCTCCAATGGTCCCTCCAATGGCCCCTCAATGGCCCCTCTAGTGGCCCCTCCAGTGGCCCCTCCAGTGGCCCCTCTAATGGCCACTGCGGAGTCCAAGTCAGTGTCCTCAAGCCTCACTGGCTTCTCTGCTCTGCCCATGGCCCTTTTAGATTTTCTCTTCTCTTCTTGGTCTCTTGCTTCCCACTTGACTTTTCCCTCCTCTGCGTTGTTCCTTTCCTGTCACTCCTGGGACTAGGAGGTCCCATAAATAGGTTGGATACAAGAGAGGAAGAGGAGGCTAGAAAGAGCAGCTGGATTTTTCTTTGTGTCTCCTCAAGGGAGTGGCTCACATCATGGGAGGAGCCTGCTGTGAAGCCAGGGAACCTGGGTTCCAGCCTCCGACTGGTGGGAATCCCACCTGTGGCTAAGCATCTGCACTGGGGGAGAAATGACTACCTGTTCTTGTACAATAGATGCAAGTGCAGTCCAGCTTGGGTCTACACATGCCCTCAGCTGGATTACAAATGGGTCACCTTATCTCTGGGGATTTTGGTTTCAAAGGGCAGAGAAACACCCACTGCTTCTCTCACTTGAAGATAGCAAGGAGTTATCTGAAGATAGCCAAGTATTGTTTTATTTTTTTAAGTAGCCAAATCTCCTTTTAAATCCATAGCTGATGAAGCTCTGTGGTAAATAGAGGCAGAATTTCTCTATCCAGTGTCACTTACTCTCACCTGGGCCCCACAGTAACACCATAAAACAGTTTGACAACCCATGGTCTAGATTTGGGTGAGGGGGTCCACAAACTGCAATCCATGGGCCAGATCTGGTCAGCTTTCTGTTCTTTGTACAGTGTTCTTGGAACGTAGTCATAATTAGTTATGTATTGTCTATGGCTGCTTTCACACTACAATGACAGAGATGAGTTTTTGTGACAGAGACCATTTGTCCCATAGAATCGAAAATATCTATTTGCCCTTTTAAAGAAAAAAAAAAGATTTATGTATCTTTTCTCTAGCACAATTTTAAAAAATGCATATTGAATGAAAAAATAGCTTGAAAGAATGGGCAAGAACTGGGAACAAGGAGACCTAGATGCAAATCTTAGCTCCATCACTGTGAGTGACTTGACACTCACCTTCACTAGTCTCTGTTATCTTATGAAATGGGGATAATTGTTACCACTCCCTCCCAACATTGTGGAGAAGATTTAATGAGATAATGTGTTTAAATGCTTGTCACAGTGCCTGGTACAAAACAAGCTTACTATCTCCCTATTATCCTCATTGACTTAGTCCATTTGGGCTATCATAGCAAAATAGTACAGACTAGGTGGCTTATCAACAACAGAGATTTAGTGCTTCTGGAGGCTGGGAAGTCAGAGATCAAGGCATCAGCCCCACCACATTTTAGTGACAGTCCTTTTCCTAGTTCATAGTTGGGGCCTTCATGCAGTGTTCCCACAGGGTGGAAGGGACTAGGAAATCTCTCTTCACCTCTTTTATAAAAGCACTAATCTCTTTGTGAGGCCTCTACCCTGTGACCTAATCACCTCCCAAAGGAGGTTTGAATTTCAACACATGGTTGGAAGGGAGGGCATTCAGACCATAGCAATCATTATCATCACCATCATCACTGCTACCACTGTCACCATCATTACTTTTATCATAATCATCATCACAACTACCATCACCATCACCATCACTATCACCCCCCCACCATCATCATCACTATCATCATCACCATCACTATCATCACCATCACTAACATCACCATCACCATCAACACCATCATCATCATCACCATCATCATCATCATCACTATCATCATATCATCACCATCATCATCACTATCATCATCACCATCACTATCATCACCATCACCATCATCACCATCACCATCATCAACACCATCATCATCATCACCATCACCATCATCAACACTATCATCATCATCACCATCATCATCATCATCATCATCACTATCATCATCATCATCACCATCATCATCATCATAACTATCATCATCATCATCACTATCATTATCACCATCACCATCATCACCATCATCACCCCAAGAGTGGGACACAGAGCAGGGAGCATCACAGAGCCCCTTCAATAGTAGGCAAGCCCTAAACATCAGAGGGGAGTTCTAAGCCTAGACCAGTTGTTGAATCATTTCCAGTTTGACAATTGTGAGAATTCTGTCCCTTGTGTGCTGCATTTCACCTGTGACCTGTGGGTTCATAGATACCTCCTTGTTTGTGCTCAGTGTCCTGGGCATCAACTTCATTGGAATTCTGTCCTTTCCCCAGCCTTGCCTTGGCTGCATTCCAGGTGAATGACGTGGACCCCATTCTGCTACAAGTCACCTCTGCTGCTCACTTAGATAATTAGAATCAACACATTTGTTTCTCTAGCAGCGTTCTCATCTTCTTCTTCCAAAAGTTTTCAAATGGAAAAAGAAAGGCAACGACAAGCTACATCTCTCCTTGTGGAGGGAATTTGCAGCTGTCTGCAGATGACATGCACCATTCAGTGCAGAGAGGAGGTTTCCTGTTTGCTTTTGGTGGGAGATGACGTGGTTGATGCGCTTATTAAAGTTTGGCAGAGGTTTAGAGACAAAGCGGCCTGCTGGAGAGAGGCTTATAAACAAACACTCCGGAATCCTTCAGCCTTCTGCCTTTGTGAGCTAATTGCTTGGTGGATGGGGAGAAAAAAAGAAGATTGATGTTACTTTTCAGCAAACAAAAGGAAGGGACTCAGGAAATAAGGTGGTTTTCCTGTCCTCTGAGAGCCCAGCAACACCTCCTGAGGTTGCGCCCAGCTAGCAATGGCGCATGCTCGAAGCCAGGGATGGGCCAGGATTTTCTGTAAAGGGCCAGGGAGAAAATGTTTTAGACTTTGTGGGCCATATCTTCTCTGTCACAACTACTCTTCTCTGTCATTGTAGTGCAAAAGCAACCGTAGACGATACATGAGTGAATGAGCATCTGTATTCCAATAAAACTTGATTTACAAAAACAAGCAGTGGGCCAGATTTGGTCCATGAGCTGTGGTTTGCCATCTCCTGCTCTAAGCTTTACTGGAAAAAAAAAGTGGAGTAGGGACAGACAGCAGAGCTAGATTTAAATCCTGTATGTGCTGGGCAAGTCACCTGTCTTCTCTGTGTCTGTGTCTTCATCTGCAAACGGGTTATAAGGAAATTAAAGGAGTGTCTTGAACAATTAAATAGTTAATAAGTAATAACTCTCCCTAGTACCTCCCCTAACCCCTGCTAAAAATCACGGGGAAGTAAAACTGATGAAAGAAGGCTACCTGAGTGCTTTCCAAGTGTGATACACAGACCAGCAGGCTTGGCTGCAGAAATGCAGAATTTCAGGCCTTGCCCGACACCTTTGAGTCATGACCTACCTGCTTTTTAACAAGATCCTCGGGTGCCTCGTCTGAACGTGAGGAGCCCTGATGTAGGTTCTTCACCATGACTGTGTTACAGATGAGGAGACAGAGGCTTGGAGAGGCCAGAGGCAGGACTTTGTCCTATCCAGACCCTAACCACATAGTCTCCTGCCTAATTTCACTTATGGTTCCTACTTCTGTATTAGTGATTTAGTTGTTTTGTTTCTATATATTTTCCCCCAGCTACACCATCTACTTCCTATTGTTGGTCATCACTTTCTTCTTGACCCTTCCAGTGTGGAGCTCAAAAGTTAACCACGCACCCAGTGGGTGTTCACATACTGTTGAGTGAGTCCCAGAAACATGTGCATATGCAAAACTGAGAGCCTGCTATAAAGGGGGGGGGGGCAGGTGGCTGTCAGTAGCAACCAGTGGGATTTCCTGGGCACATCTGCCCTTTAGTGCTTTGGGTCTTTAGACTATAGAATAATAAAACCTTTTAGCATGTCAGAACCATGGAAACCTTAGACAGAGAAACACGAACCCAGGGGCCCTTAGAAACTTGGCAGTTTCTCCAGTGTTCTCCCCTGCGTGATGGTTTCAGCAGACAGGACAGCTGAGGCACTGGTTTCCCAGGTATTTAGGTTACTTTCTATCTCACTACAACATACAGGAATCCCTTTGAATGGTGTTGTCCAATGTGGCAGCCACCAACCTCATGGGGCTGTATAATATACATTAATCAAACTTAAATAAAACGAGAACAGTTGGTTGGTTACATTGGCCACATATCCAGTATTCAGGAGTAACATGTGGACAGCGGGCCTGATTTCGGGCAGGCTTGTTTTCATATATTCCAAAGTCTCCCCCTTTGTTTCCATTTTATTCACAATTCTCTGCCAGACTGCCCCCTAGGGTGGAGCTAGCCAGGCCATATGCCACTTCCTTTCCAACTCCTTTTTTATGCACACGTACTGTTTTTCTCATCTTAGCAGTGCCATAGGTGGAGGGGGGGGGGTTGGGTTTTGGAGCAACCAAGCATAGTTGTACTTGCTCTGTGGAGCCTCCCTTGGGCCCTCAGATCCTCTCGTTTAAACCCCATTTGTGCCTTGGGCCGCCCCAGTCTTGGGATGGCAAGGATGCAAACATTGTTGTCTACTCTCTGTATTATTTTTTCACAAGCTACCACTGGCCTGCATTTGAAAAATGAATCTACCGGCACAACTCTTTTATGTATGCTAATTTTATGCCTTTCCTCTGTCCCATCCAATAGCACCTCCTAATTATCAATATGGCTACTCAACACTTAGACCCTTAGAATCTTAGAATTTGGAATGGTCACATCCCAGAACTGTGAAGTAGAAAACCTTAGAATCAGAATCTTCAAGCCAGAAAATCTTAGGACTTACAGCATCTTGAACCATTAAGACATACATAATATTAAAATCTTACTAGGTTGAACTGTACAAATTTGCTGTCTGCATAGTCCCAACATGGTGGCATGTGGTTGATTTCATGTGGTTCAACCTAATAGAAATTTAGATGTTGAAATTAATATTCTTAGAATTGTTAGCTCCTAGTGCTATAGAATTTTATAACCTTAGGATTTTAGAACGGGGGCCTGTAAACTTCTTTTTTTGTTTGCCGAGGGACAGATAGAAAAAACAGTGGGGCAAAAGTAGGTTTATAGTTGTTTGTATGGAAAATAATACTCTAATTACCAGTACAAGAATAAACTCCATGCTTTGTGTACTCACAACCATAAGCCTGCTTTTGCCCAACCTGTATTCTCAGCTTTGCAGACCAGAGAATCTCTCTGTCTCAACTTCTGAACTCCGAAAGCAGCCACAGACAATAATACATAGATGACTGAGTGTGGTTGTATTCCAATAAAACTTTATTTACAAAAGTAGGCACAGGGCAGACTTGACCTGTGGACCATGGCTTGCCACTCTGCTTTGGAACGTGAAAGCTGAAAGCATTTCATCACTTATTTGGATTTGCATAGAAAATGCACAGACCTACTTCCAGAGATTCCAAAGGGCGTTTGAACATGGAGCCGTTTTCAGGAGAGTTTTGCTTGGTTCAGACCACTGTCTCTCCCAGGACAGAGTCTGCCCTCCAGAGAGGTAATTTGGGGCAGAAAGAGCCTCTGGGGGCTGTTGCTTACATGCTCTGTGGCCCCGTGAGAGAGCCAGAGAGCTTGTCCTTGAACTGAGGATTAAGAGAGGCTGTTGGGAAGCAGCACCTGGCTTTCGGAGTGCTGGTCAACCCCCATGAGGGCCCCCACCTCGGACAAAAGTGGGAAGTGATCCGAATGCCCAGGAGGTCAGGATTGATAGACCTGGCCAGCGCCAGTGGGTCCCAGCTGCAAGCAGGATTTGATGAGGCTCTTCATCTGAGAGGCACGCACCACCAGGCCATAACCTTGAGATGTGGAGGGGAGAGAAAGAGCGCACCGCTTAGCAGTTGTTTTTTTCTCCTGCTGAGTCAATAAATGAGTAAATGGACCATGAGTGGCCAAGTGGCTGATATAATTTTAGACTCCATCAAAAGGAAGATCACAAAAGTGTATGGCGGGAGCTCCCACGTCTTTATGTCCCGCCGCTGAGAGCCCCGGCTGACAGTTGTGCTCGTCTGAGTGGCACCTGAAAGGAGGCTGGGTGGCCTGGGAGCTAACATCCACTGCCCGTCTGCCACGTGGCATAGTCTGCACCGTGCTTCCCATGCAGCACTTATTAAATCTGCAATTTGAACCTGAGGAGTGAGGTAATTTTTTTTTTTTAGCTCTGTTTTACACAGTTTAAAGAGGCAAAGTGGCTTGCCCAAGGCTAGATATCTGGGACAGATTGGCACCAGGATATGTCATCCGTCCCTTGAACTCCAAAACCTATGCTCGCAATCACTGTGCCGGCATTTCTTGACTGTGGCGCGCGCACACAGGTCACCCCGGGGAAGCTGTTAAAATTCAGATTCTGAGTCAGCAGGTTCAGGATGGGGTCTGAGAGTCTGCATTTCTAACCAGCAACCAGGAAATGTTGATGGTGTTGGGCCAGGGACCCCACGTGGAGGAACTGGAACTATACATACGTTTTCCTCATTCCAGGCCCCCTGAAGCCACAGGGAGTTGTGTTTTTAAGATGAAATAATGTAGTGGGAAGTGGTTCATTCAGGATTCAAATTCACATCTGTCCAGAGTGAGTTATCTGACCCCAAGTGTCAACAATGCTGAAGGTGAGAAGCTCTTCTTTTTAGCTCAGTATTCTTCAGTCCAGAAAATAAAAACCCACCTCAATCCCTCTCGGGAGGCCATACGGTGTCCTCGAATTAAATTGAGTTTAAGAACATTTGAAACTTTTCTGCTAAAAAGCCCATGAATAAATGACCTAACTACCTCCATTTCCCAATCAACAGGTGGAACATTCCACTACTTTGAGGCGAGGCCAGGGTGTTTGTGTCTCTGTAACACCCTCTCACCTCAGCAGATGGAAGCCAATCAAATCCAGAAACCATCATTGTTTTAATCTCTGGTCGTCATCACGCCCAGCACTCTGTGTATTGGTGTCTTTTGGTGTTTATGTCACAGGCACTGTTTTCTCAGTGACTCCCACCTCCACTTTTTTTCTCAGCCAGGCCCTATTGACTCTGGTCCTAGGTGGGGAAGGTCAGGAGCTGGCATGGATTGCCAATACCAATAGCTCTCTGGTCCATGTTCGTTCTGATCCATTCTTGGGTGATGTATTTATTCATACAAGACTATTGGTGAGGGTTGATTCACTGGGGAGAGACTGTTTCTCTCTCTTCAGGCAGGTTCATTCGTGATGGCTCTTCGGCCGGGTGAGGACTCCAGCTGGGCTTCCATAATGATGAGGTCATCTGGTTTGCCAGCGGAGAGACCTGGAGCTCTGGAGCGGGAAGCAGTGGTGTGATCGATAATGATCTCGTGTGCATTCAGCTCTTCACAGTTTACAAAGCACTTGAATGTGATTTGAGCTTCACAATATGGCAAACAGGAAGGGAATTGGTGACTTGTGGAGTGGGGGAGACAGGCTCCGGGATGTGGTCGCTGCTGCTTGAGGAGTTGGGGCCCATGTGGCGCCCATTTCCAGGTGTTGAGTGTGGCACAGTCCTCAGTCTTGCCCCTGTGCCATCCCTCCCTGGCTCTGCCTACCTGGCATAGCTGTGGGGATGCAGTCATTTTAGTCACTGCTGGCCTGAATGACTGAACTTACAAGGAGTGATCTTCCCACTTCTGTAATAATAGGCGGTGTTTGCGGTCCCCAGTTAACTCTCTCCTGGGATGCCCCTGGACACCTAAGGGTGCTGACAGCGATAAGGCCTAACCTGACCCCAGGCGGCTGGCACATCAGCAATACTGATTTTATCTGATTCATAGGTGTGTTCTTCTGAATCCTGACATGGTAGCGAGGCAGTGGGACAGAGTGTGAGAATGTTTTGGTGGACAGGGAACAAGAAGGATGTGAGGGCCATACTTGGGGCACTCAAATTTTGTGACCAGTGGGGTGCAGGGTTGAGTGCACTGGATGCCTGAATGAGTAGTGGGAGAGGACCAGGGGATATGAAGTGAGGGTAACAGAGCATCAAAACAGAGGTGACCCCGTGCATTGCCACGGAGTCCTGAGAACAGGAGAGAGGGCTGGTGTGATTGAGCACCTTCTACACTGTGTGCACTGCATCACCTTCCACACGAGAGGCCTCAGCTCATCCCACAGCACAGCAACGCTGTCATCACCCCCACTTTACAGGGGAGGAAGCGAGGCTCAAGTAGCTGGGTGACGACTTGGCCGGGGTCATGCTTTTCATGGCAGAGGTGGGTTACAAGCGTGGACGAATTGACGCCCCGGGCAATTCCTGCGGCATATGGTCCGCAGCATCATGAACTTAGCGCTGTGGGAACTCAGCTGAAATGCGGTTTATGTTTGACTAGTACCTTCCAGGTAGTGTGTGAGGCATTTGGGACATAAGACTGAGCGCAGCCCTACTCAGAATTAACTCAATATAGCAGGAGATTAGAAAACAATTACAATCGAAGGGGGTCTGTGCTTACACCAGTGGCTTGTACAAATACTAGAGGCACAGAAATGAAAGCAGCTAATTCTACCCAGGTGAGCCAAAGAGGGCATCGTCGGGGAAGTGATTGTGGAGTGGGTCTTGAAGGATGAGCAGGAGTTTACGTGGCAGAGCAGGGAAGAGCATTCCAGGTGGAGGGATGGTAGGTGCAAAGGCACAGAGGCATGAAAGAACATTGCATGATTGGGAGCTGGTGCAGTCAATGGGAATGACAGATGTGTGGGTGCAGAGTGTGAGCAGTGGGGGAAGAAGGACCTTGCAGGGTGGGTTGGGAGGGAGACTGGGAAGGGCTCCGTAGGCTAAACCACACAGATTGGACTGTGGGACGCGAGGAGGCACTGGAGCCTCTTAGGCAAGAGAGGACATGATCAGATTAAAGAGATTCTCCCCTGCCCGCTTTATGGGACACAGCCTGGAGAGGGGACTGGATTGAAGACTGGATGTTTAAAACTACAAGAACCCTTAGGAGATGATGCTGAAGACTGCGTTTATGGTATTGAACAGAGAGCCCAAGAAAGGTGCCAGATATCAGCCCATTGCGTTGATGAGATATTTGAGGCCCAGAGAAGGGAGCAGAGGTACGTAATAAATTGTTCTCACACCAACTTCTTTGGCTACAAAACCCAGTGGCCACTTGAGCAGTTTCCAAGTCCATTTTCCCTATTTCCGCCATCGTATGGGCTCCTGGGCTGAGAAGATATATGAGCTTCATTTCCATTTAAATGGAAATAAGGCATGTCGAAGGTGGCTTGATAATTACTGCCTGGAACAGTGGCCCTCTGATGCGGGAAGTGTAGTGTCGGTATATGTAGTGCAGATAATTTTTGCATTTGAGACTTAATTATGTTGATATAATTATTCTTCTGTCAGGGAGATCGGGCGGCACAGATATGTCATATCTGAGTTTGAGCAGAAAAATGAAATGCTTTTTTAAATTTTTTTCAGGAAGCAGTGTGGGTGGGTGACTCTGGGAAGTGGGAGCTTCCAGGGTGTTTGCAGTTCACCCCAGGTCAGGATGTCTGTCTTCAGCTGGCAGCTTTGCGAGGACCCTGTGGGTGTCAACCATGAGTGACTTCCAGTGACAGTCCTTCTGTGTCCCTTTCTGAAGATGCCATGTCAGAAGTCCCAGGCTGGGGGGTGGTTTTAGGGCTGAGAACGCTATGATTCTGAATAGCTAGAGCTGTAAGGAACTTGAGAGAGGTTTTATTTCATTTTGTTTGTAAACCTTGTGACTTAAAGACCCCCCAGTAGAGTTGCACGCTGGTCAAAACCTCCCTTCTCCATCCCCATCCCACTGGCCAAGAGACCAAGCACATCCCCTTCTGCGCCTAACCAGGAGCCTCTGCCCTCCACCGCTACCCACCCATCAGGGGAAACTTGGGACCTCCCAAAACCAAGTACAGAGCCCCTTCCTCATCATTGGAGCCCCAGTCTGCGGCACCATTATTACTCTAGTAGCTGGAGCCAGTGTTTTAAGCAAAACAGCTTATCCAGAGTGTGTGAACTGGAGATCAGAGAGGAGCTTACTTTCTAATAGAGAGAGGGCCTGGGGAGGAAGGGCTCAAGCTCTAGCTTAGCCTCTGCTGCCCACCCAGCAGCCCAGCAACCCTGGCCACATGGCTTCCTGCCCTGAGCCTCTCAGACTTTCTGCAGGCCAAATCCTTATCACCTAGATTTAAACAGCCCAAATTGCCCAGAGTGTTAGCATTGCAGAAAGCTCTGAAGGCCCTCAGGCAATAGCCGGGGGCATTTTTAAACAATCAGAAGAATGAGGAAGGGAAGAAGGGACTGCAAGCAGGTGCCTGGGGCCCCAGGCTCTTTTGCTGGAGATAATGCAGAATCCTGGCAGAGCCCGCTGCAGGGGTGGGTGGGGGCTCCCAGGTCCCCTGCTTTCTTGGCCACCTTCATTCTGCCTTTCAGGTAAAGCCATTTGGGCTTAGTGTGTGTATCCATTATTACACATATGCAGAAATGAACACGGGGTGGAAATAGAGCAATGTAGTCATTAAGAATGACTGTCTCTATGACTTAAGAGTAATGTTTTTGCGACTTTCTTTATTTTCTAACTTATCTATAGTGCACCCTATCAGAACCAGAAAACAAAAGTACAGTCATGTGTCGTATAACAATGCTTTGGTTAACAATGAACTGCTTACTTGATGGTGGTCCCATACCATTATACAGCTAGTGCTTGACTTACGACCACGATTGGTTCCAACGACCGATCATAACAGGATTTGGTCCTAAGTTGAGTAGGCTATATGTACAGTACTGTGAAATGATGTTATAAAAAATCTTTAAGTCATATTTTATAATAATTTTCTTTCATTATTGTTACATATCATAATTTTCTTTGTTCATTTTATACCATTTGTATCATCTCTACACCATTTTGTTTCTTATTTTTACATTCATTGGGTTTAAGTAAAACACTGCATTACCAGTACAACTGGTTTAATATTTGCAAAACATACAAAATTACAAAATACAAGTGCATACACAAATAAAAAAAAAAGTGTAAAAAATACCATAGGAAACATTTTCCCAATTGCAAAACATATCAAAATATATAAACATGTATGAAACATTTTATTGGCCTCTGGTGCTTGGCTGCGGATCATTGATGTCGTCATTCTGAGGCAACAGTGGTGGCTAGCGATTGTGGTCGTAAAGTCGAATGGTCATAAATTGCATAGGTCGTAAGTCGATCAATACCTGTATCACCTAGTGTTGTCATAGCCTAGTGACAATATAGCTGTCCCAGCGTTATAGCGCAACACATCATCCACATGTCTATGGTGATGCTGGTATAAACAAACCTAGTGCCCTGCCAGGTTGGGGCAAGTATAGCACATACAATAGTGTGCGGTACGTAATAGTTGATAATAAGAATAAATGATTCTATTTCCTGTACTATACTCTCTATCATTATTTTAATATTTGTTTCTTTTATTTATTTATGTATTTTTTTACAGAGACAGAGAGTGAGTCAGAGAGAGGGATAGACAGGGACAGACAGACAGGAACAAAGAGAGATGAGAAGCATCAATCATTAGTTTTTCATTGAGCGTTGCAACACCTTAGTTGTTCATTGATTGCTTTCTCATATGTGCCTTGACCGCAGGCCTTCAGCAGACTGAGTAACCCCTTGTTGGACCCAGCAACCTTGGGTTCAAGCTGGTAGGCTTTTGCTCAAACCAGATGAGCACTCGCTCAAGCTGGCGACCTCGGGGTCTTAAACCTGGGTCTTCTGCATCCCAGCCCAATGCTCTATCCACTGTGCCACCGCCTAGTCAGGCTCTATCATTATTTTAGTGATAATAATTTTCTCTTTACTTTTAGAAAGGTCTACTGTAACGCAGTATGCCGTGTTTCTCCGCAGCAGCCTGGTACATCTTGTGTTTACTGCTTGTCTTGATTGCATCATTTTCTCTTGTGCTCGATTTAATCTCGTGTTGTTTTGTACAGTAACATGCTGCTCAGGCTTGTAGCCTAAGAGCAATAGGCTGTCCTATCAGCCTTGGCGTGTAGTGGGCTATCCCACCTAGGTCTGTGTACATGCACTCACTGAGTGATGTCTGCGCAAAGACAGTCACCTAAGGACCCATTTCTCAGAAGTATATGTGTTAAGAGGCACGTGACTGTAATGGTGGTTAAAAGAAACAAGACCACATGGTGTCCTCTCAGTTTGTTAGGCCTGTGGTAGCAAAGACTGCTAACTGGGTGGTGTGGAAAAACAGGAGTGTATTGTCTCACTGTTCTGGGGGCCAGGATTCTGAGGTCAAGGTGTGGGCAGGGCTGTGCGCCTCTGAAGGCTCTGGAGGAGGCACTGTTCTGTGTCCCCTTCCTGGATCTTGGTGTTTGCTGACAATCCTTGATGGTCTTTGGCTTGGAGAGGCATCATTCCAGTCCCCCGCCTACACATGGCGCTCTCCCCGTGTGTCCGCCCTTCATCTTCCCTCCTTGTGTGTCCCTGTTTCCAACTGTCCCTCTTATATATTGCATTAGGGCCCACTCTGATGACCTCATTTTAACTTGGGCACCTCTGTAAAGCCCCATCTCCAAATACAGTTGCATTCTGAGGGACTGCTGTTACGATTTAACATACCTTTCTGAGAGTGGAGAGGAGAGACACAGTTCCATCCATAAACAGACGTGTTCCTAGAAATGGGAAGAAGTTCAGGGTGGCTGCAGGGTTTTTCTTTGATGGTGGGGAGGCAGTTGACGTGGGGTCTACAGAGGAAGAAATGTTAGGGTTAACCCCGGTAGCCAGCTTCCAGATGGCTCCCAGTGACTCCACCTCTGGCCTTCACACCCCTGTGTAGCCCCTCCTGCATGGTATCAGAGTTGGTCTGTGTGACCAATAGATTATGTCGGTATTAGTGACACCTCACCTCTGAAGCTGGGTTATGAAAAAAGCATTTGGCGTTTGCCTTGCCCTCTCTCAGATCATTTGCTCTGGGAGAGCCAGCCATCATGTCACAAGGAGCAGCTCACGGGCCTCATGGCAGGGAGCTGAAGCTTCCCCCAACAGTGGGTCTTCTTGGAAAGGACCCTCCAGGCTCAGCCAAGCCTGCAGACAACCGTGGCCCTGGCTGGTGTCTTGACTGTAACATCGTGAGCGATCCTATATTATAGTTTCCTATTACAGCTGTAACAAATTCCCACAGAGAAGTTCAAAATAACGCAATCTGTTCTCTTTACGTTTCGGAGGTCAGAAGTCCAAAATGTGTCTTAGGGGTATAAATCAAGGTACAAGCAGGACTGGTTCCTTCTGGAGGCTCCAGGGAACAGTTCAGTCTTTGCCTCGTCCAGCTTCTAGAGGCAGCCAGCATTCCGTGGCTCCTGCATCGCTCCCGTCTGTGATTCCATCGTCACGTTGCTGCTCTCTCCCCCACTGACCCGCTCACCTCCCTCTTATAAGGGCCCTTATGATTACATCTAGGGCCCATCCAGATAATCCAGGCTAATCTCCCCATCTCAAGATCCTTGATTTAATCACAATTTCACTGTCCCGCCTCTTGTTAACATATTCTCATGTTTGGGGAAGTAGGACACAGACATCTTTGGTTACCATTAGTTATCCTATCAGACTCTGAGCCAGTGCCACCCGGATAAGCCCCTCTCAAGTGCCTGATTCCCAGAAAACCATGAGAGATGCTGAGTGATACCTGATCTTTCCAAACACTAGGTGTTGAGGCAATTCGTGATGTAGAAATGAATAACGAATACAGACTAAGAGTTTGTAATCTAGCATTTGATGCTGTGATACTTGAAAATTACAACTCTGGATCTCTTATATAACTTTTCCCTCAAAACATACATATAGAAATGTGTACGTATCTTGTATGTACAATTCGATGATTTTTTGCAAACTGAAAACACCCTTGTCAGTCTTTAATAATAGGCTGGGTTGCGCCCGTCTACTCCCGTTTGCTCTCAGATCCATTCCTGCCCCTTCTCTGCTCTGCTCAGAATTGCAGGAAACCGTGTTTCCTAAGCTGCCTTCTGGTGGGCCAATGACAGGCAGTGATGGACAGCTGAAAAACAGGAGGACAGAAGCCAGAGCGTTTCTCCCTATCTCGCACGGTCTCAAGGGGGACCCCTGGCAGCAGCCAAGCCTCTGTAATTCCAGGTCCCATTAGGGGCTGCCCTGTTCCATGATGCCAGCTTCCCCCAGGGCAGGCTTGTTGATGCTTCGCCTCCCACTGGGTGGCTTTTCCTTCTAGCCCTAGGTTGGCAGTGCCTTCCTGCTGTTGGTAATCTTTTTCCTTCTCATCTGTCTCGTTACCTGGATAACTAATCCCTAGTTTTAAATTCCTCCGGTCAATGGATCTAGAATGAATTCGATTCTCCTGATGGATACAGGCTCCTTGGAGGCATTGTATTAAACCCTTCAGGCTTCAGCAACACAACAAAAAAAGCATCAGGTTCTTAGACTTCATTTTCTCAAAAAAAAAATAAAAAAAATGAGGCTGTCCTCACTCTGCAATATCTGCAGACTTCATATTTTCGGAGTCTTTACTTAGAAAGAAGGAAATGGGGACGTTCGTTATGTGTCAAGTGTGTGCCCTTGTGTTAGGTATACCAGATGTACGCAGTTTTACATTCTGTCATTTTTTCCTTGGAACAACCTTCTGTCATTTTAATGGATGAGGACCTGGAAAGAAGGATTAGTAACGCTTCAGAATCTCCTTCTAAAGCTGGTGCTTCTCCAGCTGCTGCCATGGTGTTAGTTTGCATCTCCCCTTCCCCACCCACCAGGGTCTCTCCACAAAACACTCACCAGTTTTCAAGGAGAAATACCCTCCCATCCCTGCCCCGCCCCCCCCCCCCCCCAAAGAAGCTGTTTACTTCTTTGAGGATTCAGGAGGCATTTTCAGGAGGATTGAGATTGTTGCAAGTGTGGCAGAGTTGGGAGCTCCTGTTGATGCTGGTAGGTGGAGCCCAGAGCAGCACTGGACTCTGGCCCCAGATTGCCTGGATCTGTGCAGGGATCGGCTAGACATGCCTGCCACGAATGAAGAAAAGGGTGAAAAGAGTCAGGTATTTACTGACCTTTCACAAACAAGCAGGTCTGAGCTTCGATCTGTCTGTCACTTCCTAGCTGTGCAACTTTGGGATCTTTGATGAGTCTCTCTGTCTATTACCACATCCTAAAAAGAGACTAAAAACAATGGACTTGCAGGGTGAATATGAAGAAAGAAGCAAGGACCTTGGACAGTAAAGACCACCTTCTCCCCAGTTCTTCCTCGTGCTGGAGGTTGGGCTCCTTTCAGTCTTAAATGAGGGAACCGATGCGTTCTTTTAGGCTTTCTAATGGGCACCTCCGCTCTTTCCCGAAACGAGGCCGAACACTTGCTGCTAATGCTCACCCCGTTGCTAATGTGGCCTGGGAGCTCTAACCAGGACATAACTCACAGGGCTTTTATTTTTCCCTGCAGCCTCATTTTTCCCAGGTAAGTGACCCTCGGACAATTTGAATGAAACAATGGCAGTTCTTCATCATCTTTCTTTCGGGAGAGACTGCCCCCACCACCACCATGCAGGCATCCTTGGATGAAGAAGGAGCAACCAGAGGCAAAGGCGGGAAAGAGCTGGGGGCCGCGTTCTGGAGACCTGGGTCCTACTCTGGGTCATCATGTCTTGGTCACATGTCCCTGGGCAAGAGACTTAACCTCTCCAAGACTCAGTCTGCCCATCTGTAAAATGGGGGTAATAAGGCTAGCAAGACTGCCTTGAGAGGCAGGGAGCAGGCAGGTGGACCAGGGGACTGTGCCTTGTAGCATCAGAGAGAAAGAAAGTCTGATATTTTTAACTTGCTGATAATAAAAGCAATTCATATTCCTTGCAGAATATCTGGAGAAGTATAAAAAGGAAAATAAAAATCAGCTGATAGCTCACCACGCAGAGATAACCCTGCTATTACTTCGTTGTAATATTCTCGAGTTACCTTTTATGCGTTTATGTAGTGCTTGATTCTGGGGCTCCTTAAAATTGATTGCATGAGAAAACTATTTTAAATTTAGCAGAGTGCTTGCACATGTGAGAAATAGAAATAAATATTCATTTATTAATTCGTTCATTCAAGATGGTTATTAAGTATGCGTCAGACTAGGAATATTTGTGTTTCTAGCTATATCTTCATAGGCGTGTACACATCCACGCCTATATATTTATGATAGCATATGTATGTGTGTAATATTTTTGCAACATGAAGTTTCTATTTGTCTTTACCAGGAAAACAAAATAGCAAGATGAATTTTCATGGTGTTTTGGGGGTGTTTTAAGATTGTCCGGTCTGTAATATAAACTTGTGAAATTGACTTTGGACGGTCTTACGAGGGGCATCTTGAAAGGTTAGAAAGGTGGCCTCCAGGGTTCAGGGGCTCAGACACTGACACGTGAAGTCCCGTGCGTTTGCAGACAGGAGAGGGTCTCACCGAACAGGGAGCGGTTCTGGGCAGAGAAAACAAACAACTGTTTTAGCTCTTAGCCTCTAACTGAGCACACAGGAGGAGATGGTTTCAGTTGCAGCCACTCACTTTCCTTAGGAACTGCTCCCCACCTGGGCGACTCGAAGCGGCAGCTCCAGGGGGAGTAGCTTGAGAGTTCGGCGTGGTTAGGGACTCTCTGAAGTGGCGCTGGGAGGCCAGCAAGTGCACATGCTATCTGTTCTTGCATTTGTCTCTGCACACGTGGTGTGTACTGTGTATGCAACAGTGAGTGTGTGTGATGCCCTCACCTCTCCTTCACCCACCACTTACAGTCACGGATTTACCCTGTTCATTCGATCCCAAAGCATGTATTGAGTGCCTGCTATGTTGTGGACACCGGGAATATATATAGTTAGCTGAGGTCCCTGCCAGAATATAAGCTCCAGAGATGTTAAGATTTTGTCTGTATCGCCTGTGCCTAGATCAGTGCTGCACCTAGTAGGTGCTCAGTAAATGTTTATTAATTGAATGAATGAATGGTGTCAATGATCCTCGACTTACGATGATTTGGCTTACAATTTTTTGACTTTATGGTGGCGTGAAAGCTATATGTATTCAGTAGAAATTACACTCTGAATTTCAAGTTTTGATCTTTTTCTGGACTAGCGACAGGCAACATGCAGTGCGTTACTCTCCTGTGGGGCTGGGTAGCATGACTCCCCGTCAGCCCCACGATCACGGGGGAACAATGACGCTCCACAGTATACCTGTTGCCAGTATTTTGGGGGTATTGTACTTTGTGTTTTTGCACCCTATCATGTCTAGGAAACACCCATCCGTATCCCCTGCTTCTTGTAAGGAGAGGAAGGCAATTGCACCTGCATCTCAGCTTCCGACGGGGTTACTGATAACAGAAGTGTTCTGAGCGTGTTTGAGGGTGGCTAGGCTAAGCTGCACTGTTCGGCAGGTCCAGGTGTTGGATGCAGCCATCCCGACCCAGTCCTGGGCTCTGTTAGTCAGATGTCATGAGAGGTGGAAGAAGCCTGACTCCCAGGCCCATCCCGACCCAGTCCTGGGCTCTGTTAGTCAGATGTCATGAGAGGTGGAAGAAGCCTGACTCCCAGGCCCATCCTGACCCAGTCCTGGGCTCTGTTAGTCAGATGTCATGAGAGGTAGAAGGAGCCTGACTCCCAGGCCCATCCCGACCCAGTCCTGGGCTCTGTTAGTCAGATGTCATGAGAGGTGGAAGGAGCCTGACTCCCAGGCCCATCCCGACCCAGTCCTGGGCTCTGTTAGTCAGATGTCATGAGAGGTGGAAGAAGCCTGACTCCCAGGCCCATCCTGACCCAGTCCTGGGCTCTGTTAGTCAGATGTCATGAGAGGTGGAAGAAGCCTGACTCCCAGGCCCATCCTGACCCAGTCCTGGGCTCTGTTAGTCAGATGTCATGAGAGGTGGAAGAAGCCTGACTCCCAGGCCCATCCCGACCCAGTCCTGGGCTCTGTTAGTCAGATGTCATGAGAGGTGGAAGAAGCCTGACTCTCAGGCCCATCCTGACCCAGTCCTGGGCTCTGTTAGTCAGATGTCATGAGAGGTAGAAGAAGCCTGACTCCCAGGCCCGACAGGGGTGCCTCCCTGTGCCCCCTTCTTTTTCCTGTGCACCCCTCCACGTCTCTCAAGCGTTCGCTGGATGGGACCTAGTTTTTTGCCCCAGGGAACCTGGAAGGCCACATCCATTTTGCCTAATGGCTTGGTCTCTGCAATCAGCAGATTCTGTTTGGTTTTTGAGCTGAAGCAGGAGAGGTTTGCTGATTGCTGATTATGCAGACTCTAAATTTCCCAGATCTGTCTCCTTGGGGTGTTCCCGCGGAGCCTGATGCACGTCCCTGTACCGAGGATGGGGCTCAGAGGGCCCGGGGGCAAGGTGGGAGTGTGAGGTCGTGCAGGTCTCCTGAGCCCGTCCTTGGCCGTGTGCCCTCACCCGTGGGTGTTTCCTTGCTGTCGCCGCTCCTCCCTCTGTCCAGCTAACATCCTCTGTGTTGCCCTTGCTTTCCACACATGTCTTTCCTCCTCAGGGTACTGAAAAGACTTTGGAGCCAGAGTCCTGCATTCCAGGCTCCTTATTTGCCCTTGAAAGGACAGTGACCTTGACAAAGCTCCTCAGTGACATGGGACACCCACCCAATTACTCTGTATTCTCCTCTGGTCATTAAATGATAGTAATGTCACTGCTGGTCAATCCTTTCTTCTCCACCAAGTGGGAAGGGGGCCGCTTCTGCCCCCCCCCTTTATCCATGGTGACCAGAGAAGTTGCCTAACTTGCTAAAGATTCCAGGCAACATTCACCCAGGAGCAAGTGCAAGGGGATATCTGTGGTCTTTTCTCATCTCTCGGCATGAGTGGTCTAAAGAGTTCTCACCCGAGAACCCAAGACTGGGATGCCCAGCTCAGCTTTGTGGTTGCCTGGCTGCGGGACTGCAGACTGCTCATGTGCTGCTCTAGCCCGCAGTTTCCTCCTCTCTGAAATGAACATTCACCACATGTCTTCAGTGGCCCAGACGTGGACTTTGGATAGCATCTCTGTGTCTACAAAGACACAGTGTCTTGTCTCCTGGGAGAGAGGGCCGATTCCCAGCAACCTTGTCATCCTGGCCCATTGGGAAGCAGCCGTGTGTAAGCTGCTGGGATTCTTTCTGTACCTAGCCTCTTGTCTGGGTGTCTCTGTGAGCCGACACGCTGGGGAAAGCACCCCCCTCATCGTCGTCCCACTGCGTGTGTTATTTCCTCTGACGGTCCACTGGCCTCCTGCCCCGGGGCCCCTGCCTCAGATGTCTCTCACCTTGTCAGCACCAAGATGGGCATCTCACAGCTGGCAGCTTCAACCAACTACTGTGCACTGCCAGCCCCTCACCACTGCATCCCTGTCCCTCTGCATGGCACCCCTCTTACCAACTCAGCATCTCCCTTGGGCTTTCAGTCCTCTCCCCGCCGCCCCCGTTGGAAAAGCACAGACTTACAATATGGTATACAGGCGAGCCAATCTCCAAAGAGAACTGAGAGTGTTCCTATCGTGGGGAGCAGCGCTGGGCCTCACTGACTGGCACTGGGGCATGCACACATAGCCCCAGAAAGACCAAGAGACTGGGCGATGGACAGAGCAGAGGTCACATCCCTTCTCTGCTCCTCACTGCCTTCAGTGACTTTGCTGGCCTCGGTTCCCTCAGCTACAAGTGAAAGAAAAATGATCCCGGGCTGAGAACTGTTCAAGGTCACACGGCTAGTCAGTCAAATGAGGAGCTGAGAATTACACATAGATCTGACCCTACAGCCTTATATTTTCACCTCTCCAGACTCTGATCCGGTGTTATCTATGTGTTCCTTAAAACAACAGTCCAAAAATAAACTTGGCATAATTAGAATGAGCTTACAAGAAAAATGCTATCCACAAACCCTCTTCATCCCCATCGATGAATAGTCTCAACTCCACAAGTGTGTTGTTTGTTATTTGCATAGACATGGGCATGATATTTTCCTGTTCTGTTCAGTCTGCTTAACATTATTTCACAGAAGCACTCCACACTGCCACGATCCTTATTTCTAATGTTAATGTCTGCCTAATGGCATCAGAGTGACATGCTGTGATTGCACTAACCATTCCCAGTTGTTGGGTGATGAGGCGGCTTTCAATGTCCTCGATGTTATCAAGCAGCACTGCTCCAAACATCCTCAAGTGCAGAGCCTGGCTCTACCTTTTTGTTTCTTCCCTTTAGAATTAATTTCCTGAAGATGAGTTTCCAGGTTTAACTCAGGGATTCTCAGACGGGGCGCTGTTGACATTCGGCCAGGCCATTCTCTGTGGTGGGGGCTGCCCTGTGCATTTTAGAATGCGGGGCAACATTCCTGGCCTCCGCCCCCTCGATGCCAGGTACCACCCCCAAAGTTGTGATGGCCAAAATTGTCTCTGCACATTGCCCGTTGTCCCGGGGGGGGGGGGCATGCTCACCCTTGGTTGACAATCATCGTGTTATAGAGTAGAGGTATAATGTGTAGCTAATGGAAGTCAGAGATTTTCCAGGGTCTGAGCAACATCTGATTATGGTGGAGTCAGAGAGTAAAAGCGTGAGGAATAAGAAGAGAGTCAGCTGCACCAGCGCTGCTGCTGGCTTTCTCTTCTCCGGGCCTCACTTTCTCATCTGTGAAATGGGAGCAGTAAGAGTGACCCGTTTGTTGAGCTCGTGAGGAGTGAGTGAGGTCAGGAGGTCAGGAGTGTAAAACACAGCACAGAGCTGGGCACAGGAAGCTCTCAGGAAATGCCAGCAGTCTTGGCCTGCTCTGGCGGGAGCCCGCTGGGCTCGCCATCTTCGCCTTTGCTACCTCAGAGGACAGAAAGTCAGGACAGGAAGTTGGGGGAGTCGAGGTGACAGAGTTGAAAGAGAACCACTCTCTTTCTGCCCTTCCCCCCAGCCTCCCACTCCAGATCCATCCCCAGGGCACAGACTCAGCTTCCGGAAACATCCTCCCTGACAGTTCCAGGAAGCCTTCACTGGCTCCTGCATTTACTCATCTGCCCAAGGTGTACTGAGTGCTGCCTCTGCACCTGGCAGCTTCAGAGTGTGTCTCTGGAGTCAGACAACCTGGGTTCAGACCCCCGGCAGAGGTCTGTGAGCTCTGTCCATGGGCCATGCCTGGACGCCCTAAGCATCCATTTTCTCTATAAAATTCAGAACATTTATCTGAGGGTTTGATAAGCCGTTCACAGAGAGGCCATCGTGGGGGACCCACCATGTTAGTAGGTGCTGGGTGAGCACTGGGCTGAGCCTGGGGTCTGTCTTTGCCCCAGTGCTCTCATGGGTGGCGGGTCCTTGTCCAAGGCTCACTGTGCTCGTGATCTCCATGTCCAGGAGAAGTATGTGGAGGAGCTTGCAGCCATAAGACAAACCCTCCAGACAGACTTGGAGACGTCCATACGGAGGATTGCCGACCTGCAGGCGGCCTTGGAAGAAGTGGTGTCCAGCGACAGTGACACAGAGAGGTAATCTTCAGGGGGCCCAGTGGGTGGGTGGCACCCCTGAAGAGGTGGGTGGCACCTTGGGGAGCGCTGTGGTCTTTGGTGGCCAGAGCTCCCACTCAGGGGTCTGTGGGCTGCATCTGCTGGGAGACCCAGATGTGTTCAGGGGTGGCAGGTATCTGGCCAGCTCAGGTGGGGAAAGACAGGATGCCACCCTGCCCAGCTTGCCAAGCCTTTGGGGAGTGGAGCCATTTGGGGGAATGGCTGCAAAGGGACTCCGCTGTGTGATCTTGGGCAAGTTCCATGTCCGCTCTGGGCCTAATTCCCTCATCTGTCAAGTGGACATGATACTAATGCACAAACCACTTCAAATTGCTAAGGTTCACCCGCTTTTGATTTTATAGACATTTTATATATTCAACCCACTATGCACCTCATAGGGTCATTTGTGAAGGTTAAATGAGATAACAGATGAACATCGCTTAGCACAGTGCCCGGGCGTGTAAGTGCTGCGAGAATGTAAGCCGTGTTTGTGCAGAATAAGAAAGTCTGTGAAGGCAACAACTGATTCAAGGATGCAGTATCAGGTGGCTGGTGATTGGCGCGACCACTCAAATTCAACGCCAGGGCTTCTCGCCTTCCTCGAAACACTGGCTGCATCTCACCCTCTCCACCCAAGTCTCAAGCTGCCATGAGTGGCCACTCAAGGGCCATGAATGGGCTACTCAGCCAGAAAGAGTCTGAAGTGTCCTGGCTGGGGCACAGCTCCTGCAAATGGCCCAGAGCACCCTGACCCCAGAGCTGCCATCATAGCCTTAGCTTGTTGTTTCTTCAGAAATTACAGCTGCCGTGCTGACAGCAGCACCTCTGCCCCCACCCCAGACTCTGCAGCAAAGCCTGGGCAGTGGGGAGAGATGTTTTCTTTGCTTTGATAAGGGACAGGGCGCCTTAACCTAACTTTCAGATGTGGTCCCCTCCCAGCACCAGCCAGCCACACCTGTGCACATCTGCATCAGCAACTGGTCATTCTGGCTAGCCACGCCTGTGCACATCTGCATCAGCAGCTCTTAGTCCAGAACAATCAAACATTAGAACTTCTCCATTTGCACACGAGGATCGTGACCTCAGAGAATTTCAAAGTCACACAGCAGATTAGCATTATACGCTGAGGTAGAACCCAAGACTGCTCAGTGTCCTACCCGGACCCTTGCCTGTCACACTCCTCTCATTGGGGTGAGGGCAGGGCCAGCAGCTAACCAGTGGGAGATGTGGGCGTGAGACTGGAAGTGAGGGAAATAGAGTGGCAGGTCAGCTGTGGTTTAGCGGGTGGGAAGAACGGGAGTCTAGAACTGACCAAACCTAGTCGCAGAAAAAGACTGGAAGGAAACGTGCCAACACTCTGTCCCGGGAGGGAAGGCATTACTGCTGACCTAAATTTTTTCTTTCAAGCTTATTTCTATTTTCTAAAATGTCTGCAGTGAACATGCACACCCCTCACCCGGCTCTACCAGCACCCTCTTTAGGAGACGTTGCTCCCATAAGTGATGCACATTAAACAGCTGACTTTAGAATGGGAACCCATTCTTCCCTCGCTGCAGGCCCGGGCGGCTCATAAGCTGCTCAGAGGCCTGTAACCTCCAGCTTTCCCATGAAGGGGCTTCTGCTCGGCATCATTGCAGCCGAGACCCTGCGGCTCTAAAACCTCCTGTTCTTGCCTCTGAAGAGAGGGCTTTATCTAAAAAAAACCCTTCTGTTTCAGTCAAAATGGCTTCCGTGCAGATTCTGAATATCTCCACCGCACCCTGCTAATTTGTTCAGCTGCCAAATTGTTGGTGGAAAGGCAAATACGACATTGCAGCTGCTCCCAGCCCGTGATTACATGGAGGGGTGTCCCGTCCTCCGCCCCCTCCTCCGGTTTTATTAGCGTCATGACAGAATGAACGTCTGTAATTACAAACCCCCGTAGCCGACATTGCCCACTTGATGCTTGGGCTAGCTTTCTATTAATAGACGTGCCAGTGTTTGCACTCCCTAGGAAGGGAATCGGCGGCTCTGGACACTGGTGTTTTGGTTTTTGGCCCACGGGCAAGGCTTTTGAACCATTTTCACTTGCATAGCAAGAGACTCCTTTACAAATAAACAAAAAAGTTATTTTAAAAAATGACAAAATTGGCAAGGGGAGAAGAAGGGCCATGCTTGGGGGTATGGGGCGGGGCTGGGCAGAAGGTGTGACAAGGAGCAGGGAGCAGATTCCCACCTGGGACTGAGACCGCAGACACAAATGCTGCAGACAGGAGCCCTCCATTGCTGTGCTGAGCGTATGCTGTACTTTTTCCAACACACGCTCTTTTAAATTGGCTGAGACGAGGCTGCAGTGGAAGAAGTTGGAATACCTGGGCCTAACCAAAGGTTGCAGCTGCCATGAGGGGCATGATTCGGAATGAGTTTGTTTATTGTTGGGCCCAGGCTTCAGCCAGACTGCAGGGTTCCCGCTGCAGAGCAGGATGGGCTTTGGAGCTGCCCACATCGCTTTATGCCTGAGGAAGGCAAGTGAAAGAGAAGCATTTCTCCTCTCCTCTCCTCCCCTCCTACTCCACCCTACCTCCCACCACCCTCTCCTTCCCTTTCCCCCCCTTTCTGCCCCCCTTGCAATGGCCCATTGACTTGCCTGGTTCCCTGATATGCCCCAGAACGCCACGCACGTAATTAGTGGGTTCCCGGTGAAATAAAAATATGGCTCTTTTTGTTCAAAATTCATTCAGAAGTTCAAGACAGAGACAGCAGAGCATTGTACCTAGCCCAAGCCATTCTGGGCCAGGGTGGTGAGCCTGCGAAGCCGGCCCCCACCCCACATGGTCCTAAAAATGTCTTTATGCTCAGCAAGCCTTGGCCCTAACCTTGGATCTAAAATTTACAAGGAGCATAGATTTCAGCACTAGCGTCAGGATGGGAGAAGCCTGGGGGGAAATGCCCACAAAGAAGTCTCAACACATTTCAGACAAGTATTGTTGTACCAACCATTTGTCTGGTCACAGTGCAGTTAACATGGTTATCCACAGTAGAAAAGGAATAAACGCATTGCTGGTTGTGGAGCCACTGTCCCGAGCAGAGCTCCCCGTGCCGGCTCAGTGCCCGCCTCTGCTCTTCCCCAGCCTGGCGGCTGGCGCTGCCCTCCCCTCTTAATTGTCTTGTTACCTGGATAAGAGGTTTGGATGGGAGCCTGAGGGATCTGTCCAAGGTACTTCTCCCAACTGAACTCTCAATTAGGATTCAGACCCAACCCCGGGAGAGAGAGGGAGAGAGAGAGGGAGAGAGAGTGGTGCTTCAGCTGGAGGTCAAGTTCTTGCAGAGACTTGTTCAAATGATAAAAAGTCTCATTTCCCCATGTTGGGAATTAGATCCGAGTCTAACAGGCCTTCCAGGCTGGAAATGTGGTGACGCGCTCAGAAAGCCAGGTGGGCTGCGCGGCAACATTTAAATACGTGCGTGCCTCCTCTGGAGCCCTGCGTGGTGACTTAAGACTGTGGCGTCAGCCTCTTTAGATTAATAGAGACATGCTTTAAGCTGTTACCCCAGGCCTGGAGCACACTCATTAGTCGTGGAATGAGGGACGCGTCAGCTGACAGCCCCGTCTATCCTGGTGCAGGGTCTGCGGCTGCTCCATCTCCTTGGCTGGTGGTTTGGGCAGGGCTGGGAGGAGTGTGGAGAGGTCAATGGGTAACCCCTGACTCCTGGGTCAGTGGAGAATGTATCCATCCCAGCCGGCCCAATCTGAGATGAATGTTCTAGAAAGAATCCTCTATTGCTGTGTTGAGTTCAGCAGTATATTTTCCAACATGTAGCCTTTTACTTGGCTACCATTAGGATGCAGTGGGACAAGTTGGAATATCTGGGCCTAACCAAAGATTGCAGCTGCCAGTAAGGGCGTGATTCGGAGTGAGTTTATTTACTAGTGGGCCCAGGCTCTGGCCAGACTGCAGAGGTTCCCACTACAGAGTAGGACGGGCTTTGCAGCTGTCCACATCTCTTTTCCTACAATGCTCTTACATTTGCTCCCCTCTTTCTGAGTAGTTAATGTGCCCTAGAACTGGGGAAAAGCTTAAAGAACTTCTCCTTTATTCTAAAACGGTTGACACCACATTCCAAATTAAACACAGGACCCTTGCGTAGGCAGGCACATGTTTAAACGATGCCACAGAGGTCACCCGGCTCTCCAAGCCTCTCTGTAGCACGGAAGGCCCAGATACCCAGCCCAGGGGCTTGTGGGAAGTGAGAGCTCCAAACTACAATGTCTGCTCTGGCATCACAGGAAGTAAATGATGGTTCTGATAATAGGCACCCTCTCCAGAGGGCTTTGCGCCAGGCTGTGCAACCTACCTGTTTTGCATATGTTGTTCTCGCAGTTCTCCGTGGTTGGCACCATATCACCCCAAGTTCACAATGACACACTGGAACTGAGAGAAGTCAGGGACCGGCCCCACACACACAGGCAGGGACGGGGCTGTGACTGGACCTCCAGGCTGACTCCCTCACCATCATCAGGTGTGCAGACATCTGATGATCAAGCTCTGCTCTCCTGTCAAACATGGCTCTCCCTCCTTTTTCTTGTCAAGGTCTCTGTTTTCTGCCAAGTAACCAGCCAGTCATTCTGGGGAACTGGTGTCTGTCACTCTGAAGTGGGCCCAGTGCATTCATGTCTTGCTTCCTAGGCAGTGTTTGTATTCAACCTGGAGTTGTCTGGCAGAGACTCACCCTAAAAGAATACAGCAGAAGACATTTAATTATCTTGCTCATCATCAATCCTCTGCACACAAATTCCTTGCACAAGTTATTCTGTAAAAGCTCATGTGCCAAGGTGAGAGAAAGAACCACTGACTACACGTGTCAGGTGATGAAGTCCCAGTTTCGGCTGCACCGCCAAGTAGATCAGAACCATGGACAGGTCTCCCACGGGCTCGCAGTTTGCCCAGTCAACATTAAAATTACTGTCATTATCACCATCATCTTCACCGCAACCACCACCACCACCATCATCATCATCATCATCATCATCATCATCATTACCATCATTATCAGCACCATCACTGTCGTCGTTGTCTTTATCATCATCATTGTCTTTATCATCATCATCTTAGTGGAGCACCTCCTATGTAAGACACCCAGAGTTACAGTAGGGAACAGGCAAACATGGACCTGCTCATGGAGCTTGCAGACTGGATATTCTTTCTTCATGTGGTGAAAGGGTCAGTGGGTCTCAAACTCTTTCCTTTAAGTAGAACCCTCTTTTTACACCAATGCAAACTCTTATAACTCAAGGGCTCATTGAACCATGGAGCACAAACTCAATAACCCATGGTGCTGCCTCCCCATCTGGTTTAATGCTTCTCAGAATCAGACAGAACTCCTCCTGCCTCTGCCTAAAAGCCGTCTCCCACTTCTCCCCCTAGACCTTCCCTCCAGATCACTTCCGGATACTGGGGTCAGGTGCGCTGAGCATGTTCTCATGCCATAAGTGTATGATGAGGTTTCGGAAGCCCTTCCTAACCCAGGCCCCTTATTTTAAATATATTCTGCTTGGTTGAAATAGTCCTAAATGTTAGGCAGTGTGCGATCCCAGCCGGACACCACCCTTGGTCTGGGTGGTATTTTATCTTGACTGGACAAAAAGAATGCCTGGCAGGCCTTGACTTCCACCTCAGAGCTTCTGTGCAAAATCCATGCTATCATCTCACAGGCAGATGCAGCCAGTGCCCAGATGCTATAAAAATGTGGGGTTATTTTCAATAAGCATCCATACCTATATCTTTTTTCTTCTCGTTGCTGGTTCTTTTTCAGAGTTACAGGCTTAGGCAGGGCTAATGATGATTACTGATAATCTCATGTTCTTACAAGATTGCCCCTTTAGATGCTCCACCATTCTCCCCCCCCCCCCACCTCGTGGTGATAAAGGATGTAGCAGATATTAGTAGTGCAGTGATGTGTCATACCTGCTGCCTGCTTGCTTGTCGTGTAAAATATTGGTCTGGAAACCCCAGTTCTTCCTGTTCCAGCAGAAAGCAGAGATTTACCTATTGTAATAGAGGCTGGCAGGAACCCCAAGGCACACCCCTAATGAGGGAGCTTAATAAAGGGACTACTTAAGAAGATAATGGGGAAGTGTTGAGAAAATGATGCCTAAGGGTGGGGCAGCTTCCTGGGCGCAGTAGTTTCTGCTGGACCTGAAATGGTGAGGAGAGGCGCAGTTGTTGGAAGGGAGGGAGGGAAAGAGGAAGGAAAGAAAGAAAGAGGGGATGAGGAGAGGCTACAGGGAGAAACCCAAGAGAATAAATACTCCACCCTGCCTTTTTTTTCCTCTGTCCCTCCAACTATCATTGAGTTCCCATTGGCTGAGTCCAAGGGGAAGCCATAGGGCAGTGAAGCCCCTTGATGTGGTCCATGCAGGTCAGCCTCCTGGGCACCTAGCAGGGTGGAGAGCATGGGTTAGATACGCAGGAGCAAAGAGAAGATGTCAGCACAACGGGACATCTCGAAGTTACGGGTGTCTAGTCTGGGGAGGAAAGAGCCCTTGCAGAAGGGGTGAATTTAAACACTGAGCTCCCTGCCCTCCATGGGACTCTTACTCATGGAGTCGGCGTGGGTGAACAGTGGTCACAAATTAATAGCCTTTGTTGGTTATATTGTGCTATAAAGACTTTCCTGTGCTGGGTTCAATTGAAGATTGTTGTTCAGTCGAATGGCGTATGTGAGGAAGTACGCCTGGCTGTCCAGCAGAGAGACCTCGCTTCCTGCAGAATTCAAGTCGAGTTGCTTTAGGATTATGGAGACATTCGGGTGCCTAGGCACCCAGCAGGATCTGTGGACACAGGCTCTTTTAATCCAGAGTCGTGGGATTCCGGAGTGGGGATTGGGCCCGAAGCCCCTCCCGCTTCATCATCTGGGCTCAAGTGCCACCCCTGCTACAGCCAATGGTGGCCAGTCCTCCCTGCTTGTGGGCACGAGAAACCTTGTTCCATGTACAACTCACCCCTTTGTTTCTAAGAGTGACTCCACACTGTTGACCTCTATGGCTTGAGCCAAAAGGACCTTAGTTCTATTCCTCTTGCTATGAACATTTCAGAAGATGTAGCCCTATCTACCGAGAACCCTCTATTTCCAAAGGGGCCTCACCAACCATATTATTCTTAGCCTCTTTGATTGGCTGGAACCAGTGTCCTTAACCTGGGGTCTGTGAACTGGTAGAACAAAGGAAGAGGGTGTCCACACATGAGTTCTAGATACGACCCTTGTGAACCCTCCAATATTGCACTAAAATTCAAGTTAGTGTTGTGCTTTTGTGGAGATGAAAGTTCTTTCTGTATTCTTCATTAAAGATTTGCGCAAAAGGCCCAGGACACCTGCTTTGGGGCCCGAGTACATCCTCTCAATTGCATATAATTTTCAAGCATTTAATTTGGACAAGCCTTGGCCCGTTGATTCAAACTCCTCATTGCACAAATGGAGATGCTAGATCCCAAGCAGGGAGGAGAGTAAGCCGGGGCCACACAGCAGGGCGCTGGACTCAGCCACCTCTTCTCTCCATCTAGTGTCCTTTCTGCGGCCCCAGCCCAGCGGCGCTTCAGAAAAGACTCGCGTCACTTGCTGGGCAAGAGTTGAGTCTACTCACATTGACCACTTTTGTTAACAAAAAAACACTTTAAAAATATTTGTAAGTGGTTTGTTTTAACAGCTTCATCAGAAATTTTATATAGCTCCTCAGGAGTTAAGGTCACTTTGACCAGAAATGCCTTGGTTCTTTTCCAGGGGTTGTCTATGATGGTTCCAGCAAATGGTCACAAATTTAGTGGCTTAAACCAACACAGGTTCTATTATCTTGCAGTTCTGTTGGTTAGAAGTCCAACGTGGACCTCCCTGGGCTAAAATCAAGGTGTCTGCCGGGCTGTGTTCCTTCTGGAGACTCTAAGGGAGTCTTCCTTTCCTTTTACAGCTTCTGCAGGATTCTAACATTCCTTGACTTATGGCCCCTTCCATCGTCAAAGCCAGAAATGTTGCATGTTGTACCATTCTTCCATTGTGACATCTCCCTCTGACCAAATCTGGGGCAAGTTCTCTGCTTTTAAGGGTATGGGTGATTAGATGGGACCTACCTGGATAATCCAGGAAAACCTCCCACCTCAAGATCCTTAATCTTAACTGCATGTGCAGAGTCCCTTTTACCATGTCAGGAGGTATAGTCACCAGTCCTTGGGATTAAGGATTAAGACACCACATGTCTGGGGTCATCATTCTGCCCCTCACAGGGCCATTCACAAAAGATGCTTTTGGTCTACTGGAGAGGTCAGCAAATTCTTCTTCAAAAGGCTAGATAGTAACTATGTGAGGATTTTGGGGCCATGTGATCTTTGTGTCAACTACTCTCTGCTGCTATTGGAGAGCAAAGTAGTCACAGACTAAATGTAAATGAGTTCACTTGGCTATGCTTCAATAAAACTTTATAAAAACAGATTTGTAGTGTGGATTTGGCCAATGGCTAAAGTTTGCAGGCTCTTCTTGTTTAGATTCAACAAGCATCCTGAGAGAACTTCTGGTTTGGCCTGAGCCCTGGGGCTATAGGGTGAATAGGACCTGCTTTTGGCCCGTGAGGGGCTCTGGCAGTCTGGTGGGGACAGGTAGATGTTATAGAAGCTCCGAGAGAGATGGGTCTTTAAGGGCAGGGGCCACAGAGCTACAGATGCATATCTTGGAGGAAGTTACCAGGTTCTCCAAGGAAGGAATTGCCTGGATTCCAGCAGAGACTGAAGAGGTCCTGTTCTAGGAGCCAGGACTCAGCGAGGCCTTAGGGGTCTAAGGTTTGTGGGTTGGCTGTCTGCACCCGCGTACTGGGTGGTTGCACTCTGGTGAAGAGCATGAGCTGAATAGTTCTTACAGACTTGGGATTCAGAGCTGTGTGACCTTTGATGAGGCTGAGGTTGCTCATCTCTAACATGGAGACAGGCAAGGTGGTTAGATGAGGTCGTGTGTAAAATGAATTTGTGGAACAAAGGGGTTTTCTGTAAAAAAAAACAGCCATCATTGTTGTTAGTTTTGGAGTTTCCCAGAATGCCCTGGGAAGCTGACCACTTTCCCTCTTGTCTGACTTGCCAGCACTGACTAGGAACATAAAACAAATGTCTTGCTTGTTGACAATAATGGTGCTATGAACAACAGCGGCACTAGTTGTACTTAGAGTAGTGATAATGGTTGCTACCTTTTAATTAGCACTATCTCTTTGCCAAGAACCATGATCTGTGCAAGAGTATTCTCACTTCATCTGCCCCACACGCTGGAGGCAGAACCCCGTTGTCAGCCACATTTCACAAAGGAGCACGGGAGGCTCAGAGAAGGCAAATGACTTGCCTAAGATCATACAGTGGTAAAGGTTGGAAGTGGGGCTCAAACCCAAGTTTGTTTAACATCTATGAGAGTGTTCTTCCCTGGTCCCTGGCAGCACAGGGCTAACAGTCTCTCTCTTGTGTCTCCTTCTAGTGTCCAGACGGCAGTGGACTGTGGCGGCAGTGGCAGAAAGGAGATGTAAGTTAACCCTGAATAGACCTGAGTGGCTTACCCTGAAGCCAGGAGCAGACCCCTGGTTCTGTGTCCAGCCTGCAGAGGAACCATCCACCCCCACTTGGAGAACCATCAGCAATGCCCCTGAGACCTTTGACTCCGCAGTCAAAACATACAGTGTGGGGGACATATTATTGAACTGCCCACTTCTTTTAGACAGGGAGAGGCCCAGAAATTATTATGCCACTCTCCTCCTCAAATGCCTTCAATGGCTCCCCATTACCTCAAAATAGACATTTATTTATTTATATATTTATTTATTTATTGACAGAGACAGAAAGAGAGAGGGGGATAGGGACAGATACACAAGAAGAGAGAGAAATGAGAAGCATCAGTTCTTCATTGCAGCACCTTAGTTGATCATTGATTGCTTTCTCATATGTATCTTGCCTGAGGGACTGCAGTAGAGTGAGTGACCCCTTGCTCAAGCCAGTGACCTTGGGCTCAAGCCAGCAACCCTGTGCTTGAACTGGTCAGCCTGTGCTCAAGCTGGATGAGCCTGCACTCAAGCCGGGGACCTTGGGGTTTCAAACCTGGGTCCTCTTTGACCCAGTCTAACGCTCTACCCACTGTGCCACCACCTGGTCAGGCTAGATGTTTTATATTGACATTGGAGCCCTGCAGATGCTGACCCTTACTTCCTTCTCTACCTGGGACTCCTACTTCCCATATCATCCCTGCTTTGCCTTTCCACGACCTCCATACCGGTGTGTGTGCTGCTCCTTCCACCTCAGATTCCTTCCGCCAGACCCTGAATGGACAGGCCCTAAACTTCAGACACGATGAAGCTCAACTGACACTATGATGCCTTCCCTGTGCTTCCAAGGAACAAATCAAGACCTCTCTTTATTGTCCTTAGAACCGACTTTCTGTCCTACTCTATGGCATTGAGAACTTTCTCCTTCATTCCATGAGTATTTACACAGGTGTCTACTCTGCTAAGATGGGTTCTTGAGGACAGGATCAGTGTTGGGTTTATGTTTGTTGCCCTTCCCATGATGCCTGGCATAACTGAGTGCCCATATCAATAAGAGGCCCACACAGGACTCTCTCCCTGGGCTGCTTTCAGAATTAGGGGGCATAGAAGTAGAAACTCTGTCCACAAAGACTCCGGCAAAGGCAGGCAAGGAGTTAAGACTGTCACACCTTGCATATTCCATGAACGTATCATTTGGTATAAAACTAACTGACAAGTGCACTCTGAAATTGGAGATGCCTCAACATCCATATTAGAGTGTTTCTCTTCCTGAGGAAGAGCGGTTACTAGTAGCATGGGTATTGGAACCAGAGCGATCAGGGTTTGCATCTCAACTTCATCACTAAGTAGCTGGGTGACCTTGGCCAAGACCCAAGTTGGCCTTCTCAGATTCCATTCTTTTATCTTTATAATGGGACACCCCCAGCTCCCACCCCGCAGGGATGGTGTTGTAAGAATTGCTTGAGGTTATGCATGTTCAGCACTTAGCACAAGGCCTAGCTTATGTTGAGGGGTGACTATCTAGTTATTGCTATTACTGTGGTTGCCATTGTGGTGACAGTATCTTGCATTCTGCTTTTAGAGATAATGTCTCCATCCTCAGCTCCCAGCCAGAGGGCAGTCTGCAGTCCTGGTTGAGTTGTACTCTGTCCCTGGCCACAGACCCCTTGAGGACATCCTCTCGACAGTCAGCCATCAGCAGCCACGTCCACAGCCCCAGGTAAGAGTATCTCCTTGTTGCCTGTGGATGGCCAATATCGCAAAGAATCTTGGACTTTGAAGGCTATTATGCAAGTCTTCCATTTCTTCTGGTCTATGCAAGGACAGTCACGATCCGGACAGTTTGAGGTATGACCCTGCTACTTCCAAGCTGTATGACTGGAGGAGGTGAGTTACCTTCTCTGAGCCTTCACTTCCTCATCTGAAGAATAGGAAGTATAATTGTATTTATTGCCCCAAATAGTTGAAAAGATGAGGATCTAATGAAGTTCTCCATAAGGAGTGGTTTTCCAAATGATTTTAAACAGTAGGGAGTGAACATTTTTTTAAATAGCTGTGTATTTATTATAGTTGCTTTCTATCTAAGGCAAATTCTTCTTGTTTTTCATTTGGAGGTCTCTATTTTAAATGTTTTAAGCAACATAATTCACTTGAGGGTTTTGCTGTTTTGTATTTTTCTTAATGGTGAATCAGTATAAAGACAGGCTGGATGATTTGTCCTTCAGAGATTTTAGCCTTGTTTGAACATCATGATTTTATATGTTCCCTGCCAAAGAGGGAGGTGGGTCCCCTCATGGCCTGAGACGGGACCCTCACAGGTTGGTGGAGTTGCTCCAAACCACGAGCCTTGGGATTCACCCTTTGTTGTGGGACTTAACTCCATCTTCCCTCTTGCTTCTCAGTTCCGTTCCTCTCAGCTCATTTGCTTTTCCTTTTCAGTGGTGGCCCCCTTGTAATTGAGAGCTAATAACCGTAAATCAGAAATTATGGGTTAAGCTGGTACATAATTAGGAAGAAATGCACACTGCTCTGATAACAGAGGAACCAATGTGATCAGATAAAAAAGTCACAGATGAATGGAGCAAACCCAGACAACCCTTTGCTGGCCTGAAACGTGTTGGCTGTGAAGCAGGGAGCTGTCTGTACAGAAAGGAGGGCGGGAGCTTACGCTGACCTTTCGGGCACAGGCAAATGGGCGCAGGACTGTGGTTCATCTTAGGCTGAAAGGTTTGATGTCGAAATTATCAAAGAGAAAGCCTCTGACAATGGAGTGCATCTGGGGATTTAATTAAAGCAAGATCATCTGATTACTGCTTTTAATTAAAAAACAAAGGCTGTGCGGAGAAAGAGCCGTGCCCTCTGTGAACCCCGAATGATGAGGACCTTTTTTCTCCTGATAGCTGAGCGCTCTGGCTTTCCCCCGCCAGCTAGGGTATAAGGCAACAGAGGCAGAACTGGAGGCAGCCAGAGCAGCGTGGATGTTCATTAACGTAATCTCCGGGTTTCATAATTATAACTGTGACAAGCGTGCATGATAAGGATCCGCAGTCCTTGAACTACACTCTTTCAAGGGTCTGACACCCATTTGAGTGGGGGGGAGGGGAGGCGGCAGCGGTTTCAGTCCACGGGCTGAAGGCAGAGCGCGGCACACGTCTGGATCCCAACCCTGTGTTTGCTCCTCTGCAGCTGTGAGATTTGGGGCATGTTGCTTCACTTCTCTGTTCCTGCTTCCTCGTGAGTAAGTCAGGGTTGCCGTCCAGGTTAATGAGATGGTTTGGAGGTCGTTCTTCATGCTGAGCCTGGCAACTCAGAAGAGCTCAAGAAAATTAGCTGCCTTATTAGTGTATTTATTTGATGCCCAGAGGAACTATTCGAGACAGACAGCATCAGCTCCATGTGACAGAACAGGAATCCGGGGCCCAGAGGGGAGGCACGGCTGGCCCTCCCCCAGCCCCCATAGCTGCTCCTCAGGCGGTTAGTGCTCAGCTTTCCCACGCAGCCCTCTCCAGGCCTCTTTCCCCTTCTCCGTCCTCTCCCCTTCCACGTCCTGTGACCAGCTCAGTGCAGAGCGGAGGTGCCTGCACCAAGGACAGTCCTGGGGCAGGAGGCAAGAAACTTCTCTCAGCGTCTTGTCTGTTTTCTTTGTGTCGGTGTCCCCAGGACTAGCACACACTGGTGTTCACTAAATGCTTGTTGAGTGAATAACTGAGTGTAACATCAAGGCTGGAACAGAAACTTTCTGATGCAGCCTTGATGTGACTCAGAGAGGTTCAGTGATTTGCTCATTGTCCCACAGCAGGTAAGTGGAAGAACCAGGATTTGAACCCTCCAAAGCCTGTATTTGTATTCTCTACATTGCCGTGGCTCTTTGACATTTATCCAGGGGGTAGATCACTCACCTGGAAAAGTCTACTGGCAAAGAGCTGACTTGTTAATATTAAAACTGCATAGGAGTTGTTATTCAATATTCAACATCCATCCAAAAGATATTAGGAATCTGTTGAGGGCCAGATCACATGGCGTTAAACCCTGCAATTTTTTAGCCCTATCCTTGGATTGTGTTCACAATTTAAAGATTCTAGAACTTCTGAGTTAAAAGGAACCACTGGGATTATCTGGTCTAGTTTTCTCATTTGCAAAGGAAGAAGACTGAAGTCCGCAGAGGGAATTATCTTAGCCAAATTTATAGCAAGGATAGACCTAGAGTTCAGGTGCCTTGACAGCCAGCTCTTTCTAGTCATAGATTCTCAGGTAATCTGTGAAAATGTCGCCCACTCAAGAACTCAAAATATAACTGAGAAGGTTAAAATTCTCTTGGCCACCACCCCAATCTCAGCTCCCTTTACAAAGGTATTAACCATCTTCAGTTTGGCGAGTATCCTTCCATATCTTTTTCTAAATACTTATAAACATGTACGTTCTTACAGTAAATACACAGCCTATTTGTGGACTTTTAAAAACCATAAGTGATGTGATGCTATATTACGCACATTATGCTGTACGTAAATTCTTATATTGTGCTTCTTTTTCTCAGCCGTAGACCCCAGCAACCTTTCCTTTTCAGTACGCCTAAGACTAGCACATTCTTTTGAATTCATGTAAAAGATCTTAAAGTTATGCCACGGTTTATTAACTATAGTCTTCTTGTTTCACTTGTAGTTGTCTCCTGGGTTGCTATTAACTTGCAAGACTTCAAAAAAATGCACACTCGGACACGCACGGGCAAATGGTTGTCTGGGTCAAAGAGCCTTTGCATTTTAAACTTGACAGATACTAGCAGATCATCCCAGTGTCCCTTCTTTAGAGTAGAAGACAACGAGGCCCCTGTATACTCACCCCCCATTTTACCTGGTACATCGTGGAGCTCAATAAATGAATCTCTTGGACATTTCCAATTTGACTGAGAAAGGTCACTCTAAAAGTGAGAGAGAGGGAGAAAGCCAAAAAAAAAAAAGTATTCTCTGTATTATTTATAAGGGATGTCAACTCCAGAGAAATACAGGTGAAGCTTTATGATTCACAGCCTTGCAATCATGCAGCTGCTGCTGATAAATGCAAGAGCTTCCTGAGACAGACACTCTATTACCCAGAGCCCCCAGAGCGGCAGTTTACAGGCATGGTGGTGGCAGCCACACTTGGCTCAGGAGCGGTGTCAGGGCTGTTCGGGGGCTGGCATCTCACCTGGGCCCCTGCTGTGTCCCTGGCCTATCCATCCTGCCCTCCAGAGAGTGTGAAAGGGGCTCTGTCCACTGCCTCCTGTCCTCACAGCACAGCAGCTTTCCAAGGAGGCTTCAGCCCCATTTCCCTCTGGACCCCCAGCCTTGGGACCTCACACAGTTCTGCAGGGTCCATGCACTGACACACATTGACTGACCCAACTGTACAGACTCCTAATGACTTGTCACTGGTCAGTCGCTTCTCTCATTATTTTGGACAATTATTCCAAACCATTCTGACTTTCCCCCAGACCCTACCCATCACTCTCAGGAGACATCAGTGTTTCATTCAGTGAAAAATAATAATGGCCTTAGCTTCTGTGATGTCTGTAAATTCATCTCTATCTGCCCCCATCTCCCCTCTGGTCTCAGAAGATGAGGTCCCGTCCCGTCTCTCCTGTCCCTACAGTGCAGCGAGCCATCGGCATCCCCACTCTCTCCTGTATCCTTGACTTCCCCCATTCCAGGTGTTCTTCCTCACAGGCTATAAACACCTGCAGGCCCTCCCCCGTCCTAAATACATCCTCACCATGGCCCTGCAGATCTGCTGAGTTATTCCTTTTTCTTCCCTTTGGAGCCAGGCTTCCCCACGATGATACTTCCGTTTCCTGAGCTCTGAGCCTGCCCCCACCAATGTGTTGAAACTTTTCCCACCACATCATCCACTTCCAAGGAGACAAATCAGAAGACGTGCTCAGTCTTGATCTTTCTCTGGATGTTTCCTCCTACCTTGGCAACTCTTCTTACAACAATGTTCACTTGGCCTTTGAGACGTTCCTGCTTCTTGGTGCTCCTCAAACCCCTCTTTTCTGGTCTTTTTCTTCCTATGCCAGCCCCCAGTTGCTGGGGGTTTGCAGGATGCTGACCTCACCTGGCTGTTTCTCTGTCCATCTGATCCCAGACAATCCTCTTGTGATTTTAACTCCCCTGCTATAAGTAGATGACTCCCAAATCTAGACCTCCAGCTCTTATGTTCTCCCAAATGTTCTAAATTGTGTTTAACTGCCCACACAGGGAAGATTGCCAGCTGGATGTCTCCTGGTGTCTGAACTCAGCATATCCAAGAGGAAACGCCTTGCTCCCCACACGCCTGTGCTATCAGTACCTTCTGGTGTTTCTATCATTTATGATGCTGTACAGGCGGGAGCCCTTGAGTCATCTTGGGCCATCTTACTTCCCATCCCTATATTCAGCTGATCCCTAAATCTTGTCTGTTCTGCCCTCACTTATGTAAATACTCTTGACTCTTCTCTTCTACCCTTCATTTCTGCTGGCTACCATCGTCTTTCCTGGATCTGGCAAAGACCTTCCAGCATTACCCTTTTTGGTCTATACTCTCCTCTTTAGCGAGTATGATCCCTCTAAAATGAAAGTCTTATAGATGTTTCTGCTGGTTTCAGTGGCTTCCCATCCTCTACAGCAGTGGTAGTCAACCTGGTCCCTACCACCCACTAGTGGGCGTTCCAGCTTTCATGGTGGGCGGTAGTGGAGCAACCAAAGTATAAATAAGAAGATAGATTTAACTCTAGTAAGTTGTTTTATAAAGATTTATTCTGCCAAACTTAGTAAAAATTCGACATAAAGTACTTGGTAAGTAATTATTATTATATGCTTTAAATTGCTGGAACTCTGCTTTATAAATTTTATAAAGTAAAGTTACTTCCCTACTTTATAAATCACCATTACTGTGGAACTGGTGGGCAGTTAGAAAATTTTACTAACAGAGATACAAAAATGGGCGGTAGGTATAAAAAGGTTGACTACCCCTGTTCTACAGCTATTCATTTCTGAATCTGGCCCTTGACCTGTTTTTGTAAATAAAGTTTTATTGGTTCACAGCAGTGCCCATATTTGGGGGTTTTGTTTGTTTGTTTGTTTAACATGTCACTTAGGACTACCTTTGCATTGCAATGGCAGAATCAAGGAGTTGTGACAGAGATCTTATAACCCCAAAGTTAAAAACGTTTGCCATTTGCCCTTTACAGAAAAACTCTGGTGACCTCTGCCCTAAAGGATTTCTTTGTCTCAACAGTTCTATAGCAGTCTCGAGCTTGACTTTCACTGGCCCAAAGTGAGTCATATATCCATCACTGAACTAGTCAGAATGGATACAGGCTCCAGTTGGTATTCTCACCTAGCTCTGGGAGATAGGGTCATTCCCACCCAAATCAGAGGAGCATTGGGGGAAGGGCGTTTCCCCAAAGGCCAACAGGGAGCCTTCTCTGGAGCAGGAGAATGATACTGGGTGGATTAAAAATAATAATAATAAGCAACGCAGATGGTCTCCATCAACGAGAAGGTTGAATTATGGGTGTGAGCAAGACGGTGCTGATAAATGAGGAAGGGGGAAGGGAGGAAAGCACAGGAGAGGGGTGGGGGAAAGGAAGGAGGAAGAAAAAGAAGGGAAAACCAACACTCAAACATATTAGAGTGTTTGTGGTCCCCATTTGGTAGCCTTCGGAAATCCAGATAAAATTGTGTGTCTCCTGGTCAGAGACTCCATTTATCCCTAAATTTCAATGACCGATCTATCACTACATAATTAGTGATGTTGTGACTTGAATTTATTACCAAACATGGCTCTACACTGTTGCTGTTGGACGTGTACCATATTGCAGTGTGAGCGTGGGGATTATTGTATAAATTATTCTTACTCACATAATCATCGTGATTTTAATTACTGTGTAATCTTCGCTAATTACTGTTGTATGTATCATTGGCTTTGGTGCCGATGTAACACAACTGCTTTTTCTTTGGCTAAAAAATGGCATTACGACGTTTCCTCTTTCTGGGGAAAAACTGCTTTCTGTAAATATTCACAGCCCCATATTCTTGGCTTGTGGTTCTCAGTTTCAAAGAAAAGGTTTTGACACCACCACCACCCCATTTTTGTCACCTCCCCCCACCGATTTTTATTTGCGATAAGGCTGGCTTGAATTAATAAGAAGGTCTAAATTATAGGGTATTGTTTTTTAAATAAAGTTGCATTACTTTCAAGGAAAGGCAATTACTTCTACAGAAGTGAAAACCAAGGATGAGTCACTGTGAAGCCTGCTTACAGGATCAGCTGAGACTTTTTGTAATTAGTAAATTAATTATGTAAATATGAATGGATGGTCCTTAACATTAGAAACAGCTTGTTCTCAAAGTAGGTTAAGCATCTGGGCTAATCTTATTTCAATAGTACATTTATTTACTGGTCTCTGCATTCTTAGGACCAGAGCTCAGGATCCTTTTAATTCATCCTGAATGTACTTAATGAAAAGACTTCTCATAAGTATAATTTCATGTCTTCCTAGGACTAAAGGGTTTTTTAAAGTTTTCTCAGGATTAAGAAGAGTAGGGGAAAAGATGTTGAAACTGAATGTGTGGAAATGTTCGATGCAAACACAACAACGTTGCATCCAAGGCCCAAGCAAGTGAAATCAGAAGTCAGTCTATGTCTGAGATCGATCCTTGGAGACGGCATTCCTCGTGGATGGGTTTCCATGGGCAGGAGGGCTGTTTTTGTCTAGAACTACCAGGTCTTGGACGGTAGGTCTGTGAATCTCCCAGGAATTTGGGGGCTCACCTAAATTAGCTGTAAGTTTGTGTAAAGCCATTGGATTAATGGTTGATGGTTCAAAACGTTGTTTTAGAATCTGAGGTTCTCTCATTGAGCTAAACTTTTAGTAAGTGAGCTTATTATTGAGCTAGACATACTTATATACATACAATATTTCATATATGTATAAGAAAGTACATCTCTTTGAAATTTTCAAAAATTGTCATCCTCTGTAATTACTACCCAAATCAAAACCAGGACATTAACTAGTCATCACCTCTTTCTTCCTCAAAGGTTGCCTCCATTCTGACTTTTAACACTATAAATAACATATGCCTATTTTTGAACTCTGTATAAATGGAAGCATCCAGTAGTATTCTTTGGAGTCTGGCTTCTTTCTTTCAATATTACGTTCATGAGATTTATTCACAATATGATGTGTAGCAGTAATTCATTTATTTTCTTTTCTCTATAGTCCATAGCAATGGCTCTCAAGTGGGGGGCAATTTTGCATGTACAAGGTCCTGGACACTGCTAAGTATCCTATAGGACACAAATAATTTTATGATCCAAATACCGATTATGCCACTATTGAAAAACCCTGGTCTGTAATAGTCCATTGGGTGAATACAAAATAATATCCGTGCATTCTATTATTAATAGGCACTTAGGTTTCCAGTTTAGCACTATTATGAGTGGCACAAAATATGTCTTGCACACATATTTTGTTGCATGAATTTACAGATTTCTCTTGTAAGTATAGCCCAGGACTAAAATTGATGAATCATAGATGTATTTTCACTTTTAGTAAATATTGTCAAAATGGTTGTACCAATTTACATTGCCACCAACAGTGAATGAGTTCCAGTTGCTCTGCATCCTTGCCAACACTTGGACTTGTCATTTGAAAAAGCTTAGCTATTCTAGTGAGTATTAGTAGTATCACAGTTTTGGTTTTAGCTTGTATGTTCTTGATAAATAAACCTTTTCATGCACTTATATGTTCATTTGGGTATACTCTTTGATTAGATGTCTGACAAAATCTTTTGCCTATTATTTTTTCTTTTGGGTTGTCTGTCTTTTCTATTGATCTGTAGAAGTTCTTAGTATACTCTAGATAGAAGTCCTTTCTTGAGTGTGTGAATCTACTCCCATTCAGTGTCTTGCCTTTTTCACTCTCCTAATGGTTCGTTTTGACAGACGTTTTCAATTTTAATGTAATCAAATTTAGAATTTGTTTCCTTTATGGTTGGTACTTTTAATATCCTGTTGCAGAATCATTTGCCTACTCCCAAATTATGAAAATATCCCCTTTGTTTTCTTACAAAAAAAATTGTATTGATTTAACTTTTACATCTAGATATACAGTTCACTGGGAAATGATATTTACGGTGTGAGGTAGGGGTTAGGATTCATTGTCATATGGATATCCAGTTGGTTTGGCATGTGTATTTTAAAAAAATATTTTCCACATTTCACAAGAGTATTATCTATAGAGTCTGTTCCATTTTATTACTTGTCTGTTCCTGAGTTGATTTAATGTGGCCTTAATTAATGTAGCTTTTTACGGTAAATCTTGATATCTAGAAGTGTATATTCCTTAGATTAGTTCTTCTTCCTCAAAATCAGCAAATGAGGCCTGACCTGTGGTGGCACAGTGGATAAAGCGTCGACCTGGAATGCTGAGGTCGCCGGTTCAAAACCCTGGGCTTGCCTGGTCCAGGCACATATGAGAGGAGATGCTTCCTGCTCCCCTCTCTCTTTCTCTGTCTCTGTTCTCTGAAATAAATAAAGTAAAAAAAAAAATTAAAAAAAAAATCAGCAAATGATTCCAGAGGAAAGTGTCACAGAGGAAAGTGCTGGGCTCACTTCATTGTTCTTCTCCCTTTCTAGGATTTGGCTCTTTAAGTTCTGGCTGCTTTGGTGACTCTCCGATGCCTTTACATTTAAACTAGTTTTTCTGACTGAGAATTTTCTCTGACACAGCCAGTCAGTTATATCTGGAAGCTGAAGGCTGAGCTAGATGTTTTTATTCCCTTTGCTGAGTAGACATGTCTTCCTTACTTTCTATGCCCAAGTGGACATGAACATTCACATGCATTTCCTTTTGGTCATAACTTGGTGAACCTCCTTCCCCCTTAGAGTTTAAGCTTCTTAACTACAAGGATTATTCATCTCTGTATCAATAGAGTCTGACATCATGGCACTCAATGGATGGATGTAAAGAGGGAGGGAGGCTTTGGATGGATGTGAAGAGGGAGGGAGGGAGGGAGAGAGGAAGCGATGGATGGGTGGATGGATGGATGGATAATTTCCATTTATTTAAGATTGCATTTTCTTGAGCAATTGGGTGCTCTTAGGAATAAATCTGAGCACTCACATGGCTATAGCTATTGCACCACATTCTGCAAGGCAATGTCTGTGAGTGAAAAATGTAAGAACGCATTGAGAACATATTTAAAATATACTGAGCCCAAGTTGAGCCTCCACTTCAATTAGAGATTTTAATTGCTTACCTGCCCAGTTTGTTCTTTCAAAACATGATGGGAATGATATCAGAAGGTAAAAGGCTGACATTTTAGAAGCACTACTTTCACTCTCTCATCCAGGAGTGAGCTGGGCAGTACTCTTTCTCTGTTTTTCCCGGTTAGAATGAAGCATTCAAACTAGATGTAGGCTCCAGCCCCCTCTCCATTCTGATATTCTATCAGTTGGTAAAATTCTATAGAAATAAAGCCAGGCTCTTTGTGTGAGTTTGGACATGTGCGGAGTTCACTGTGTACTGGAAGTTGGTCTGGAATCTGTTTTAAGTCCTGAGAAGAAACATTGGTTGTCTGATCAGTAGAGCTTCCGGGGTCTGAATTAACCAGTCTGATGGGGTGGATGGAACCCTTTGTTCATCCTTTGTACATTTCTACAACCCCTCATTTTTCCATTCCTCCATACCTTTATCCTTTTTATCCCATGAACTTTCCATGAAGCACTCTTCTAGATACTGGGTGTTCTAGTTCAGAGCTACCAGTCTTGTTGGGAGATGCAAAGAAGCGAGGAAGCAGTTACAGTGCAGATGGGGAAGCACAAGGGCTGTGGACAAAGGAGACCCACAGCCCATCCCGGGAGACGGGACGAGGCTTTCTGGAGGAGGCTGCAGTTGGGCTGAACACTGAAGGCTGAGTACAAGTGTTTGCTTTTTAAACCATATATAGGACGATGGTTTCTCAGAGCCACCTGTAACATGTCACTTCCTTTCCTCTCTCCTCCCTCCCTCCCTCTCTCTCTCTCTGTCCCCATTCCTTCCTTTCTTCTTTCTTTTATAAAAACAAAGTTGTCTGGGTACCATCCACACTATTAGCCTGCACCTTAATTTGACAATGACTAATGATTTTTCATATTGACTTTATTTCTATCTTTACCTCCTTATGTACTTCTAGATATATCTAGACACATTTTTATGTGAAAACAACATGAAAGAAACTTGAAAACATCATGACAGTTCTTTTTTTAAAATTTTATTTAGACAATTAATTTTAATGGGGTGACATTGATCAATCAGAGTACATAGATTCAGAGAAAACACCTCCAGATCATTTTGACATTTGATTATGTTGTATACCCATCACCCAAAGTCAGATTGTCCTCCGTCGCCTTTTATTTGGTTTTCTTTATGCCCCTCTCCTCCCCCTACGCCTCCCTCAATCTCTCCCCCTCCCCCCTCGTAACCATTACACTCTTATCTATATGACAGTTCTCTTTAAATAATTCTATATCTTCACACTTAAAAAAACGAACAAATCCACAGTATTGTCCAAGATCCCAACATTCTTGTGACCCCAGTTATCCTAAAATTTGTCTTGTACCATTGCATTTTATAGAAGAAGGACTCTATTAAGAATACACATTGCATTTGGATTTTGTTCGTTTGTTTGGTCTCTCTCTCTCTCTCCTTTTTTTTTTTTTTTAAGTAGACTTTATTTTTTAAGAAGATTTAGACTTACAGAAAAATTGAGTGGCAAGTACAGAGAGCACCTATCTATCCCGTCTTGTCTTCCTACACACAGCTTTCCCTATTGTTAACATCGTGCATTTGACTTGAGTCTCTTATAAGCTAGACTATTCCCCTAACCACCACCCTCCATTGAAATAAAATTTTTTTTGTAGAGTTACAGGTATGATCCTAATAGGTTAACACTGTTCAGAATCTACTGACTTCGTTTCTGGTAATCTGTAAGAATATATGGAAAGACCATAGCAAACCCTGCTGACCCACAGAAGATACACAGGCAAGGTGTCCACGGGGGCTAGTTCACCAGATAGGTTTTTAAAAAGTGTCAAGGACTGAGCACCCACTCAGGATCAGAGAGAACAGCAAGTAAGGCTTGAGAGTTAGCTTGTCTCATCAAATCGTCATATTGTCAGGCGTAGAGGATGTTTAGAGAGTCTGTTTTCTGACTCAAGTCTGCACCTTCAAGCCAGGCGTGGCCAGGCTGAGGAATGGGATGCCGCTCACGTCCCCACGTCCTCTGCTTCCTTGGTTATCCCATCCCACGGCTTCCTCCTCGCTTCAAGCCATCTCTTTCAGCTGGGTTACCTTTCTAAGTCATTTCCCTGCCTGTGAAATGTAGACCTCTGCCCTTACTTGTCACGGGTTTTGCAGGCTGGGTAAGCTAATACCTAGTACGAAGTATCTTCTCCTCCTAGTTAGAGTGTCTTCTTTGACCCCTCACCGCCATGCAAATCCTACTCTCTTCCGATAGCCTGACTCACCTCACCACCTCCAGGAAGGCTGTGCACGCGGGCTCCAGCACCTGCTCTCTTCCTGGACAACATCCTGCTGCCCACACAGCCCACGGCTTAGTTTCCCTGGACCTTCCTGCACCACTGAATCTTCTTCATGGGTTTATCCAGTGCCCACACCTACAGCATGCTCTCCGGGAGGGGAAGGCAGCCCATCTTCCGGCTGTGAGCTCAGCTGAGCATTGTGCATAAACAGACAGGCCCAGATGACAGCCTCCGCTCTGCTACTTCCCCAGCAAGCCCACTTGCCTCGCTGAGCATCAGTTTTCTGATCTGCACAATGGGATCATAAGGGTCAGTGAACAGAGTGGTTAGGCAGCCTGGATCCCGGAGGTGGACTCCTTGGTTTCCCATTTATCACCTCTCTGAGCCCCGTTTGTGAAATGGGAAGATTACAGTTGGATTTGCTTTTGAGGACTTTTAGGAAGATAAAATTCAGTAATACCTGCAGAGCCTAAAGGCACAATGTACGGCAACTATTATTATGCAGAATTTACCTGCACAGTGTAGGGGCTTAATAAACGCCTCCCATCTCCAGCGCACCGTGCACAGTTTTGGCACCACATCAGGTGTTACTGCAGACTATCGATTGTGGTGTTGGACTCGGTTATGAAACCTTCAGGCCATCTTCAAAGGACATCTGGTTTCCCATCCCAGGCCTCACCAGTATTAAAGAGCATCAATACATTTTTAATTTCCTCTTTAATTTTAGGGCGTAGATGAAGAATGAGGGTGACAGCTCGCATTTGGGGATGATTCATGGTGTCATTAAAACCTTCTCTGAATTTCCTGTAGCTCTGCTTGGCCCCAACTCTGCCCAGACCTGGAAATTTTGTTTTTTTGCTGTGTGATTGTGTCTAATGCCAGCGAATCCAGTGTCTCCTTGACTCAGACCTCCCGCTTCTTGGTCATTATGTCTCAGTGGATTTGGGAAAATGCACAATCAGGGAGTTCAGCTAGTTGAGGTTTCTACTCAGCTTTCTACCTGGACGGAGGGTGCATGACGTCAGGGAAGAAAAAAGCATGAGCTTCAGATCTGGCTAACCAGGGTTCGATCCAGGCCCTGCAGCTTAGTAGCTTGACCTTGAGCAAACGGTTTCTCACCAGTGAACCTCAGTTTCCTCACCTGCAAGATGGGGTGATGAGTCTGCTCCTGGTGAGGCAATGTAGACAGCATTGCACACATCGGTGCATTTTTCATTCCTTACTCGGTGTCTGTGGAGCGTGCTCTGCTGTGACAGAGCATGGTGGCAGGTCCACGGGACTGCCTGGCCGGCTCCCTGTGATAACAGGGGTGTGAGAACGCTGTGTCGTTTTGGATAGACTAAAGGGCAGGCAGCAGAAGTCTCCAAGATGTTTCTGGAGTCTCTGCTTAGAGAATCACAGTGCCCTGCCTGGCATTTGTCCACACCTATCTCCCGGTGACTCAGAGAGCTTTCTATCCATCATTCCTTCCCTGTCCAAGGCTCTGGGAGGCAGGCACAGTGACATCTTGATTATCCACCAGCCATCCATCACAGGAGACTGATGGAGGGGAGTTCTAGCTGAGCCAAGCCATCCAGTGACGATGGCTAAAACAAACAAACAAACAAACAACAACTGAGTCTTCCCAGGCCCCTAGCTGGGGCAGAAGTAGAGAGGACCATCCTGTCTCAGACAGCAGAACTAGGACCCTAGGACCCTCACCCGGAAGCCTGCCTGAAGACATCTGAATTCAGATGAAATTCTGCCGTCTCCATGCAGAAAGGAGTGGGTGCAGGGAGCCTCTTACTCTGAGTGGAAATACAGACAGGCAATAGAAAAAGATGTCGCAGAGATGTGGGTGCATTTCTGAATGGTAGACCCAGGAGGTAGTGCTCAGCCCGGGCTTGTTTCTTCTCTCCCTCTTCCTCCTCCCTCCCAGCGCTTTCCTTTCTCCTCGCTACCCACACCCTCTCCTCGCCAGCCTCCCAGCAGTCTACACTGGTTGGCTTGTGTTTCTGTTTCAAGCCCACCAGCTGAGGCTATAAAGGCACCAGACACGTCTTAAAAGGTGGGACTCGGCCCAGCCTACCCTCGAGACCTCAGGCCCTTGGGCCCCTTGGCAGAGCTCAGTGATCCCAATCTGGTAACAGCCGGGCAGGAGCCAGACCGCCCCCAGTCTGGCAGAGCCGGGGTCCCTATGGCTTGGGATCAGTGAGTCTGTGGGCTCTGTCCTGAACAGCAGCAGGCACAGGCTGGGACCACCAGACCCCACTCCGGGGCTGCTGATGGCTTGGCAGGCCCCAGCCTGTCCCACCTTCTGGTTGAAGATGAGGAAGGCAGATGCCCAGCTGCCAGCCTGCACCGTCTGCGCCCCTGCCCTCCGTGCCCCTGCCTTTGCCCGTCTCTCTTCCTCTCCCTGCTCTGCCTCCATCACCACTGGGCTCCTCCCTCTCCCCCCGCCCCTCTCACTCCCACCTCTCTGCTGTGTGCTGCTCCCTCTCCTGCCACTTCTCTTTGTCCCTACTCCCCTTTTCTCATCCTGCCTCCTTCCTCTTCCTCGGAGGCTTGGTTTCCAAGGTAGACGTGATTCACCGTAATACCGTTGACTGAGCACGCACTGTGCCGGCTCAGAGGGCGCAGAAATGCGTCGGCGGGATCCTGACAGTACGGGCTCGGGCTCCCCCACCTCCTCTCCTGCTGCCCTTTCTTTTTCCTCGTCCTCTTCCTGCTCCTCCTGGAGCTTCTCTCCCCCTCCCTTCCTTCATGCCCTGTCTTGGCATCCACAGCCAGCACTGGGGGTGGGAGCCGGGGTGAGCGGGATGGCAGAGTCCCGGGTGATTCTGCGACAGGAGCCCTCGATGCCACCGTCCCCACGTGGCAGGTGACAGATGAGACTGAGCGCCCGAGACACGTTCATCACACCCGACTCCCTTCAGGGGCCAAGACAGGATGGAAATGACTTCTGTCAGCTCTGTGGCAACCCACTACTCTGGCTGCTCCAAGCTGTTTATTAAAAAAATAATAAAGCAAAAGGTGACAATGCCCTCTTGCCATGAATTAGGGGAACAATTCCAAAGCAATGATGTTGACAAACACACTTTCAGGTGATCATACAGGAGTTCTCAGCTCCTCCCCAGCCCGTGTCCAGCTGCGGCCGAGATGGAGACTGACAGCCAAGAAGCGGGGAGGCGGCAGCTGCTCCGGGCACATTGTGTGGCTTCGGTTTTATCCATGGGGGCCGACCCTCCTTAGCAGTGAGGGGACGCGAGGCCACCTGCCCGTCCCTTCTCTGCTCCTCCCTCTTGGAACTTCAGCCGAGGCTTTCACTGGGCCCCATGGTGGGCAAGGCTCAGGAGAGTCAGAGGTTATTAGTAGTCATGCTGGTTACCACTAACTGTTCATTATGAAGAGCCCTTAGTGACTGGTTATTAATCATTCCTCATGACTGGGACCATTATTTGAAGACCGAGGTGCCCGACCCTGTGCCCAGGGCTTTTCGTTTATCCCCTGACTTCCCCATGAGGTCTGCATGAGAACTGGTGTGGGGGTGGGATGGAGGGGGAGATCAGAGGGCACAGCAGGTACAAAGCCCAGGGCAGGAGGGGCTCGGCCGTGCTGGGAGCCTGGTGTGGCTGGAGCAGGCGAGCGTGAGGGCCGCTCAAGGTGGGATGTTGGGAAGGGAGAGAAGCAGCTTGACCCGGCAGGAGACGGGCTGAGGATGGGGAGAGGGTGGGTGATGGAGGTGGCTCACCTGCTCCGTGACCTTCACCCTGTGTCTCCCTGCCACACCCACACCGTGACACTGGTCCTCACCTGGCTGACCTCGGGAGTGAAAGAGCAGACCCAGCGCTGGGCCTGTCACTCATGGTGCCCTTTAACAGAACCCCAATGCCATGGCAACCTCCCACAGATCCTGGGTCTGGGGTGGCTCCTTCCAGCCCCAAAGGAGAGGGGTGTAGGGGGGGGTTGGAGCTCTGGCCTGGGGAGCTCGGGAGCCGGTGTCTCAGTCTCTGCCCACATCCCTGGACAAGACCCTGATCCCCTGCCCTCCCTTCCCCACTGGGCGTCCGCTCCAGGGCCACTGGCTTGGCTTCCTTCCCAGACTCCAAAGCCCTTTGGGTTACGGCCCTGTCCTCTGTGGTCACAGGGTGGGAATGGGGATATCACACTGGGGTGAGCAAGAAACCTTCCTCAAAGTCCTGACCACCTTTCTGTGTGGAGGGCTAACTCCTGTCATAACAGAGCAATGACACAGAGATGGGGACAGTGACCAGAGGCCTGCGTGCACGGCACTCCCAGCCTCAGCGATCCGTCCCCAGCCCCTGGCTTTGTCTGCCGTGCCCAGACTCGGATGTTCGGCACCCCTCCTGCTTTCTTATAAATTACAACTTTGCTGGTGGGTGGGGATGGCGTTCTTTGTCTTAGGGGAAGGACAAGTCAGTTTTTACTTATTAAAGGAATGATTGGCAGGCTCCAGTCTCTCCGGGAAGCAACACCCTGCAATTGACAGCCTAGGCCCCTTGTTTTCAGGAGGAAAGTGATTTCGGCTCAGCTGCCGCCCAGTGACTCTGCGTGGATGCCGAGCCCAGTGCTGTCCCAGAATAGAGACTGTCTGTCCTCTGCTGTTGCTCTTGGGGTCATGAGGATTTCATGTCAATTTTGTCCTGTTGGAGGGACCATGTTTTACCCCACCCCTCCCGTGAAACAATCAGGGGTGTCACAGAGCGCCCCACTGAGGCGTATGTTTGGGGTCATTTCCTTTCAGAAGCCCTTCTGGTGGGACTGTCATCTGGGCTTGTCCCTAAATAAATAACCAGCCTCCTGCAGGTCCCTCTTGTGTCTTCAAGAAGCAAATGACTGATTTCACAGTAGGCTCTGGGACGCTGGATCCCATCATGTCAGATATGACGCCTCATAAATCCAAGTCACTCGTCCTAGCTGTGGTTTTAATCTACTCGAACGTACTTAGCTGGGTTTAATTATAGACCGAAATTGCATTTCAGAGAGCGACAAGAAATCATTTACATGGCTTGAATTTGCGCATTCAATCATACGGTTCATTTGAGAATGCGGTAGGGATGGCATTTCCAAAGAAAAATAATATTAGTGCCTGGGCTTAGTGGCTCTTGCACCGCTTGCACAAATTGTATGAATTGCACAGTTTCCACCAACCACATCTTTCTTGTTGGCACAGGGCGAACGAAGAGGCTGGCAATGCCGAGAGGACCCAGCAGGCGTCGGCACTGAGAGGAGCCCGGGACGCCCCTAGCAGGACTGCGAGGGACAAGTCCCTCTCTCCCCTCTCTCCCTTCTCTCCCCTCTCTCCCCTTTCCCGCCATCGGCAAAAGTACTGCCATTCGGGGGATGGTGAAGAGTGTGACATCCAGAGAAAGCCCACAGAGGCCTTAGGAGCTCCGTCTTCTTCCCCGTCTTCCCGGAGGACAGACACGCCCCCGGTGTCCAGGGCGAAGCTGCCCAGCCCCTCGGCGGCCCTGTCGGAGTTCGTGGAGGGGCTGCGGAGGAAGAGGGCCCAGAGAGGCCAGGGGCTGGTGCTGGGCCTGGAGGATGGGCCCCCTCTCCCCATCTACCCGACCGCCGGGGCGTCCACGCTGAGGAGGGCCAGGGCAGGCAGTGACGAGGGACACCTCTCGCTGACGTCTGGGGCCAAGTCCCCCCTGGCAGCGGAGGGCTGCAGCGGGGCACCAGCCGGTCTCCTGCGGTCCACCAGCCTGAAGTGCATCTCTTCCCAGAGCGGGGAGGCCACCCCGCTGCTCCCTGAGAAGCCCAAGACCCGGTTCAGTTCCTGCGAGTCCCTCTTAGAATCAGGGCCAGGCATGGGGAGGAAACTGAGCTCCCCCACCACACCCGGGGACACGCTCCTGTCGCCCACGCTGCGTCCCCGGAGGCGCTGTCTGGAGTCGTCACTGGACGACGCGGGCTGTCCGGACCTGGGGAAGGAGCCGCTCGTCTTCCAGAATCGCCAGTTCACCCACCTCATGGGGGAGCCTCTGGGCAGCGACCCGTTCAGCTGGAAAGTCCCAAGCCTCAACTATGAACGCAAGGCCAAAGTGGATTTTGATGACTTCCTCCCAGCCATCCGGAAGCCCAAGACTTCGAGGCCCTTGGCTGGAGCAGCCAAAGACGGGCAAGACAGTTCACAACATTCAGACGTCCACTTTGAGACGGAAGAGGCCGACCGGACCTTTCTCTCAGGGATCAAGACCATTTTGAAAAAGAGCCCAGAGTCCAAGGAGGACCCCGCTCACCTCTCCGACTCTTCCTCTTCCTCCAGCTCCATCGTGTCCTTCAAAAGCGCCGACAGCATCAAGAGTCGACCACGGATCCCACGGCTGGAGGGTGACGGTGGCGAGCGCACGTCCCCGGACAGCAGAGAGCCTGGGGCAGGGAGGAGAGATGAGGGTGTGGAGAGCATTATGAAGAAGTACCTGCCGAAGTAGGAACCAGCTCAGGTAAAAGCCCCAGCTGGGGGCGTCCCGGGGGGGAGAAACAAGCTCACCCACCCAGCGGGCCAGCGTAGAAGAAATTCGTGGCTGCTGCTGCTTTTTATACTGTGGCTGATTTTCTCCAGGAAGAGGGTCTTAGGGGTTTTGATTTATCAGGAGCCCTCTGGTCACGTGCCACCTGTTTCTTTGTACTTTATGTTATAGACACTCAGAAAGTGAGAGGGCCCTGGGGGACAATGCTAAAGATAGTGCTGGACCTTTAAAGTCTCTCCGACCCTTCATCTGTTTTCTCCATTCTGCCTGAAGCTGGAGGAGCTGTGATGTCCTTCTGTCCCATAACGATGGGTGATGGTGGTGGTGGGGTCCGGCCAGGGTGGAGAGGCCTGGGGAATAGCAGAGTCCAACTCCTGCACTAAATATACAGGGACAGACTGAGGCCCAGGGGTAGGGAGTGGGGACACGTGCCAAGGTTACAGAGCAGCAGCGTGGGGGAAGCAGTGCTTTTTTCCCCGCCTTCTGCTCCCAGTCCTAATCCTGGCTCTTCTCTGGAAGAAAGGCAGGAAGAGGAATTGATGGTGAACAATGGCTTCCTTTCATTGAGTGGTCATTTAGTACCCACAATCACCCCAAGAGGCGGTTACTAGTGTTTATTCCCATTTTACAGGTTGACACACTGAGAATCAAAGAGGTTAAGCCACTTGTACCAGATCACTCAGATAGAACAGGGATCTGAAAGTCCAAAATTGCCACTTTTATTTGTAATTCTTTTCCTTGGGTCCATAGTCCGGCCATCTTCCTGCATAAACTCAGCCACTCTGATGGAGCTGGATCTGTAAAGAGGTTGCCTCCATCAGCCCCCAAAAGAGGTGGACCTTGTAGTCATATATCAAAAGGGGTGTTGGAACTCGCAGACTCCAACCTCACTGTTGAACCAATGAGAGAGACCTCAAGATCAAGGTCCCTGAGTGGGTCTGTGGTCAACCAGCCATCTTGACTCCCAGTTTATTGCCCTCTGCCCAGAGGCAGGACTAGCCCCTGACAACCTCTCCAAGGGCATGTTCAAATCTCAGGGCGCTGAACATCACACGTCGTGGCCCCAACTGACAAACAGAGCCCCTTAGGGCAGGATGCGCATCAGTGGAGGAGGAGGAAGAACCTCCCCCCAGGTCCTGACACAATACAAACCCACAGACCAGGGGCAGTCCATGGCCACATTAATCTCCCCCTTATCAAAGCTCAGAACTCACAGCTGCTCCAGGCTCAGGCTGCAGGTGAGCACTCCGCCAGGGCCTGGCCTCACTCCCCAGCCCTCCTCCCGAAGGCACCCGGGACCAAAACGAGCTGGGCACGCCCTCCACTTCTGCAGACCTGCTACTTTGAGAGACACCATCAGCCCATCAAAAAGCCATTGCCCCGTCCGTGGAGATGGTCTCGGATGTTTCAGAGCAAATTAATTTGACTTTACATGGCCTTCTCTCTGCTCTCAATTACCGAGGAGAGATCTGATACTCATTTACATTATTATGCTCTTGGGGACACAGAACGCAGTTCCAAAGGCCAAGTAAAGGGCACATGTCCATAATGGGAGCAGCCCTTAGCAGCAGTCATCATGGAACATCTTGTCTCTGCCATGTCTTTTTAAACTCAAGGTCCCTTCCCCCTCCCAGCAGTGCTCACTGTGATAACACAACACCGGCCTAAAAATGTACCTCTGCCCTGACTTCCTCGCTGGAGTCTTGAGCTAAGCAGTGCAGCCCCGTCCCCCGTGATGCACACATGTGACAGGATTCGGAACCAGACGAGTGCAGGTCTTCCTGTCGCTGGCCACGAGACCGTGGGCGAGCGATGTGACTTTGCTGGGCATCTGTTTTCTCAGCTGGAAGATGGAGATGATAATACCAACTACGCAGAGTAGCATTGTGAGTCGGGGGAGAATGTAGAGAGACGACAGAGCCCGGCACCCAGCGCCCACGTAGAATGTCAGGTTACCTGCTCAGGGACATCATGGTCCTTCAGGCACCCGGTCCCCATTTCCCGCCACATGTTTCCCTTCTGCCGCCTATGCATCTTTATTCTTCTTGGTGGGGTCTCTGCAGGATGCCACCTGGGAATATGGGCCACCAGCCCCCCCCACACACACTTTTGCTGTCCTCACCAGGATGCACTTCCAGTGTCCCATTTACCAGCTCTGACCTACGTTTGTTTCCAGCCTCCTGAGATGCACTGCCCTTGAAGACTTCCCAGCTCCACAGAGAGACCGACCTGGCCTCCCCAGGGGCACTCAGTCCAGACGCAGCCAGCGTGGCCGCCCCCCAGAGGCGAGAGGGGCCCAGCAGGGGCCTATCCTGGGGGTCATGGGGTTCCCAGTGTGTTCGATTGGTGCAAAATAAAGTATTGACTTCTTGACACCTGTGCCTTCCCTCTGTTTTATGGTCCTGTTCCCTGGGACTCTGGAGGTTGACGGGCTATAGCTGGGGGTTGAAAGGCTCTAAGGAATAGAACCAACCCAAACTCTTTGTAGTTTGGGGTGAAATACTGCTCTTTCTCTCCCTGTATGTCTACATGCAGTGGTCTTGCTCCTTTTCTTCATTTGGCCAGGTTCAGCACAAGTGTCATCTCCTCCAGGAAGTCTTCCCTGATAAGTCAAACTGAAATAACTTCTCCATTCTCCCTTAACTCCCATACTTACCTCTATCATATTTCCCTTGTCTATTTACTGTCTACATTGTGTGTGTATGTGTGGGAAAGCAGCCAAGGAATTTTGATAAATGAATGAAGGAACTAGTGAACAAATTAATGAGCCTACACACACTGAATGCATGCTCACACTGACATATGGGCATCCCTACAAATATCTGCCCATATCAACATTCAAGAATGTGCGAACATCTGCTCCCAGCCACCCATACACCTGCTGGCATACACAGCCCTACCACACACACACACACCAATATGCACATGCCCATAAACTACATTCATAGGCACACCTGTAGCTTGGATACCTGCTTCTTCAAACATCCTTGAAGTATTAACAGAAGAACTATTGCCTGTTTCTTGATCACATACTATGTGCAAACCACTGTGTTGAGTGCTGTACACAGTATATCTCACCACAGCCTAACGAAAGGTCCCAGAGATAAATACACTTATTATTCTTTATTTACAAAGATGGAACTAGCTATGCCCGCATTTGAGTAGCCTTTGTGCTGACTCTCTTTTCATCCCCACTGGCATAGACCCCATGCCCTTCCCCAAGTGGGCCTCTGTCCCCAGGAAGCTCTTGGGTAACCAACCACAGCTCCCACCAGTGAGAGAAAAGTCCTGTTTGCATCACTGTTGTGTTTCCTGGGGCTACTTGTAACAAAGTGCTGTAGAATGGGTGACATAAACAACAGAAATGTATCATTTCATGGTTCTGGAGGCCAGAAGTCCAAAGTCAAGGTGTTGGCAGGGTCGGTTCCTTCTGGAGAGCCGTGAGGGTCCCTCTCTTGGCCTATATAGGTGGCCATCATCTTCATCCTTTACACTGTCTTCCTTCTGTGTGTGTCTGTCCCTGTGTCCGAATTCCTCCTTTTATCAGAACACCAGTCGTATTAGATTCGGGCCCGTCCTAATGACCTCATCTTGACTTGATTACCTGTGCAGAGATCCTGTCTGCAGAGAAGGTCCCGTTCAGAGGTGCTGGGGGTTAGGCTGTTTCTTTGGGAGGATTGATTGAGAGACACAATTCAACCCATAACAACTTCCCAGTTGGAGCTCGTGCCAAGAAGGGGAGCTCTTAGCTCTGGTCTCCTCCCCAGAGGCTGTGGGTAGGTGCAGGAAGGGGAGGGCAGCTGAGAAAGAAGGAAAGTCACTGAATCCCATCAGGAAAGACCTCACCTTTCCCCCGTCTTTCTGGTGGAGCTGGCCAGTGGAAGAGTGGACCGAAGGCCGCATCTTCAAATGCAGCCACATTCTGAAGTATACGAGGTGTTAAGGTTTCAGACACATAAATTTTGTAGGAGTCCCAATTCAGCCCACAACACATACTATGCAAGAATAGGTCGAGGTTTAAATTTATTCATAGTAATTATTATTCATGTCATAATCTGATAAATACGTCCCAAGCTGCCAGTTTGATCCCCAAAGAAAAGCAAAGATGGATGTCGGGAGAAGGTTCCCACCATCTCCCTGGCACTGAAGATTTGCAGATATTAATAGATCCGGTACCTGTGAGTTTCCATGAGCTCTTCCTGTGCCAGCAGGATGACTCATTCTGACAATGTTTGTTGAGCATCCGCTACGTGCGGGGCACTGTTTCCTGAACTGGGGATCGATGTGGAGCAAGCAGAACGCCCCCTGCTTTGCTAGAGGGAACATCCTGGCCAGGGAGACAGACAAGAAAATAAATATGTTGTCAGAGAGTGAGAAGTGCTGGAAAGGAAAATAAAGATGAAGTTATCTTGTGAGTTCCCTGCTAAAGATGTACTGGACGTTGATTTTATGAAGTATGTTTTTGTAAAGGAAGAAACCTGTCATATTATTCTTCAATGATGAGCAAGCGATGTACCACCCGGAAAAGCATCAGCCCGAGTAATAACGGCAAAGCTTTCTACCTCATTGTTCAGCGGGACAGAGACATCTGGGGATGCTCAGAGAGGCAGCTGAACATCCTGGAACATGACACCTGTCCCCTGCCTCTCAGAGCCACCAACCCAGCACAACCTGTTGCAGAATGTACTACTGACTCCTGTACTGGGTCCTCCTCCCTGCAAGCTGACTCCAGAGATTCCACAGTGGACCCTGTTGTCATGGCAGCATCATGACAACAGGACCCCGAGCCTTCACTTCTGTGGTGTCTGCTACCTGGAGTATCGAAACGGCTCATGCTCTGAACTCTGCCTTCTCCTCCCTGTAGTCGGGTCACTTCTTTCTGAGCCCCCTCTACCCATCTGGACAATGGGTCTAGCCAAGGGCCAGCCCCCCAGCATCCTGTGAGGCACCTGACGTTCACGGAGCACACAGCACAGGGCGTGGCAACTAGCCTGCAGTACAGGGTGGCACCCCTGATCTTTGGGGGCAGAAACACTGCTCCCTGATGGCCAAGTCTGAGGCTCCAGTGGCATGGCCGTGCCCGGCTGCAGCTTCCCTGCTAACATCACCAAAGGGACTTCAAAGGTGAGAGTGTTGGAGGTCACGGATGCAGTGGCCACCCCAAATGTCTTCTCTTACTTCCAGACACAGAGGCCATTTTAAACAGTGTGTCTAGGTCTTTAAAAACAAAACAAAAACAAACAAAAAAACTAGACTCTAAGGACTAGAAGAAAGCCTCAAGATAATTATACAGGTAATGAAATCAAGGCTCCCAGAAAAAAAACAACAAAAAACAAACAAACAAAAAAACCGATGTATCCAAAGATACTCAAAGGCAGATCTGTGTTAGAACTCAATGAACACTTATTCATTCAGTAGGTGTTTATTGACCTCACGGCCCCGTGTCCCTGGCACTGCTGAGGGCACTGAAGACAAAGCCGAGAACAGGGTGACCCTGTGAAGTTCACGGTCTACAGGAGGAGACAGGAAATAAACTTGGCTGTGCCCCTGTCACCTGATGCCCCAACTGTCGTCTGCCTCCTGTGTCTGCACCAGCCCAGCCCTGTCCCAAGGCCCCCAGCTCTCTGCACAGTTCGGGGCTGAGGAATTGAGGTACTGCATTCTTCCTCGATCCCAAAGCTCATAACTGGGAAGAACAGAAGAGGGGAACCTGGCAGCAGGGTCAGATACAACCATGGGAGGCTCTAGGTGTAATTAAGGCCCGGCCAAGCTCCCCCACTTGTCCGTCAGGGGTGATGGGCAGCCTGGGCTGTGTCCCCACTCTCGGCCTGGCTGCTTATTTACCTTTCAATGTGGGCAGCTACCTTCAGAGCAAACGGTGACAGACACTAAGCAGCAGTCCTGGTGACAAGGTGAGAGAGTGTCCTTGTCACCCTTTGTGAGGAACAATCATAGCTCCCACTCCTTGGATGTCTGCTAGGAGCCAGGAGCTGTGCTTGGCGATCTTCAAATAGCACTTCTAAGAGGCAGGTGTTGGGGAACGCTGCCCTATCAATCACTCTATGCATTCTATGCCTGCAAGGGAGAATTAAAAATGACTCAAAACGCTGCTTGGTAACTAGCTTCATGAAGGCCCGGTGGCCCTCCTGTGGGCTCTCAGCATACTCCTGCAGCTTGCAGAGCTCCATGGAATGGCTTCTCCATCTCCTGTGCTCTAGGTTGGTGGTCTTCCTGCTCAGGCTGGCTGCAGAGATGGGGGGGGGGGGGGACATAGCTGCATCTGCCAAAGCTCTTGGCCTGACCTTGCCCCCAGCTTGTGCTTGGAGGGGAGGGTCTGCAGTAGGAGGTGGGAGGACTCTGGGGGATGCAATCCTTAAAGGCACAGTGGCCTTGCCCCCTGGCAAACAGTCCGGTGGCTATGGTGAACTCTGGCCAATTAAGTCAATGGCAGTCATTGTTCAGGGCAGGTGGAGAAGAGGACAAACCAGGATTGGGCAGAAGGTAAACATGGGAGGAGAGGGTTGAGGGTTCCTCCCCTCAGATCAGGCATGGAAGTTCAAGGAGGACAAGAAGACGAACAACCCAGGGCTCTAGCTCCAAACCAGGCATTCCTGCTAATAATACCAAGGGCCATGCTTGGCAGCGTAGACAGGTCAGCTGGCACGACATGCCCCTTCACCTTCGCCATCTCCCTTGGATCCAACAAAGCCAACTCTGCCTGCTCTGTGTGGGCGGTAATGGGGTCCTGTCTCTAGGAACTGGCCCGGGTTTAGTCTTATCTGTACTAGCTTTTAAGCCGTGACCTCGAGCGGTTCAATAAATCCCTCTAAACCAGTGGTCCCCAACTTTTTCTGGGCCACGGACCGGTTTAATGTCAGAAAATATTTTCACAGACCGGCCTTTAGGGTGGGATGGATAAATGTATCACATGACCGAGACAAGCGTCAAGAGTGAGTCTTAGATGGATGTAACAGAGGGAATCTGGTCATTTAAAAAAAATAAAACATCTGCGGGAGTCTGTCTGACTGCCTCCCCATTTCCAACTTCAGAAAAATACAAAAATAAATAAATAAATAAATAAATAATTTAAAAAGCCCTGGCCGGTTTGCTCAGTGGTAGAGCGTTGGCCTGGCGTGCAGAAGTCCCGGGTTCGATTCCCAGCCAGGGCACACAGGAGAGGCACCCATCTGCTTCTCCACCCCTCCCCCTCTCCTTCCTCTCTATCTCTCTCTTCCCCTCCCGCAGCCAAGGCTCCATTGGAGCAAAGTTGGCCCGGGCGCTGAGGATGGCTCTGTGGCCTCTGCCTCAGGTGCTAGAATGGCTCTGGTTGCAACAGAGCGACGCCCCAGATAGGCAGAGCATCGCCCCTGGTGGGTGTGCCGGGTGGATCCTGGTCGGGCGCATGCGGGAGTCTGTCTGACTGCCTCCCCGTTTCCAACTTCAGAAAAATACAAAAATAAATAAATAAATAAATAAATAAATAAACAAATAAATAAATAAAACATCATTCAGACTTAAATATAAATCAAACGGAAATAATGTAAGTTATTTATTCTTTCTCTGCGGACTGGTACCAAATGGCCCACGGACCAGTACTGGTCCATGACCCGGGGGTTGGGGATCACTGCTCTCGACCTTGGTTTCTTCTCCAGCAATAAGGGGTTAGAGGGAAGACGGATTTTAGAGCCTGTCTGGGCTGCAAAAACACCAGGACAAGGATGATGTGCCCACAGGAGTCCCACCTTTTCCACAGTTTCGCTTTCCGGGGTTTCAGCCTCCTGCTGTCCAACAACGTAAAATGGAAAGAAAGACTTCATAATCGTGCATCACTCCCAGCAGTGCGCTGAAAGCTTGTGCCCGCCCGCTCTGTCCCACCCGGGGCATGAGTTATGCCTTTATCCAGCCTCTCCACACTGTATACCTTCCTCTCCCATTAGTCACTTAATTTCTGGCTCAGTTATCAGATCGACTGTCACGGTATCTCAGTGCTGTTGTTCCGGTCACCCTCAGAGTAGCCCAACGTTGTGTCCCAATGCCTACGTCAATCATCACACTTCATTTCATGACATAGGCATTGTAGCATCTCACATCATCACAAGAGGAAGGGTGAGTACAGTACAATAAGATATGGAGAGAGAGAGAGAGAGAGAGACCAGTTGTATGTAACTTTTATTACAATATGTTGTTACAATTGTTTTAGTTTATTATTGCTCTTAATCTCTTTTTGTGCCTAATTTATAAACTTTATCATAGGTGTGTATGCATAGGAAAAATCATAGTCTATAGAGGGATCGGTACTACCCACAGTTTCAGGGAGCTACTGGGGGTCTTGGAACATATCTCCCATGATAGGGAGCCACTGTATTTTATAGGGAAGGAAACGGAGGCTGGGAAGCCCTGGTGAGGACCGAGTCAGCAATGAAGGAGCTGGGATCGGAATCCGGAGCTCCCGACCCCTCGGTCAGGACTCTTCCTTAGGTGGTCCCTCTGGACTTCTTCCATTGTCATGGCCGGGTCATCAGGCCAGTTTGGGGAGAGGCTAAAAGGGGGGTTGGTTCTGCCATAGGTGGGGACACCCTAAGCCAGGGTCCAGCCCCGTCAGTCATTCATCTCTGTTGTCAGCTCCGATCTCAAACCACCCCCCTCAAAGGTGGGGAAGGACGTGGCGCGGGGATGGCTCCGCGGTTGCCCGGCCAGTTCCACTGACTTCGAAGGAACCCAATTTCATGCCTACTGGGTAGAGTGACTTATACCAAATTGCAGTGCCATGAGGTGCCATCAGATAGATTTAAATGTGTCCTCTCTAAGAGAGAGGTAACTGAAATGATCCTCGCTGCTGGTGGTTCAGTTGCAGGTAACAGTTGTCTCCATCAGAGCTCGGTGGGTGCCGTGGCTCATGGTCCCTGGACTGCTGCCCACCCTACCTTTGCATGGAGATCCCTGAGGCAAATTTGGAAGGCAGGGGCTGGGAGAGGGGCAGGCAGGGATGTTCTCTGTGGCCGAGGAGCAGACACTGCAGGCAGGGAAGTGTCTTTTTATTCAGGGGCAAGGACAAATGCTAAATAAGAAAAGAGAGCAAAATAAGCAAGCAGTGCCTAAATAGATAATGAAAAGTGGGGGGTGTGGAGTAAGGAGGGCTGAGGGTGTTAAGAGCAGTATGGAGGGTATTGTAGACACAGTAGGGCAGAGGAAGACTCCTTAAGAAAGAGACATCTAAGTAAGAGATCTGCAGGGTGTGAGACTGACATCCATGTCTGTAAATTTGGGAAAAGCATTCCAAACAGAGGGAACAGCCAATGCAAAGGCCCTGAGGTGGATGTGTGAATGACGTGCTTAGCATCTGGAAGGAGGCCAATGTGGCTCGAGTTAGGTGAGGGAAGAGGAGTGGTGGATGAGGTTGGAGAGGTGACGGGAGCCAGGTGGTGTAGGATTTTATAATATAAAGATGGTGGCTTTTAACACAGAAACATTTGGGAGCCATTTAGGGTGATCAACCATCCCACTTTGCCCTGGACTAAGAGGATTCCTGGGACAAAGGACTTTCAGTGCTAGGAAAGGTCCCAGGCAAACCAGGACAAGATGGTCACCCTAGAGCCATTGCAAGGTTTAGAGCTGAGCTGTGACGTGATCTGACCTTAGATTTGTAAGGATCACTCTGGTTGTTGGGTAGAGAATAGACTCCAGAGGACAAAAGCAGAATGAGGGTAACAGTCTATAGGCCACCAGTCAAGGTGAGGGATGAGGCAGCTCCTGCCAGAGTGGTGGCAGTGGAGGTGGTGGGAAGTGGTGACCCTCTGGGTAGATTTAGAAGGCAGCATCCACTGGAAAGAGAAATTAGTGGGTGCTCCCTGCATGGGCAACCTGGCAGGTGGCCTCCTGGCAGGTGACATGCCCAGCCTTCCCTGCATGAGATGAGAAGCCGGTGCATCTCTGCCTTCCCTGGGCTTCTGCTCAGCCCCACCTCTTCCCGGGTGGGAGGAGCCGGGGAGCAGGGAGTCGCTGCGTCTTCTGAGCACTCTTCAGGATGTTGTCATCATGGCTCTGGCTTGCAGGTGCACAGAAGGCGGGGCATGGACTGTCTTGTCACAGATGAGGAGGTTGAAGATCAGAGAACGCTATAGACTCATGGTGCCCAGAAAGTGACTTGTCAGAGTTGGGACTCCCACCTTCACCTAGTGTCAGGCAGGCCTGGGTTTCCGTGCCAACCCCAGCAGAATGTAACTCACCTGGGACATTTCTAGGTCTGTTTTCTCATCTGTGAGATGGAGTTGGTGGCCCTTGCTTGCTTCATCATCATAATAATAAAGGAGACCATCCATGTGAAAGTGCTCTGCATGGGGGCGGCGGGCGGGGGCCGGTGCAGAGTAGACCCTCCGTAATGACAGTTTCTCTTTCCTTCCCTGGATCCTTCTCCTAGCCCCCACCTACAAAGCCTTCCTGCATGGATTTAAAGGGTGTTCTTAAGGACTGTTTTAGGGAGCCCAGTGGAGCCATTCTAGTTAGCCGAGTGGGGAGTATTTACATCTTCTTTTCTAAAAGCAAATGATTTCCTCCAGATGCCAAATTCCTTCCCCAGCAGCCTCCAGGCTGTCTTGTAAATACACAGACATGAGTGTTAGCTGAGCTCCCACTTGTCCCGCAAACCAGAACCGAGATTCTCGCAGCCTGTGAGTATCAGGACTGTTTCTCCCAGCTCCGGTCTCTGAAGTCAGGTGTTTGTTTCACACCTGCTCTCTCCTCTTCAAACAGTCACTGGCTTGTTCATTCGGGAATTCATTCAACAAACATTTACAGAGCATCTATTATGTTCCAGGCATGGTGCTAGGCACTGGGGACCAAGCGGGAGTAAAAGGGACAGGAACCTGTCCTAATGGTGTTTACATCCCAGTAACTATAAGACGAGGCCCTTAAGTATCAACCATAGTACCTGGTGCATAAAAAACAAACAAACAAAAAAAAACAACAAACAGTGATGGCTATACTAAATAACAATAGTTCACATTTTGTATTTGAAATCAGCTTCACATACAGTGAAAGACTCAGAACTAAAGGGTACTATTCAATTGATTTTGACCAATGCCGATCAAAACAGATCATTTAGTCACCCCAGAAAGTTCCCTCGTGACCCTTCCTGGTCACATGTCTCTCTCCTCCCCTAAGGAACCACTGTCCTGATGTGTGACATTCTAGGTGAGTTCTGCCTTGCCTTAGAATTTCACCTAAATGAGATGACACAAAATATACTTTTGTGTATGTGTTTAGGTTTCTTTCGCTCCGCACAACGCTTTTGAGATTCATCTGTTATGGATGACTCAGTCGTTCATGGCCTTTTTTTTTTTTTTCCTGAGTGGTATTTTCGTTGTTCAAATAGACCACAATCTTTTTATCTATTTTCCTGTTTCCATTTGGGAGCAGTTATAAAAAGAGCTGCCACGAACATTTGCATTCAGATCTTTTTACAGACGTTTCTTTTCATTTCTTGGGGTTAAATACCCAGAAATGGATTGCTGGGTCAGAGGGTAAGTGTATGTTTAACTTCTTGAGAGATTGCCAAACTGCTTTCCGAAGCGACTGTGCCATTTCGTGTACTCCCACCAGTGGCGTGGGAGGGTCTCAGCTCCCCCCACCTCTCACCCACACTGGGTGGTGTTGCTCTTTTAATTATAGCCATTCCGGTGGGTGTGCGGCCTGTACCTCACGGTGATTTTAATTGGCATTCTCTAATGACTAATGGTGTGGAGTGCTTCTTCATATGCTGATTGGCCATTTGCATCTATTCTTGTGTGAAGTGTCAGTCCAAGTAATTTTTATTGAATTGCTTGTCTTTATGTTATCAGGTTGTTTGAATCTTTCCTATGTCTGGGCTACAAGTCCTTTGTCAGATACGTTTTGCCCCATTTCCTTCCCTGTTTGTGGCTTGTCTGTGTATTTTCTTACAGATATATTTTGATGAGCAAGAGTTTTTTTTATTTTTGGTGAAGCTTTTATTATTTTCTTTTTCTTCTGTGATTCATGCTTTTTGAACCCCAAGAAACCGCTGCCTGCCTGAGAAGTCAAGATATTCTCCTCTGTCTTTTTCTTCTAGCAGCTTGTTGTTTTAGCTCTTGACGTGTACGCTGCCTTCACTCACAACAGACCAGGCATGTCAAGTGCTTAACGTGAAGTGTCTTCCTTAATTCTCCTTCATTTTTTTGAAGCAGGTACAGACATCATTTCTATTTCCACTTAGGGATTTTATTGTGTTTCACTCATTCATTGACAAATACTTGTCTAAGATTCACTTTGGAGCAGATGGACCTGCCATTTTATTTGTGTTTGACCTGCACGTGGAAGGCTCTCTGTGCTTACCCAGGGAGGTTCTGGGGGACACCAGGAGATGGTGATGGTGGTCACGAGGGACCTCACAGAAGAAGAGGGCTTGGGAGAGCCTTGGGCAGTTGAGTAAGATGCAAATATTCAAGTACAAGGAGAAAAGACATGGAGGGAGAGGCGAGGCCCAGACAAAGGCTCGAGGCTGGCATTCCTGTCAGCGGGCTAGTTTGTCCCGTGGCAACTGGAGTGGTCAGTCAGAGTGAGGGCCCCAGTTCTTTTTTTTTTTTTTTTTTTTTTTTTTTCTTCATTTTTCTGAAGCTGGAAACAGGGAGAGACAGTCAGACAGACTCCCGCATGCGCCCGACCGGGATCCACCCGGCACGCCCACCATGGGGCGACGCTCTGCCCACCAGGGGGCAATGCTCTGCCCATCCTGGGTGTCGCCATGTTGCGACCAGAGCCACTCTAGGGCCTGAGGTAGAGGTCACAGAGCCATCCCCAGCACCCGGGCCATCTTTTGCTCCAATGGAGCCTTGGCTGTGGGAGGGGAAGAGAGAGACAGAGAGGAAAGCGCGGCGGAGGGGTGGAGAAGCAGATGGGCGCTTCTCCTGTGTGCCCTGGCCGGGAATCGAACCCGGGTCCTCCGCACGCTAGGCCGACGCTCTACCGCTGAGCCAACCGGCCAGGGCCAGGGCCCCAGTTCTTTATCTGTCTTGTCCTCTTGCTTTGTCCTGAGACCTTGGAGTTCCTCCCCTACAGGCAAAGCACTTCTTTCCCTGTGCAACAATTTTTAGACAATAGAATGAGGCAGGAGCTACAGCTCACCAGTTCCAGGCCTAGGTCTCAAGAGTGGGCTAGAGTTGCCATTACAAAGACCACACACCAGGTAACTTAAACAACCGAAGTTCATTGCTCACAGTTCTAGAGACTGGAAAATCCAAGATCATGGTTCTGGCAAGATAGAGTTCATTCTGTGGTCCCTTCTCCTGGTGGTGGTAGGTGAGAGAGAGAGAAAGAGTTCTCATGTCTTTTCTTTTTTTTTTTTTTTTGTATTTTTCCGAAGTTGGAAACAGGGAGGCAGTCAGACAGACTCCCGCATGCGCCTGACTGGGATCCACCCGGCATGCCCACCAGGGGGCGATGCTCTGCCCATCTTGGGGTGTTGCTCTGTTGCAATCAGAGCCATTCTAGCACCTGAGGCAGAGGCCATAGAGCCATCCTCAGCGCCCCGGCAAACTTTGCTCCAATGGAGCCTCGGCTGCGGGAGGAGAAGAGAGAGAC